>NC_136489.1:114769190-114834190 GCF_053919585.1 Euprymna scolopes | reverse complement strand
AGATTTTCGTACTACTAATAAGAACACAATTTAAGACTGTGTATTATATTTTACATGAATTGTTCGCCAGGATCCTCAGATAAAAAATGTTAACATATCGTTAATCACCAGATTTTCAAAGAAATGCGTTCTTCTAAACAGAGGAAAGATATTAGCAAATGAATATTATAGCGAAGCTAAGAATTCGCTAGTACTGGCATTAATTGAAATAGCCTTATATGGAAACAGCCTTATATGGAAATAGCCTTATATGGAAACAAGACATAAATGCAAAAGTAAAAACCGTTTTTGAAGTGAGGTAAAGCCAAGGAAAAATGAAAAGATGAATTAAAAATCCAAGACTCAAAATCCATATGAAAGGATATGGAGTGGTTAAGTATTTTCAAGACGAAATGATCATAATAATAGGCAATGTTCCCATAGGAAGAAGTCGAATTTATACTGTTGACAAATAGATCCAAATTAAAAATCTAAAATGTTTTAATATTCATCTGCTAATATCTTTCCTCTAATAAGAAGAATTTTTTCTTTTTTTTTTTGAACTCTGCGGATGAAGGAAATTTTAATATTTCTTATTTGAATTATCCTGTCTCACAATAAATTTATGTAAAACATAATGTACAGTTTTGAATTGTCTTATACATATATAATATATATATATATATATATAGAGAGAGAGAGAGAGAGAGAGAGAAAGAGAGAGACAGAGTGAGAGGAAAAAACCGAGTTTTGTTTTCATCAACGTTTCGTCTTTATTTTGAAACGTTGATGAACACTTAACTCGGTTTTTCCTTTATATATCTGTATTCTGTCAGAATACTATTTTCTTTATTCTCATCATATATATATATATATGTGTGTGTGTGTCTGTGTGTTTGTGTGTGTGTCTGTGTGTATGTATATATATATATATATATATATATATATACCTCTATTTTTATAATGCATTTGCTAATTACTTGGCGTATTCAACCGCATCATTGTAACATATTTTAAGCAGGGTACGTAAACCGAGCGAAAGTTTTCCTTTTTTTATTTAGTGAAAACTCTGAATAACAATTTTATTCTTGTTTCTATGGAGAAAATACTGAAAGTAATTAATTTTTCACAATATTTTTTTTTTTTACCGCGTTTGCATCTAAAAGCCTGTTGTGATTTTTATTGTCAATGCGTTTCGGCAATCTCCGATAGTTTAGGTAACCTTCCAGAAATATGTGTCAGATCTTCACTGGTGAAGCTTTGGGTTCCGTACATCGACATTGCAAAAACACATGAAGTGGCAAGATCTAATCGTCTTTATATAGTTCTTATTTCCCTTCGATATTACATAATACTTTCCCTTCTTTTGTCCCTTAGATATGACGATTGTATAAATGAGGGTTTTTTTTTTCATATTGTGACAGCTTTGGCTTGATGACTGTGTTTACGCATACACATGCCAATCATTTCACATAAAATATCTTCGTCTAGAAATCGTAATTCACCAATCAGCGACCATCTTTATAACACACTGATTCAATTTAGAAAATATATATTTCGGAAAACTAAAAGTGTCAGACTGACAAAATCATAGTGCAAAATTTTTGTGTAAGACATAAATTTGCACTCGGTTAATAATGATGAAATATTTTACTGGCTAAATAAATATTAAAAATTGACTAATTTAAGCTTGCACTTGCGCTGTTCTTTTAATACGAGCCTGGGTGCCCGGCGTTGCCCGAGTGGTTGGAGATGTGTGTTGAACAAAAAAAAAAAAAACAACAACAAAAAAAACAAGTTGTAGTAAACAGGTAGGCTACAATCCGTGATGCGAAAGTGCAAAAAAAAGTGTAGGTGTGCGTAAGGGTGTTGGTTGAGCAAAAAAAAAAAAAAAAAAAAGAAAAAAAAAGGGAAATTTGCGAGCGCAAAAATAGGTGGTAATAATCAGGCAGGTTCGAACCCGTACCGCGAAAAAGCAAAAATGTAAATAAAAAACATGACGACTTAGTTGTTGCGCCCATCGCCAAACCGGAAGTCACGTAGGTTTAAATTAAGGCTAGACAATCGAAAGAGGCAATGACATTTGACCCCCCCTCCCTGTACAAAAGTCCCCAGTTGAATGTAAAGGAATTAATGTTTTTGGCCAATTCTTCGATATTTGTCGTCGGAAGGGTCGAGCTTAAAAACGATACGGATCTCGTGAAAATCCGTCGCCTCTATCGAAAGTTTTTGCGACAGGTACATACATACATACATACATACGTACATACATACATAGTTAGATTTATATTATAGATGAGACAGAAAGCAGAAGTGCGTAGAGAAACAGTTGGAATTAGCATAGAAAATAGACTTGCCATATAACTTGTACACTATATTTCGCCAAGTCTGTCTGACAGTTTGTTTATCTGTCTGCCCTACGTTTTTCTCAGAAACTACTGGGCGAATCCCGGTGAAATTTTATATGAACTTTTGTTATGATAAGGTGCAACGAACTAAGTATTATAGTATCTGTTGATGCACAGTTAGGGATTAATAGTTACTAATAGAGATCATCTATTGTAATGATACGCGTATTAGTATATTGATTACTTACCATGATGCCCAACTTAATCTAGAATTTCTCTTAGAAAATACTGGAAACATATGATTGAACTTTTTATTAACCTTTGTTATTATAAGGTGCAGCAACTTAGTATTATGCTATCCGTTTAATGAATAGTAAGAGATAAATGACAATTAATACTGATTAGTAACCATAATACCATATTTATTCCCGCTTTTTTTTTACGGATGTGGCTGAGATTTTATACGAATACTTATCATAAGGTGCAGCGAACTAAATATTATAGTATCCCTTCTCTGCACAGTTATGGTATAACAGGGATTGATAAATATTAGTCAACACAATACAATATTTACTGTCGGAATAATAAATAGGAGGAGACAATTTACTTTTTCTGTTTCTAATTTTAATTTGTTTCTCGCTAAGTTTTTTAGAGATGGTAGTTTTGTTTTATTCTCATACATAAGTAGTTTAATGTTTTCTATTTCCCTTGCATCTTTTTCGATTAATTATGTGGTTTCGTTTTCGACAACGTGCTCTGCTTCGATGTTAATGCTTTGGCAGTCTTCTGTCTGTGGGTTTTCACTAGGGGTTGTTTCTTGATCCATTATACTATCCATTTTTTTTAGATTTCAAGTAGTTCGAGCTCGGAGAACCGGCCTCTTGTAAGGATCTGTCTGGTTGGTCTACAATTCTTTGTTCAGACGTCGACCAGTCTAAATAGACATGTTCCATATTTCTTTCATTCGTTTCCGGAGGCCTCTATCCTTTGGTTAGCTTATAGTAAGATACCATGACTATTCGGTTTTCTTGTTGTAGTCCTCTTAATGTCATCTCGGCTATCTGTACTCTTCATTCCTGCTTTCTTGTGTTTCGGCTGTGCTGGATATGTGCCTGAAATTAAAGTTTCTTGTCTGTTTTTCGTCTGTTGCCTTTTGTCCTGAAATTAGAAGAGGAGCCAATATTCACAAAATTCCGACCGGGTCCATCATGTTGGCCAATGTGAGAGCACCCGTCGATCGTGATATTCAAAACTATTTTCTGGGTCCCACGGCTTGTTTCATTGTTACGTACCATAATTCATATTTAAGTGCATGTGGCAACACCAGGTCCAGGCTTAGTTTAGCTGTGAGTTTGATCTTATTCTCATGAAATAAGGCGCACTATCACGTGTACATAAAGGGGCAACTAAAACAGATAAAGCACAAAAAAGGACATATAAAGATAAGTTATCTTCCTGACTCTCTTCTTATGAGAAATTTTGATAATAAGTTCACCTTATTATTATTATTATTATTATTATTATTATTATTATTATTATTATTATTATCATCATAATCATTATTATCATTATCATTATTATCATTATCATTATCATTATTATCATTATTATCATTACTATTATTATTATTATTATTATTATTATTATTATCATTATCATTATCATCATTATCATTATTATTTTTTATTATCATTATTATTATCATTAACATTATTATTATTACTATTATTATCATTTTTATTATTATTATTATTATTATTATTATATTATTATTATTATTATTATTATTATTATTATTATTATTTATATTGGAAAGGAAATGGAGAGACTGGTAGAACTTGTTGGGATATACTAAGAAGACATTGGGATGGAGTCTGGGATTAGTAAATGTGCGGTGCTGATGATGAAAAGAGGAGTAAAGGTTCATTCGAATGGAGTAGTGCTGCCAAATGGAGAAATCATGAAAGAAATAGAAGATACAGGGTATAAGTAGTTGGGAGTGTTGGAGGGTGTAGGTATCATGAACAGAGAAATTAAGTAAAAAGTCAGAAAGGAGTATCTTAGAAGAATGAAACTAATTGCAAAGTCTAAACTGTATGGAGGCAACCTAATGAAAGCAGTGAATGCACGGGGAGTCAGTGTTTTGAGATACAGTGCGGGAATTTTAGAATGGTCTGACAAGGATTTGCTTGCCATGGATATCAAAACAAGAAAATCTTTAGCAATGTTTGGTATATTCCACATTCGAATTAGCATAGCAAGGCTGTATCAAAAGAGGAAAGATGATGGGAGAGAATGTAAAAGTGTAAAAGATTGTGTTAGAACCGAGGAGATGCCGTTGAAGGAGCATGTGGTAAGAAGTTAGAAGTGGATGCTTAAGGTTGTGGCCAATGAAGTTGAGGTATGTGAGACTAAGGCTGATTATGTGAAACGTATGGACATAGAAAGGGCAGAGGAACTGGCTAGGAAGAAAATACATGGAATGTTCATCCAGGATATAGCAGAAGTGGCTGATGAAAGATCATGGCAATGGCTTAGAGCTGGGTATCTGGCTAAGAGTACTGAAGCTTTTGTTTATGCAGCACAATACCAGGCATTAGGAACACGATTGCTAAAAAAAAATGGTTGTAGAAGAGGAAGTTGCTGCAGAATGCCAGATTTGTGGTAAGACCTCAGAATCAATTGTGCACATTGCAGCAGGGTGTAGTGGACTGGCCCAGAAAGAGTACCACAAAAGATACGATCGCATGAGACACCGGATATATTGGGAGGTGTGTCAGAAGGTTGGGGTGAAGTGTGCTGGAAAATTGTTTCAGGAGGTGCCTGATGAAGTGAGAACAAATGAGGATGGCAAGGTGGAGGTATGGTGAGAAAAAAGTGTCAGAAAGACCAAGCAATTGGAATATAATCGTCCGGATTTGGTCGTCATTGACAAAGTCTCAAAAAAACTGACAGACTTCTCAATACCCAGGGACAGGAATGTGAGAAAGAAGGAGAACGAAAAATGGAGCAATTATGCTCCATTGGCCTTGGAGATAAGGCGTATACGCGGGGTTAAAACACAAATAATCCCGGTTGAAGTTGGTACACTAGGAGTAGTATCAAGTCGTCTGGAAGGACAATTGAAAAAACTACAAATCCTCGATGTTTTAGGCAGCCTTCAGACCTCTGCTATTGTAGGTACCACCAACATCCTCAGGAAAATCCTTGATCTTTGAACTCCTGGTTTGAAGTGGGGATTGAGGGAAATCCTCTGGAAATGAATCCCGTCCCTTTCCAGAGAGACGTTGATAAACGAAATTATTATTATTATTATTATTATTATTATTATTATTTGTCTCAAAGATCTTCTAAACAGGTTATCAAAGATTTCTCGTAGACAGTTTACTGGAATTTGAGAGGCAATAAAACTCCCCAAGGTCCTAGTCCTCTTCGCATTTATACAGTGGCGGTCTTGTCAGTGGTCTCTCCTCGGTCTTTCTTTCCTCCTTGACTACTTGGTTATTTGTTTTCACTCTTTATTATTATTATTATTATTATTATTATTATTATTATTATTATTATTAACACAAATCCGCTATATAATTATAACGAATATGTATCTATGGAAACACACACACACACACACACACACACACACACACACACACACACATATATATATATATATATATATATATATATATATATATATATATGCCAGAAAAATAGCTGTTAAGGGTCAAGAAGAGAGAGCAATAGTCACACCGCTAAGAGTTTGTATGGACTTATTGACATCCAAATCCCAGTAAAGATTAATGCCCATTACAAGCGCGAAATCAATTGTAAACGACTGTTGCGATAACGCTTAATCGTAAAGCAAAATTTATCGAACAATATTAAAAGTACTCTAAATCTAGGACGAATTGTTTTCACTCAGATTAAAAGCAACACGACCAGTCATTTCATCTGAGCAATCTCTGATGGTAGTTTCGTGAGAACTCATACCGAGTGGATAATAATAATAATAATAATAATAATAATAATAATAATAATAATACACTCTACCCCTCAAAAAACAAGACCGAGGAGTGAGCACTTACCAGACCTCCACTGTATAAGTGCGGAGAGAACTGGGACCTTGGGGAAGGTTATTGTCTCTCAAATTCCAGTAAAGACTAATGGGCATTGACAACGATAAATCAATGGAAAGCAGCTGTTGCGATAATACAAATTTATTGGCAAATGTTATCGTAAAAAGTGGAGAGCACTGGAAAATCTGTGGAGACTTGTTGTCGCTCGGCTTCCAGGGAATACCACAGGCTGTATTCAATGATGTCTTTGATGACCTGTGTAAAAGCTCCTTGTGAGCCAAGAATAATAATAATAATAATAATAATAATAATAATATTGAAGTGCCAAAGAAAGTACTTAGAAACCTGGACAACAGAATATGAGAAAAGAATATGACATTTTGTAAAGTTTCATAGAACACCGCACCCAAGAGACTCTGCTGAATGTCTAAAAAACGAACAAGAATTGAGAGAAAGAAAAAGAGGGGCGGTGGGAGACAACTGCTGATAAAAAAAGAATAACAATCCATCTGCTCTACAGCAATGGGAACTGGGAGAACGAGAAAAAAAAAGGCTAATTGTAGTAAGTAAGGGCTGCGAGGGAGATAACACAATGAGAACTGAGTAATAATAACGAGAAAAGAAAGACCTAAAGGAAAAACATAAATGAGAATAAGTAAAACAATTGCGAAACTATACAGCAATTTTTGTATACAAACCCATGAGATCTCGTACGAATAATTGTCACAACAGTTTCAGGAAAAATAATAAGCTAATAAGAGAAACAGCACACAGGGTAATTTCATATTTGAATGGTGCATAACAATCTAAAATATTGACTTCGTCTATATTTGACTAGCGGGGCTACCCGGCGTTGCTCAGGACCGTATAAACAATGAGAAAATTTAAGTAGATTTTGAACATATTTGTTATTCTTAGCATACATGAATATTTAAGGTCTATGTATCATTAGCTTTTTCGAGCAAAAGAATATTTTACCTACCATAGGGCGGGTATTACACGTATCAAATAATTGTACCTTACCTAGGATAAGTAATTTATAGCATGTATATGAAATAATGTTATCTTTGCGGGGATGTGTAATATACAACACATGTTTAAAATAATTTTACCTACCCTCGGACGGGTAATTTAAATACATACATGAAACAATTTTGCACACTGTCGACAGGTATTGTACAACGTGTTAAATAATTTCTCTCACCACCAAGGCTACCATAATTTTAAGAAAACTGAAACAATTTTTAGAAAGTGGATCATTAGGATTTCCAAATTATTACATAAATACATTATCTTGGTTAAGTATTAGGCAACCATTGCTTCATCATAAATGTCAACATTACTGGGTGTTTTCCTTCGTCACTATCGGCACTAAAATTGTAAGAAAAGTTATGACATTTTTTAACGATGTCTCAGCAGGATTTTCAAATTTATGCAAAATACATTGATACAGTAAGTGATTAGACAACCCTTGCTTCATTATCAAATTCCACATTACTGTGTTTCATTTTAATTCCCCACTACCACACCAAATTTCTTTCTGAAAAAATACTTCATTTTCTGGAGATTACTCAGTAGGTTTTACAAACAAATACACAAATGTGTTAAGTATAGGGATTAGGCAATCCTTGCTTCACTATAAAATTCCATATTTGAAGGCCTAAAATCGTAGGAGATATACATGTCGAACATTGGGGATCGTTAAGCGTTACAAAAATATGTTATGAACCAATTATACATACATGCCGTGTTTATACTGGGCCTCTTTTATATAATCGTTTATTTTCGTCGTAGTTTCATAATTGCCGTTTAATCAGTGGCGGTGTCGTCTTTTTATTGTCGATCGCCTCATCTGTTTAGTTTTACTAATAAACTAGTCAGGCATGGAAACACAAGCATACTAAACTTAGTACTTCAAGATTTTATTGGTGAGAATTTATTTATGAAAAAAAACTGCATAACTAAAATTATTTTCGTCATGATTTAGTTTTCTAACTTGAGAATTGAGAGACACAAGCCGACTAAGGCATCGATAACATTCGCTGAGATTATCAGTGTCTTTATCATCAAGCCATGGCTCGTTAGTGGGGCTTCAAGGAGAGAGAACTGATGATAAAATATTTTCTAGCTCGAGAAATGTAATGTCATAATTCGACCATGTTTTGTCTTAAATATTTGAACTTTTGCAGTTGTTATAATTCAGGTCACACGTCTTTGCCATCATGTTATTCTGACATATACTAAAGTGACACTATCGTTTGGTACTTCGGTATCGACCAGATAGTCAATCATTGAGACTTCACACAAAGCCTGTTTCAAAGATCACGAGTGCTGCATTCGTTCTGATAGGTCATCGGTCAACTAAGTTCCGACAGGGTCATAACTGAAAACTTATGACCCTCCCCAAAGCTTAAGCCAGATTTTTCAAACTACCAGTTTTTGTATTTTTGCCGAAATGATGCTTTTAAGTTATTTTGTTTTCTGATTTTCGATATGCAGTGAGGAGAAGCCGTTGATGGCGCTGGTACGTATATGATTACTATAAAAATAAATAAATCAATTCGAAAGTTTTCATCAATAATAGATTTAAAAATAAAGTATATATTTTTTCTAGTATTATTAAGTAAAGTATAAAAAGGATAAGCTATATGTGACTAATAACTAAAGTTAAGCATTTTCGGTTACTTATTTATCAGAACTACCCTACGTTGCCCAAGAGATAAATAAAGCTTTTCTTGGGAGATTGAGCAATTTTTGAGGACTATCTAATACTTTCTATCCCGAACAAAGTCGACTAGATTGTTCTTGTATAAAACAGTATAACAAAGCAAGGTTGCATTGTTTATCCCAGATTACACAGTCTTAAAACCTATCTGCTTTATCAACGATATAAAACACTTTGGATTGACTATCTTAAGCTCTTTACCATATATGATACATTCGTATTTTTACTCGTAGGCAACACCATGCATTTACTTAGCATACAACATAATAAAAAATAAGTATTTCTCCCGGGCAATCCCGTGTTAGACAATACCTGTTCTATCGGGGACAGTGAGCACTATTGAACTACTCTATACTAATTACCAGATAATAGTCTTCATTATAATGACATGGTACGGTATTATTACTAAAATAAATCCCGGGCAACACTGAGTAGATTATCTATCTATCTATCTCTCCTCTCTCTCTCTCTCTCTCTCTCTCTCTCTCTCTCTCTCTCTCTAAATATATATATATATATATATATATATATATACAGGGTGACTAAAAAGAAACGGGCCTCAACTCTAATTAGGCCCCGTTTCTTAGTGTTTTGTCCGAATGAAATGAAACTTTGGTCAACTAGTTTATTATATCCAAAACATCACATCAAAACACAAGGGTCTTTGGCCTTTTTTTCTCTCCGTTCTACAGCATATGTTCTAGCTGGCCTCCATGTAGCTTTTTTTGGGGGGTCACCCTGCATATATATATATATATATATATATATATATATATATATATATATATATAAATTTGAGAGGAAAGTTCTTGTGAAATTTTAAATTTTGATTTCAAATGATCTATTTTCAAATAATTTTTCATAATAATACGTTTACTTTATATCATTTTAAAAAGTGTTCTTCGCACCATCTAATCGTTTAAATTACAATCGTTTTAAAACAATTATGTCTTCTTTTCAGAACGGTGTATACTACATAAAAAACAAAACAAATTCACACAATTTTCTTATTTCAATTCATTTAGGCCAAAAAGTTATTGAAACAGCTTGCGATATCAACGAAGCGTTTGACCCAGGAACCACTACTGAACGCACAGCACAATTTTTAAGATATTTCGTAACGGCGACGAGAGTCTTCAAGATAGTGTGCGTATAGGTGGATGTTTACAATGATCAAGTAAGAGCCTTTGTCGATGCCATACTAGTGGGTAATTGTTACGGTTTTACCTTTTCATGTGCTACAAAAAAAATCCTGTCTTTTTCTCTCTGAACTTCTCGAACCAAGTATGCCGACCTGTTCCACAAATCCCAAAACCTCAACATGAAATATCTCCAGAAAAAAACTCGAATAAACCTAGAACCCCATCTTCCAAGGTAGATCCTTACTACCGGGTCTCCTTCTCCAACATCAGGGGTCTACGTTCCAACCTTCCAGAAGTTGAAACCCAATTACAGGAGACGAAACCGAACATATTATTTCTAAGCGAAACTGGAATAGGGCCGACCACTTCCCTAGATAGTTCATAATTAACGGATACTCAAACTTAACAGCTAAATCTGACCCCCAAGATCGCCATGGGCATGGAATATGTGCCTACATTAACGATGGCTTCCCGTGTGGCAGGGATATCTCTAGAGAAGATCCTAATTTACCCTATATGTGCTTCCGGGTTGTACTTGCTAACACCACTGCATTTATATTTGCCCTCTATCGGCTCCACAACAGCGGAGTTACTATCTTTAAGAGCATATATGAGAAAATAGACAACACATACTGTGTGCACATCCCTCGGCTAACATCCACATCTGTGGTGACTTCAACGTCCATAACGTGAAATGACTGACCCATTCAAATAAAACAGACGATGAGGGGAGGTTTTGTCATGATTTTGCCATTGCTTATGACCTCCCTCAAATTATTCGCGAACCCACCCGTGTGCCTGCTACACCCGGTCAATATGCAAGCCTCCTAGACCTTTTCTCTCAACTTCCCCTGAGCTATGTTCATGTTCCGTTCATTCTCCTCTAGGATCCTCCGACCGCTCCGTCGTATCAGTTAAGATAAAAACGAAATGTAATAAGTCCCCAGATGTACCCCTCCACCGTACTGTATACCGATACTCTATGGCTGACTGGGATAGCTTCCGTACATTCATATCTGATTTACCTCTGCACTCCATGATTAAAAAGGAAGTTTCCTCTATAGTATCAGATCTGACCAAATGGTTTATTGTAGGGATAGACCAATTCATACCATCTAAAAAATTTCAACAAAAACCTAACAGCCAGCCATGGTTCTCCCCAGAATGTGCTGCTGCTATCGCGCACAGAAATCACTTTTTCCATAACTACCAACGTAATAGATGCACTGAGACTAAAGCTGCTTTCAGGACTGCCAGCAACCACTGTAAAAGAGTAATAAAACATGCAAGAGAGCTATATGCCCAGTCTGTTAAATCCAAGGAAGCTGATCAGCGGCTTGGGTCCCACCAGTTTTGGCAAATAACAAATAGGATCCTGAAAAGAGGTGGGCATTCTATCCCAACCAATATCAATGGACCAGAGGTCATCTCGCCAGCATCAGACAAGGCCAAACTATTTGCAAAGAACTTTGCAGCTAATTCTACCCTATGCGACGAAGGCCATCAACTCCCCATATTTCCGCCTATAACACAGAACACGTTAGGTAATATACAAATATCTGTGCATGAGGTCGCCAAGCTAATCAAGAACTTGATTCCAGTAAAACTGGTCCTGACGACATCCCAATTACAGTGTTAAAAAAGCTTCAACCAGAACTTGCCCCCATACTTACGAAACTGTTTTAGCATTGCCTTAAGGAGAAATGCTTTCCGACTCCCTGGAAAACCTCATCAGTTTGCCCTGTATTTAAGAACTCAGGTGATAAGTCATCTCCCTCTCAGTACGGATCAATAAGTCTCCTGTGAGTTATGAGTAAGTTGCTGGAATCCATATTAAATAGAGAAATGCTCAACCACCTCAGCAGAAATAACCTTCTTAGTGACACACAATATAGTTTCCGTTCTGCAAGATCTACCGCAGATGTGCTAACGGTTATATCTCACAGGATTAGTGAATCTCTTGACAAAGGCTTCCTTTCTAGGGAAATTGCTCTTGACATATCAAAGGCCTTCGACAAGTATGGCATAAGGGTCTACTTCACAAGATTTCCAGCTACGGTATAGCTGGAAGTGTTTTCTCAATCATTAAATCATTTCTCCCGATAGGCTCATAAGAGTAGTGGTCGATGGACAAAAATCAGTGGCCTGCAGTATTAATACTGGAGTCCCTCAAGGGTCAATCCTTGGCCCAACTCACTTCCTGGTCTACATCAATGACCTCCCTAAACACAGACTTAAATCATTCGTTGACATCTATGCTGATGACACGGCCATCTACGGCAACACATCAAAGGCTGTAAATGGCAAAGTTCTCTCTGATTCTCTCTCCTCTGATCTCGAGCGCGTGGTTCAGTGGGGAAGACGTGGCTGGTTACCTTTAATGCATCTAAAACCAAACTCCTATCCTTACATCATCAACGCTCTGATCCCCATCTGGCATCAATTGGGATGGATGGCTCTCGTATGGGAGAGGCCCCGTGTTTTGACAAGCTTCTGGGTTTGACTTTTACTCCTGATCTGAAATGGAACACGTACATCAAGTCTGTTGCCAAGGTCGCTGGAAAGATAGTGGGATCCTTCTACCGCTCCAGAAGATATCTCACTGCTGATGAAATTCTCTATCTGTATAAAAGCCAAGTACGTCCAAGGATGGAATACTGGTGCCATATCTTGGCAGGAGCTGCTAAAAACAGCTCATCCTGCCTTGACAGAGTACAAAATAGATTTCGTGGCTTAGTGGGGGATTCCCTTTTCTCTACCCTGCAACCTCTCTTCCACAAAGCCTATTCTTGTTTTATCGTTATTTCCATGACAGGTGCTCGCCTGAACTCCAATCTCTGGTCCCCCCTCGCCAATCTTTCACGAAAAACACCCGTCTAGCTGAATCCACTGTGAAAAATTTCCCCCACTCTTTATCTGTGCCTAAATCAAAACGTGGATTCCATGAACAAAGCTTCTTTTTTAGAACTGCACGCCTGTGGAACTCTGTTCCGTCTGCCTGCTTCCCACCTGACTACAATTTGGATGTCTTCAAGTCCAACGTGAACAATTTCCTAATGAACCGCCCCCTTAAGTAAACACTTCACCAAATCTCCACACTAACGTACTGTACTTACAATAACCCGTATCCCTGAGTGGCTTCCGGGCCTTGATAAGTGGTGACCACCATGTAAAAATAAAAAAAACAATCCGCAAACAACTGAGGACGTGCTTCGTAACGAATACGACGATTTTCAACCACTTGTGAGAAATTTGAAAGACAAAATAATGGATAATGGGTATCTCGCAAATTGAAACACATCCAAAAGAAACGCCGTTAGGAAGAGTTATCTTCTATTATTCATTTCGCAACACAACTGACCAGTTTCTTGACCGAGTTTTTACTTGCGATGAAAGGTGGATTCTTTTCGACAATCGACGACGTTCAGTTCAGTGGTAACACACCCATGAAAAGCCAGGGTATTTATTTGCTCCCCCACCGAACAAATTATGTACAAGGACGATTTTTAATGTGCGGAGTTAAGGGGAAATGGGCACCAACTACCCGGGGAGTAGGGGAGCTGGATAGTAACAATTGGTATGAAGGACTGCCCCTACATTGACCAAGGTCTTATATGTGAGGTTGCCCTCACATATGGTCTTTGCTTTCAGTATCTGCCGGAACAGATACTACATTTTGATCATGGCCAAAAGGCCAAGAAAGCTGTATTTATTTGCTCCCTTACCGAGCAAATTAGGCACGAGGCCGATTTTTAATGTGAGAAGTGAAGGGGAAATGGGAACCAACTACCCGGGGAGTAGGGGAGCTGGATAGTGACAATTGGTATAAAATGTTGCCCTTACATTGACCAAGGTATTATATGTGGGGCTGACCCCACATATGGTCTTTGCTTGCAGTATCTGCCGGAACGGATACTTACACTTTGATCCCGACCCGAAGGCCAAGAAAAGCTTAAAAAGCTAAGAACATCACCGATTAACAACAGACCTTAACCAAAGAGCCAAGCACAAAACTGTTACGGACAGACCGACAGACCGACCGACTTACGTAGTGACTTATAGAGTCGCTTGCACGCGACTAAAAAGCAGAGAGTCTTAGCAATTGTTTATTTTGATAATTTAAACGCGAAAAAAAAACAGCAAAAGAACAATTGGGACGCTGAAATATTAACGTTATTATTTTGACATTATTATTTAACATGGGAAGAGTGGGGTTTAAAATAACTTAAACGTAATACAGAAATGAACGATGTAAAAAAAAAACAGACACATCAAAATTTGAATATAACTACAACAAGTATTATGGTATCTGTTCAGTGCACATTAACCTATAAATATGGCCAACCACTTATAATTCAGTAACTGCTTTTTTTTACAAAAATAATCAATTATAATAAACAGAACGACTCATAGAAATCTATCTATATTCTTTTTTATTTTAATATACTTTCATAGAAATGTTTCTGTTATGTCAAAAAAAACTATTTTCTTTACGTCACAAGTGTCACGCTCATACATGAATTCCATAGCTAATATAACATACTTACCCAACGGGTCACGGGTAGTCTATGTATGTGTGTTTGTGTGTGCGTGCGTGCGTGTGTGTGTGTGTGTGTGTGTGTGTGTGTGTGTGTGTGTGTGTGTGTGGCTTCCTTCAGTCTGGACAGACTATGGATTCCCACTGTAAGGGTGCCTCGCGTGAAATTTGTGCGGCAAGAGTTTCGCTGTCTCAACCACGCCTCTTTTAAATCAACATTGTTGCATACCAGTGGCAAGTGGAGATACAGGACGACTGGAAACAATGTCGAGATGAGCGGAGAGCACATACAGCGCCTAGGATTCCCAAATGGTCACCCAGATAGGTGGCCATCCATCACATATATATGTTATACTGAATTATTATTAGACATTAATTCTATTTCAATTCCTTAAAAAATGTGAATGTTCTCGAAGAAACACGACAATGAATATTTACAATTGTTTTCATTTCCCTCACAATTTTCCTAAACAGGTAATTAAGTACATGATTCAGCCATTGAAACATTCGATTGGGATTGTGTTGGAAATAAAGAACGTAACGTGATTTATTCAATGGATTGCACTGAACGTTATCTTAATAACGCCTTTCCATGTAACCAGCCATGGGTATTACTAGTAATTAACTAGCGATCAAAGACTATAGCAATGATTTTGACAAACATAAAATCTAAAAATCAAGTTGTACTATTTGGTTTATTCGAATTAATTTTCTAATCTTTGATGATTATCCTCAGAATTTTTCTACCGACGTAACCGCCATTCTTTTTCCGGTGAACTTTATCTCGTTCTAAAAATATTTATATCGAACTCGGAAATCGATACAAAGTTATTAACAGAATACGTTTTTGAATCCACAGGATAAAGTGTGCCCGTTCCCTCAGCAACGATCAAATAGACTTCTTCAGTAAAATTAAAAATGATTGGCATTTCTAAATTTTTGAGATAGGGATTGGAAATTCAAATTATTTGGCTTCATCAGACTACTGTTCTCATCTTGAGTGTGATTTTCACAACGTTTCGATCAATATAACCCCCAACCTTTTTGACCCGGGGCATAGTGGTTAGAGTATTTGCAAAAATCGATTGCAAAAAGTGATATTCTCCTGATTCTTTAAAGTTCAATCCTAAGTGTGAGCGACCGAAAAATACAATCGCGAATGACTTAGGACCTCTATCCAATTATGGCTGACGGAACATGAACACGCTACCCCGGCGAAGTAAACAAACGGTTCCGCTCGAAATTCCGACCAAATTGCCAAGTTCAATAGAAACATTCCCGAGTTCGACAAGATACGCTTGCAGAAGGTCGGAAATATAAATAGGGATACATAATAATAGCTACTCATTCTGCGCCAGACACATAAAATAGAACATAGAAAAAAAGTTAAGCATGGAAGACGTAATTTTTTTTATTATTTAAACTTATCAGAAATGTTGATTCTCTTTGTATTTTTATAATTCTTTCCTCAATCTTTCAAGTTATAAGGACAGTCGACCTTCCCACCATTTTCTTTGCGATTAAAATTTTGTGAAATTATGTATGTCCCCACAACCAAACATTAGTAGTAACAAAAGGTTTATCAACAGAACAAAGTTATAAGAAGTTGTTCAACAATATACACAAAAGGAAGCTGAAATAGGATTGTTAATCAATGTGTGAGAATTAAAATTCAGGCATGCAGAACAACAGTTGATCCAGAAACAAGCATTCCTTCGACTTGTCAGTAACATCTTTAATGAAATGTGAGGATTTAAAGATAAAACATGGCTTGTAAATAAGTATTTAAATATAATTTTTGTGAGAAATTAATATAATAAGAGAACTTCAAGTTTCATTCCAAATTCAATATGCGTGCCAGCATTCGCAACCAGCTTCTGAAGCCGTCTAACAACAGTACAAAGCAATTTATCTTTTTCGTTTATGTTTCTTCACTTTTTTGTTGAAATATGGTGAATAATATGAGAGAATTAATAAAAAAAAATCACGCATGCAGAACAACAGCTGATCTAGAAGAAAGCATTCCTTTGACTTCTCAGGAACATCTTTAATGGAATGTGACGATTAAAAGACAAAACAGGTAACAGCAAGAGTTACGATAAAGTCCCAGATAAAGCTAAATACGTGTTGATAACATAGATTAGCAATTAAATGATGGCGAATACTACGGTAGGGTTGAAAATCTCCACAAACCATTCACTCAAAACCACAGTCCACCCAGAAAATAGCAATTCTTTTCATTTCTCTGATACATATTTCTAATAAGTTGGTTGAAGTTGCTGTTTTAGCTGCTGTTTTAGTGGATGATGCGTAGTGTGATCTTATTGTAATACTAGCGGCTGCGCCTCGTCGGCACACACAACGCCGAGTCAAGCATAAAATCGAGTACACTCAACATCAAGTACACTCAATATCATCTTACCATCAATGCTTACCTTGTGAACTCGGAGTATGGGAAATTCCCATATGCACAAAACAAAATCACTAAAAAAAAATACCCTAACTAGAGGTAAGAATAATGAGTAAACCTTGGATAAAATGATGGTTAAAATTATTATGAACTTACCAGGATTCGAATCTGGATTCTTCTGATCCGTAGTCAGACGCGTTATCCATTGCGTCACAACTCCTGTTCGTATGCCGAAAGATGTTACCGCGACTGTATACAGACAGTGCTAAATGCCGTTGACATGGACTAGTTACTTTTTCGACAATTGCACGAAACGGTCAAACCCCCCTTGTTTCGGGCTTTTAGTCTGACTCGGCGTTGTTCGTTACGAACTATATATTGATAAGGACAATCTAGGGACTTACGCCTTTCAGGGGGAAAAAATGTTTTTGGAATTATAGCATTCGTTCGAAAGTTTTATATACACACACATAAATAAATAAACAGAATTTTATTAATAGTATAGTTTCATAATCATCCAAGTGTCAATCTATCCGTTACATCAAATTATCGAATTGTTTTCTGATTGATAAGTTGTGGCTTTTTAGTAAAGAAAGAAATACACTTGTGTATATGATTTTATCCATATTTAATTTGGAAAATAATCCTATGCTTTTATAATATGTGTCCTGTAGAATTATATTTCAGTAGTTAATTATGGATACTTTATAATTATGAATTACTTTACACCAATCCTGCACATGTCTAACGTAACTTATGAATAATGTATCGTCTCAAATTAACAATTCTTATCATTTCTTAAAAATATTCTTGTATGGGGCAATAATGAAATAACTCGGTCGCCATTTTACATAAAGACATTTTCCTAATTTTCTGAAACACTATGTGACATTCAAAAAAAATAATTCGGCCGCCATTTTTGAATATGGAGGATATATTTAGATAAAAGGATGGTAATAGCATCTCTGATAATATATATCGTCTGAGATGCCGAAATAACATTTATTGGTAAAACTTAAGATAGATAAAGAGAAGATATTAAGTTGCACAATAAATAGTTTGGGAGGAATCGGTTTCCGACTGACATTTTAATTGGAAGTAGAAAATACGACGCGTCAATCAATAAGGAAAGTATAAAAGCAGCTCCATAAAATAAATGTACTTTTTCTATAATGGAAAGGGGTTGCGTGACTTTATGATTACTCTTTTCTGTTAGAAAAAAAATATTCGTTAATTTGTGTCTCCATAAAAGTAAAATGTATTTGGATATTTTTAAAACTGTGCATCCTAGCATTTCATACTTGGGTCGACCGATTATTTTAAATTGATTTAATATCGATGTTTGATTGTCTGTAAGAGAAAATGAGTTTTAAGCTATTAGTCCAATACGCATATGCTTTAAAGTAAGGCGCTTAACCAATATTTGTATAAAAATTACCGTATGTTTCGGAGTATAAGGAACCGTCAGATAAGACGAGGTAGAAAATTGGAGCAAGTTTTAATAGAGGTATTATATATCGGTTGTATAAGACGACTGCTAAATCACGAAGTCATGTTTGTTTAACCTAGGCTAGAGATTGCAACACCCGGTATCTTATGAAATATTGTTTTTTAAAGATGATTAAGGATCGTCTTATACGGTAATTTGTCGGCATTAAATGACCATATCCGTAAAACAAAACAAAACAAAACAAAACAAAATTTACAAGCAATCCAACAAAATTTGGAAGACATAAACTGCAGTCTACGCTTGACTTATCCGACAAGTTCTGTCATGAATATATAACGATTTAGTTTCCAAACGTTTAAATGAGGGGTGGGGTCATTTCGCTAGTTAAAAAGATAAGAATAAACTTACAATAACAAAGACTAATTAATCAACGAATACGACTTAATGTCAGGTTATATTATTGTATATAGATTACATTATAGAACAATCTATAAAAAAAATGTTCTGTTCCTAATACTGTGCTATACAAATAAATTGGAAAAATTAATGTAAAAGTGAGAAATTACTGTAAGAAAAAAATGTAGGGAAAAATTCAAGATGGCGCCCGACTCTCTCTTTAACACGGTAAGATATCCTCAACACGGCACAAGAAGCAACAGCCACACGATTCCCCAGCCAACTCAATCGTCACTCACCCACGTCTTTCCCCTCACCCGCTTTTATCGTCGTTCTAGGTCGGCTAAATTTGCATATTCCGAGAATTCGTGTGACTTTGCGAGACATCATACTTTACAAAAGACGGCGGTCGCCATCTTGGTCCCTCTTTTCTATTTTTGGTCGGTAACGCTGAGCTGGTCTCGAGGTAAGTCTTTTTCCCCTCATCCGTCTCTCCCACGTACCCACACAACACGCAAACACGCGGGCGCTTATCTCCTGGATGCACGTTACACTCCCCCCTGATCTGATGATCACATAGAGAGCACTGGGGGGGTGGCCTTTTAGTGCGTGTGCTTCTGCGAAGAGGTACATTCACTGTTTCAGATTCGGGCTCTGGATCTGGTTCCGCCTCATCAGATGAAGTATCGCTATCAGTCTCTGGAAGGGGCTCACTGAATCCGTGCATCGGCAGCTCATCGCTAGACGCTTCACTGCTTTCTTCTGTAGTTGTATGACGCACCTCGGTAGCTGGGCGAAGATCTCGCACATGTCGTGGGGTTCCATCGACCAAAACAGACTGCTGGCTAATCACTCCAGATATGTGTCCTCGCTTAAACTTGTCGGTGCACCGATTTCCTGGAGGCCGCACCCACACTGGATCTCCCACTTCATATCTGTTATATGTTCCCTTGTCGGTTGGCTGCGTAGTGTTGATTCCCTTCACTCCGACTTGGTACGTGTAAATAGCATTCGCAGGTGCGGTTGAAGGGGACGTCCCGTCCTTTGGCGTAATGTTGTACCAATATGTTGCTTCCGCAATAGTACATCGCTTCCTGGCAGCAATTCTCTTGATGCTGCGATGGCTTCTTTCAGCAATGCCATTTCCTGATGGCACATGCGCACATCGCAACCGTAGACGGACGCCCCACTCATCTAACAACTGCCGGACTTGCTGGCTACAAAACGCTGCATCATTGTCAGTCAGGAGCTCTTCCGGCGCACCTCGCTCAAAAAAAATGGATGATAGGTGGCGAACAACATTTGCTGAATCCTGTCTGGTCATCTGCCGCCACACCGCAAATCTCGTAGGCCCGCAATCAATGAGAGTTAGAAAGGGCTTGCCACTGTAATGGGTAATATCCATGGCCAGCCGCTGCCACACACTCTCAACTTCCAAGCGACCCTTCTGCCATCGCTCTGGTGCAGGATCAATAGACTGGCAAGCCTCACAATTTCTGACGATCTGTCTGACATCCATCTTGGTCACTGCTGGGTATGCACGCCTCACAAAATAAAGGGTCCTCTTGATACCCGGATGTCCGCTCTGTGCATGAATTTTTTGTATATGACATGGGTCGATTGCAACTGCACAAGATCGAGCAGTAATCTCCATTCCCATCTTCGCGGCTTCATACCATTTGTGAGGTACACGGGTCAGTTGGTCAGCACGATTACAATGTGATGGCACCAGAGTGACGCTCAGTGATAGCCCATACTCAGATACCAGGTTTTTTAGCGTGTCTAGCCTTCTCCGTATTAACATTTCGCTTGCTGCCTTGGTACGGATTCGTGTCCGTCCTGAAAGTGTGTCAGACACCCAGTGGTAGACACAGAGAGAATCTGTGTACAAGGTCAACTTCTTAGACTGCCATTGCAGGGCCAGATTTACCCCCTTTACAACAGCGTCCAGCTCTGCCAGGTTGATATGCTGAGAATCTGTTACGGGCCGCAGCCAACATGCATCCTCGAACACGTTTCCTCCTTGCTCCAACGATACTCCCAACGCCAAAGAACTGGCATCAACCCACACACCTACGTTGTCTCCGTTAACACACCACCGCCCACAGGCAGGGTCCTTCTTGTTCACTCTCTCCAGTGTCTCCTTAATCATCAGAGTTAGTAGGACATCATCGGATATGTCATCCCAACCCGTGGTTGTTAAATTTGCTCTGCGTTTAATCACACCAACAGCTGCGCGGAGCCAGCCACAGACTGGTAAGTGACCAACAAGTTTTCCACACCAAGAAAAAACGGTCCGCCTTGTAACGAGGTTGGGGATGCTTGGAATTTCACTGCCACGCCTCCATTGTAGGGTGCCATCCTCTTCATAAACATCCAATCCCAATACACGTGCTCCTTCCCTTAAACGTTCGGGATTCTTGCATTCCAGACCAAACTGAGCCAACTTTTCTTTGACACACGACGCAGACTGTACATCTTCATTGACGTATACGTCATCAATGTAAGCTGACGTTGAGTCCCTCATGGGCTTTTCTTGGGACAATACTGTGTTGACAATAGTCTTCATGATCTGTGGTGCCACATTTAGGCCGAAGCCAAGGCGTGTAAGGCAGTACCTCTGCCCCTGGAACCAAACTGTCTGGAACGACCACAACGTCTCATCAACTCGCACCTGTAAATAGGCTTTTCGTAAATCCAATATTGAGACATTAGTGCCTTTCTGACGCCATTCCCTCAACTTACTGGCGCATACGTCAGCATCGGCAGTGTAGGCTTCAATATGCTTGTTAAGCTCCCTATAGTCCAGCACGGGCCGTACTTTCGACTTGTTATGCTGGACTACTGCCATCAAGGGTATTAGACCCTTCGGAGGCCCAAGCTTGTCCTCAGGGTAGGGGATTAACCAGCCATCTTGGATCCACGCCTTTAGTTCCCTTTCATATTCTGCTCGGGCCTCACTGGGTATAGGGTACTCTGCAACCCCATTCTTGAGTTTAGTCGGTGCCATTCCCTCGGTCCACTTCCAAGATGCAATCCAGGCCCTCTTGCGCGAGTCGTAGTCCACTGTAAAATCCGGCCGATCGATATGGAGCGCTGCACACACTGGAGCCTCTAAGAATCGCACCTTTCCATCCCGATGAATTGCGACTCCCCCCAGCGCCTTGATGGCATCGTATCCGAGCAACAGGTCAAACCCCAGGAGATTTCCTTGGGTCACGAGCACATTGATCTTAGTGGCTGCACCGGTGTCCGTGTAGATCTTGACAGTTCCAGCTCCACAGCATGTCTGGGTCTCGCCTCCTATCGTGGTGACTTTGATCTTCCTCTTAGTCCAACTTGGACACAGCCTGGTGCTCACTATAGTATGCGAACAGCCTGAGTCGAGAAGTGCTAAGCAGGGTATCCTGTTTACGTAGACGGTTATTACTGGTTGCGCCTTGTTCAAATTTTGCTCGGGGAGCAGGGCGGCGCTGACGTCCTCTCCCCTGATACGTTTCCCGCACAGTTTTGGGCTAGATGCCCCAAACCGCCACACTTAAAACAGCGCACACGCCCCCTGTTGGTGCAATTCCTTGCAAAATGTCCGCGTCGGCCGCAGCGAAAACATTTCCCATTGCTTGCAGGGTTCTGATTCGGAATCTCCCGAGCGCCAATCTGGCCTGTCTGTGTCGCCATCACAACTGGTTCCCCCAGGTCCTCCTCATCTTTGATGATGGCTCGAGCACGTTCCATCAAGTGTTCCATGGTCGTTGTTGAAACGCTGGTTGAGGCTCTCAGTAGCTGCTTCACCCGAGTGGGAAGGCCCGCCACAAACGCGTACGCAAGCGTCCGCTCCGACACCCCTCCACCGAACAGAACTGCAAGTTTCTTTAACTCAGCGAAGAAAACGTCCACGCTTTCCTCCGGTAGAAGTTTTCGGGAAGCAAATTTTTCATAGGCCGTACAAGGATCCATGGCAAATGCCTTGTACAGCGCAGCTTTAATTGCGGTGACATCTCCCTTTTCGGCAGCACTGAGTTGCTGATATACACTCAAGGCACCCCCAGCCAATCTCAGGGGAATTACAGTGTGTACCCTTTTCACCTCACAAAGGTCGCACGTCAGCTCGACCCTTTCAACCCAGTCGACGATGGACGTGGACCCGTCAAACTCGGGTATGAGCTTTAAGTCAAATTTCGACTCGGTCATAGTCCTAGAGGCCAAATGGCCGAAATAGCTTGTAAAAGTGAGAAATTACTGTAAGAAAAAAATGTAGGGAAAAATTCAAGATGGCGCCCGACTCTCTCTTTAACACGGTAAGATATCCTCAACACGGCACAAGAAGCAACAGCCACACGATTCCCCAGCCAACTCAATCGTCACTCACCCACGTCTTTCCCCTCACCCGCTTTTATCGTCGTTCTAGGTCGGCTAAATTTGCATATTCCGAGAATTCGTGTGACTTTGCGAGACATCATACTTTACAAAAGACGGCGGTCGCCATCTTGGTCCCTCTTTTCTATTTTTGGTCGGTAACGCTGAGCTGGTCTCGAGGTAAGTCTTTTTCCCCTCATCCGTCTCTCCCACGTACCCACACAACACGCAAACACGCGGGCGCTTATCTCCTGGATGCACGTTACAATTAATGGCTGAATATTTTATGTAGCATGTGTAATTGTTTATGTAAAACCTGCCATGAATAAATAAATAAACAAAAGATTTAATTTTTAAAGATCGTAAGAAGTTGATATTGTGGAGGTGATGGTATTTGTTTATAACGTCTTGAGCTTAAATAACTAATATGCAGAGGAATATTGTGGATAATTGCTTATAGGATTAAAAAGAATTTTTGCTTACTTTCCTTTAAATATAATTCCATGTAGTGTGTTTTTCTTTTCCTCAATTCTCTAAAGTAATACTGGCACATGGATCCTATAAATATCCGTTTAAATCCTACTTGCGTCGGTTAGGTCTTATTTCGTAAACATCTACGTACCTATTTTTGAGTAATGCGTCAGATTAACTATAATTCAAGCGTTCTCCATGAATATTTGTCACTAAAAATCAAAAATGGTAACGGAATTTCTGGGATCAAATTAAAACACGTTCATTAAAAAAAGGATACGGCGTTGCCAGGTGAAAATTCGTTTGTGATTATCTGATGAGAGGGGGGAAATATGTTCATAAAGCCTATCATCGGCAAGTGAAATTTGGATGTAAAAGTGTTCAGTTTACATAAACATGGAAATTAATACGAGGATTTTGGAAAAGCGGCTTATTTAGGACATATTCTTCTTCTTAACCGATGAAATCTTGTACACGATTATATCTTCATGACAGAATATCTTTTTATTTATTGATCTATCTATTAATCTCTCTATCTATATATATATATTGTGGTGGTGGTGAAAAATATAGTAGAAATGAGAATGCTAGTCTAGCGTGTAGAAAAAGATAAAGGATAGAGGGTTGACATCAGTTAGCAGTCAGCTACGCGAAGGTATTCTCCGGGACAAGTTGTATATATATATAGAGAGAGAGAAAGAGTGAGAATGTCAATCCAGTTCATGGAAAGAGAAAGCATATAAAGTGTACGTACGGTTTTTTAGCTTGTGCCTCCTACATAGTAGTAGTGGACGTGACGCGCGTGGGTGCCCCAAAAGGGGGGAGGCGAATGGTCCGACAACCGCTCAACTCGAGAGCTAAGTCGAAAAGGGCTGGAAACAGCTTGTCTCTTGCTTTTATACTTGTTTCCGGTGGTCTTTTGCGCATGTGTGGATTTCCTTTGAAAGGGGAAGTGACGTCGTCCATGTGTGCGTTCGTTGCGTGTGTGTATACACGTGAATATGAGTGTATGTACGCGAACGTGAATATATGTGCGTGTGTGGACGTGGGCGCGTATGTTTGTGTGCGCGTATGTATATGACAAGTAATATAGCTTGAGATGTGAACGCATGTTTTTGTGTGAGACTAGAAAAGGCTCGCGCAATACTCCTCTTCCTAGGAAAAAATATATGCAGTATATATATATATATATATATATATATATATATATATATATATATATATATATATATATATATATATATATATATATACAGGGAGGCCGAAAAGTCCCAGACACTATACATGTATTTTTAATAAAACACAGTATTTTTTAATGAAACACACAGAAAACATATATATTCAACAAAAAAAGAGAACTTTATTAGAAACAAAGCAGAAAACAACTAGAGTAATTTAGTGGTCTAGGGGATCAGTATGTTGGCCCTCGTTGTTCTTGCACAATTCCATTCGCCTCCAGGTTCTTTGTGCCATTTTTTTTAGAGAATTCCTTGATACGCTAGCAAAAGCTGCAATAATCGCATGCTTTAGCTGATCAATGGTTTCGTATCTAATACCAGAAACTTGACCTTTAATTAAACCCCATAATGAGTTGTCTGGAGTGGTCAAGTCGGGGCTTCGTGGTGGCCAAGCAAAAGAATTTGATCCGCGCCCAATCCATCGATCAGGAACTCTGCATTTAGCAGCGCTCTCACAGGAAGTGCATAATGTGCGGGTGCACCATCTTGATGTAGCCATACACGATCCTTAATACCAAGTTCTATTAACTTGGGAATGAACCAGTTTATAATCATTTTGGCATATGATTCCTGGTTGACATTGCCATCAAAGAAATAAGGACTAATCAAATGTTCAGATGTCAACGCAGCCCAAATCATGACATGTGGAGGATTATTTTCAACTTCTTTGTAAAAGGGGTTTTCTTTAGCCCAGAAATATATGTTTCGACTTTTAGAACTTTTATAAATGGCACATTCATCGCTGAATATTATCTTTCTGTGATTTCTTGGACCATCAGGAAAGCGTTTTAAAAATTTCTCACAGAATTATTTTCTTCGATCCATATCTTCATCTGACAACTGATTTACCGACATAGGTTTATAAGCTTTGACATCCAAGTCCTTTTTCATATGATCCATCATGGTAGCCCTTGGTATTCCAAGTTCAGTAGAACGTTTCTGGTGGATTTCTTGGGAGACTATTGCAGTGATTCTTGAACACCAGCACACGTTTCCTTTCGTGTTTCAGGCCTGCCACTTCTTGCCTGATCCAGAACGCTACCTGTTTCAAAAACTTTCTTGTCCCACAGATACAGATTACTTCTTGATGGCGCGGGCTTTCCAAATCTTTCTGTGAAAGCACTTCGAACATCTTCCATAGTCATGTCATTCCTGATGCGGTCGTGAACCCAAACAGCAGCAATTAAGCGCTCCTCAACAGTAAATACACTGATGTCAGTCATAACCTGAAAAAATAAATGGAATAAATTGTTTTAACAACATTAGAATATTAAAATCAATCATATTTAAGAGCATTAAAATATTAAAAATAGAGTGTCCTGGGACTTTTCGGCCAGTGACGAGACTATATATATATTGTAAGTAGTGTTTTCGGCAATTGACCTTTCGTCCTGTTTTTTTTTTTTGTTTTTTTTTTTTGCTGTTGGTGTGATTGTTTGAAAAAAAAACGTCAAAAACGGAATGTCAAAAACGGAGTTTGTTCGTAAAAAAAAGTATTTACTTACGCGTGGAAAGGCGTTTACTCTTTTTTTAGGGTGATATTTGTTTGGTTGTTTTTTTTTTTGTGTGCTGACATGTGCAACTAGTTGCTTGAATAGTAAAGTGAATTGTTCGTTTGGAAGGAAAATTTTTGTTTTGACGTGGTGTGTCCAGTTGACGGTGTCTTCGCAGGTGAGTCTGCGATAGTGTGTACATTGTTTGGACGGGCGCTAGTTGCGCATTCGTTCTTGTTGAACGATGAGTGTGATTGCCGGCTGTCAACGAAACTTCCAAGTTGTGAGTTTATCAGCGTGCGTAGTGCATTTCAACTCGTATTGTTGATTCAACTTCTTCCTATGTGTTGATAGGATATCCTGTAATTTTTTCTTTGTTATTGCGTCTGCTGTGCGGGAGAGAATGTGTATAGGCCTATGTGATTTTGCTCCTCGCGTTTGTTGCAGGGTAATGTCAGGAAACCGTGAAAAATGTTTCTTGAGTTCGAATTCGGTATGAAGTCGACAGCTCCGTCTTTGTTTTCTGCTGAGTTTGACGAGGGGTCTCGTCATTGTTGTTTGTAGTAGTTATTCCTGTCGGTAGTGGTTCACTTGTTTTTCTTTGTTGAAAAGTTCGTTTTTTTTTATCAAATAAAACGCGCGTCTCGCTCAAAACAATTAATTCAAAAAAAGGGAGGGTCACCATGCTTGTTCATTCCATGTCTGTCGTGGTCGGTGGTTTGTTGTGAACTTGTGGCATAGGAGGAAATGCGTGTTCCTCTCGCGTTCGGGTGTCACCATTTTGTAGCGGTCTAGGGTATAGAAGGAAATGCGTGTACCTCTCGCGTTCGGGTGTCACCAATTTGTGGTGGTGGTGAAAAAAAAGGGAAAATGAATTGAATTGAGAAAGAGACGAAGTACGTGTTAAATTGAATTGAATGAACTAGGATTTATTTCGTGAAGAAACAAATGAAAGAAAAGGGTACTACACGTGTTTAGTTTGGCGTGCTTGGTGAGAAGGAATGTCTATAGTTTGGCGTGCGTCTCTCGTTGTTAGCTAGTGAGAAGGAAAGTTTATTGTTGTAGAGAAAGAGAGGGTCTGTTTGCGTATGAGTGTTTCGTTCAAACTCATCCATTTCATTTTAAAATAACGGGGTCATCATCGTTTGTAGAGGACTAGGATATATAAATCCTAATCCCGTTACAAAAGAAAATAATTAAACAAATAGAATTGAAGGAAAGAAAAACTCAATTGATTGATAAGATAAACGTGTCGTTTATTTACTGTTGAAAAGTTAATGTTTTAGGTGTAACATGTGTTCATGTCCGCGTGGGTGTAACCATCGTTTGTTTCGGGACTGGTGGTGTAGAAAGAAAAGGAAATGTGTGTTCATCTCTCTATCGTTTGTTCGCGCGTGGGAAGAGAAGTGAGTAATATAGTAGAAATGAGAATGATAGTTCAGCGTGTAGACAAAGACAAAGGATAGAGGGTTGACATCAGTTAGCAGTCAGCTACGCGAAAGTATTCTCCGGGACAAGTTGTATATATAGAGAGAGAAAGAGCGAGAATGTCAATCCAGTTCATGGAGAGAGAAAGAGTATAAAGTGTACGTACGGTCTGTTAGCTTGTGCCCCCTACATAGTAGCAGGGGACGTGACGCGCGTAGGCGCCCCAAAAGGGGGGCGAATGGTCCGACAACCGCTCAGCTTGAGAGCTAAGTCGAAAAGGACTGGAAACAGCTTGTCTCTTGCTTTTATACTTGTTTCCGGTGGTCTTTTGCGCATGTGTGGATTTCCTTTGAAAGGGGAAGTGGCGTCGTCCATGTGTGCGTTCGTTGCGTGTGTGTGTGTATACACGTGAATATGAGTGTATGTACGCTAACGTGAATATATGTGCCTGTGTGGACGTGGGCGCGTATGTTTGTGTGTGCGTATGTATATGACAAGTAATATAGCTTGAGATGTGAACGCATGTTTTTGTGTGAGACTAGAAAAGGCTCGCGCAATATCTATAAAAGTGAAAGTGTGTGTGTGTGTGTATGTGTACATTTCCCTTCGCAATAACTCTGTCAATTTTATGTCTATAGACACGAAATTTGATATACAGGGTACTGAGATTTGGGAATATCTATGTGATCGGTTTTCCGCCAGAAATTTGGCGATTATGGGGTCAAAGTTCAACGATTTGACATTTGAGAACTCTACCAAACTCCTCCGGAAATTTTGGGTCTAAACACTTGAAATTTTAGATATAGGTTTCTTGAACATGGATCAAACATTTTAATTTGATTTGAGCCCTAACAATACATGTTAAAAGGTCAAAATTGGGGTCAAAGTTTTAAAAAATTTGAACTTTGCGGTTTCTATTTAATTACTCAGACAATTTTTGGTATAAACATTTGGGATTTTATATGAAGTGTATTCAGACATAGTGCAAGCTTCTAAATCAGTTTTTGGCTGATAATTTGGCTGTTAAGGGGTCAAAATTCAAAAGATGTGAACTTTGCGGTTTCTATCAAACTATTCAGCCAATTAAAGGGTATTCAGACATGCAGCAATCTTTTTCATCAGTTGTGGGGACGAATATTTGGCTGCCAATAGGTCAACGTTGAAAAAGTTGACCTTTGCAGATTCTACCAAACTCCTCCGCCAAGTTTGGGTTTAAACACTTGAAATTTTAGATGTAGGTTACGTGGACATAAGTTAAACCCTTTAATACATATATACATATGCACATAAAGTTATGAACATAAGATAGGGCCCGAGCAAAGTCGGGCTAAACAGCTCGTTTTTACACCAAACAAGTTATATTGCCACTTAGAACATAACGGGTTGCTATTTGGGATCGTGTCTAGCATGAGACTATGGAGAGTTCAGCAGCCAAGTGTCTGTTCATATTATATTAAAGTTTTGGCGCTTAGTACAATCAGGGAAACTAGTAAAAGGAAAGGAAATTCTAAAAGTCCGAGGGAATAAGCTATAAGAATATGTACATTGAGGAGACCACGAGTTGTATGAGTCCAGCAGAGCCTATTCAATTAAAACACTTCTAAAACAGACACATGGATGTGGCCTGGAGACGGTGGGATAGATGTTGGAGCCTAGCCGATAGTGGGGAGCCTGTTAGATTTGAGAATGTATTTTGGGTCCTGTCTAACAGTGAGAGACTGGTAGTAGATGCAACATGTAAATATAAAATATATGGGATATTGCTAAGTTTTCAAAGTGTTTGTAAGGTGTTTGAATTCTTCGTCCAGATATTGTTGACTACAAATTCTGAATGCACGTTGGAAGAAACCAAGTATCTTTTTATTATTCTGTTAATATGGTGCGAGTAGAAATGTATGTAATCATTTTTTGCATGTAGTTTTGCGGTGAACTTTGAAGGATAGTTTATTATTGGATTTTATAATAAGTATGTATAGGATAGATAATGAGTGATTGTTGTCTGTTTCGTGGGTGAAGGTTATGTGGCAAAATATTCAATGCACGGTGAGAATTGGAGTTTTATAATGATATATGATGCTCTCTGGTGTGAGTATTTTTTCTATAGAGATTATTGATAAAATTAAAATAATAAATATCTTGATATTAAGCGTGGTGTGTCAATTGATAAAAAATACACCCTGTCAAACTGTCTGACATTTTCTTTTATTCTAATCCAACATTGACAAATGAGTGATTTTATAATTATAACGTTCCTCTGCCTTGAACTAGAAAGCCAAACATTTTTTGTAAATCTCTCTTCATATACGTTGTAGAACACATATAAATGAATACTTGTCTGTGTTCGTTTATTGTCTTATTCATTAGTGATAGGCGCTAGGAGTACAGAATGGTTTTCCAATTATAATTATAAATATCATCTTTGTAAATCTTTAGAAATAAATAAAAATTGTCCACTTAGCAATTACGCTATTATTATGTACTATAATTATCCATTGCTTGTACAAGAAAAAAATGCGGAAAATAAATTAATTATCGATTACTATAACGGCGGATATAGTTTATAAGTATACTAGCAGTTCTATATCGGCCTGCGTAATAATATGATAAGAAACGTTACATACAAAAATGCTAATCATCCTTAATAAAATGCACACACACACACACACACACACACACACACACACACACAGGCTCCTACAGCCTTTGACAGGCTATGGATACTCACGAAGGGGTGCCTGCGCGTAAAATCTTTCTGGCAGGAGGTGCGTAATCTCTAACCGCACTTCTCCTGAGTCGACATGGTTAAATAGCAGTGGCAACTGAAGTGTATGTGCAGGACGACTAGAAACAAATGCCGAGATAAGCGGAGAACACATACATCGCCTTGATTTCCCAAATGGTCACCCATCTAGAACTAACCAGGCTAAACGTTACAACTTTGGTGATCAGACGAGAACCCGTGTGTCAACAGGATTATCCCATATATATATATATATATATATATATATATATATATATATATATATATATATATATATATATAAATAATCTATTATAAAATAATCATTTTAGTAGAATTAAACTTCAGTTCATATCTAATCTCTCCAGAACTTTTCCTTTCGTGCTTACGCGTCGGGATATCTGAACACACCGAGTTTCTAACTTAAAATTCACCAAACATCGGGGTAATTGTTTTTACATGCATCTTTCCAAAACTCAATCATGCTTTGCAAATTTAAAAAGAAAAATAGGAATTTTTCGCTAAAAATCAACAAAACCCAAAACCATGCGTAGATATTTTGAAGGTATAGTAAAAATAGCTTATCAAAATGACTGAGTTCGGCATTAAATAATCCGAAAATGGTTGATATCTGAATGGGCTCATGTCACAGTTCACCAAATGTGACTTTACCGGGTCACCGGTAACGGGTGTGAACCCTCACACACGCGCCCTGATCGTCTTTCACAGGGAAATCTCCACGAGTTCTCTCGGCGCAGCGGAATCTGGTTGGTCGGTTTCACTGACGATTTTACCTTTGGGTTGATATAGGCTTATCACGCTGAAAGTGAATAGAGTTTCATGCACACAAAAGAAAGACAAACTCAGATTTCTCTATTCTACAAGTTAATTAAACTCAAATTTACAAAAAATAATATAAAGTTATATACTAATGTCCAATGTTGATTTCTTACAAACGCACTATTGAATATTACTCCCCGTATTCTGCGGTAGTGACGGACGGTGGAAGGGGCGTGACGACTCTCCGATTAGTGTTAGGTTATCTCAATACCCAGCTTCAACTCACCCAATTTCCCTGCGTGTGTGCCTGCGATCTGGGAACGCTTGCAGATTCGGTTCTCAGGGTCAACAGAGATTAAGCTCATAACCCCAATTTCCGTTATCAATTCTCAAGGTGACATATGTTGCCAATTTTCCACCAAACAATAAAATTTTTATGTCAGTTTCATAAAAAATAATAAAAAATTATAACTTAGCTCTTCCTTCAAGCAAGGTTGGCCGCCTCTGCCCGGGCATACAATAATGCTTACAATTAATACAAGCATAGTTGCCCGGCTTTCTTTAATGTTTTGGGAGTCTTCATCTCCCCCAATGGGGAGCTCTATCGCCCCCGAAGACAGTCACACCACAGATATGCCGCAAAAGGAAACAACCATCCCAAACAATATGAAAAACACTATATAAAACACTATAAACAAATATTTGAAGATAAAAAGAACTTGAAACCTAAAACCCTTATCAAATGACCCAAAATCTATTGTTTTTTTTTCAAAGGGAATCACCACTTATCAAGGCACAGAGGCCACTCGATGATAAAGATTAAAGAGTGTACAGTGGTAAAAAGGACAATAAGGTAGTAATCGTTAAAAGTATAAATTTGGTAAATTGGATTATTAAGGGGAACCGCTCATTAAGAACTTGTTCACATTTGACTTGAAGCCGGTTTATTGTAGCCAGCTGGAAAGCAGGTAAACGAAAGAGTGTCCCACATGTGTGCAGTTCTAAGAAATAAGCTTGGTTCATGGAATCTACGTTTAGATTTAGGCACAGCTGAAAACAAATATATGAAATACCAAACTGCTGAAAATGCCAAACTGCTGAAAAAAATATGTGAAATATTTCTTTTTAAGTTTTAATGCGTTAAAATGAAGAAAAAAACACCACAATTGTTACAGTTAAAGTATTTCAAGATTATTTGCTTTAAAAAAAATAACGCATGATAATAGAATTAATGATGAAACTTTGCAATTACGCCCTCTCGAAAGATGGCAGGTGAAAACTTGTGTATGAATATATGATGAAGAGAATTCATGTGGGGAAAGAATGTTCTGGACAGATGATGTTCGGGCGATATTCAAGAAATAATGCATGGAGGAAAGATGGTGATAAAAGAACACAGTTCCAATACTGGATATCGATATTGACAGAGTGCGCGTGGGCGTGTGTGAAAATATCAGCAGCAGCCAAAGGATAGCAGGCTGGCGCGAGCTTGCATCACAAAAAAAAAAGAAAAGACAGAACGTTATTGAAACGAAAGACGAAAAGTGCGCGCCAGGAAAAATGGAGATGTAAAGTCGAAGACGAGAAAATGCTGGCTATTGACGGCGTGTGGTCAAGGAGAGAAGCAAAACGCCACCGAGCGATATGGGCATGTGGCACATTGGTGGCGGTGAGAGAATTTTAAGCTGATGGCGAGACGGCGGAGTTTTGTTAATCTCATGGCAGATGAAATAACAGTAAAAAAAATCACGAAGCAGTAACAGTAATAAATGATATTTGCTAAAACAGAAAAAGAAAATTGTTTTCTTCCTTTGCAATGGTGCCAGACGACGTGGGCGTCCGAGATAAATGTGAACTGTAACGAGCACGGTTCGAGCGTAACGACAACGTTACAATAATTTCTGCAAAGAGTACTGGTAACGTATCAGGAGTAGATGGTTGAATAAATTCCGTAGATTATAAAAATATTTTGGAAGCACTTTTAATGATTTTGGTTCAAAATTTTTAACCTCTGTTTGATTAGATCTTAATAAAAGATAATGATTTTAAACACACTACAAAAGATGCTAAGAAATAGTTTACATATACTAAAATGACCAAGTCAGTATTTAGATAAAATTAAAAGCCACATAAAGTACGATATAATTGCAGAAACACATCGATTTTACTTAGATCACTGAGGTAAAGCAATTTTGGCCCTGATCAAGAAAAGATCAATGAGCGCTTAGGAATAGTATGCTCTGTATATGGAAGGACATCTACATTGTTCTATGAGAACTACAAAAACTTATTATTCTTTCCTGGTCGTGATATACAGGGTGACAAAAAAAAACGGGTCTCAACTCTAATAAGGTCCCGTTTCTTAGTGTTTTGTCCGAATGAAATGAAACTTTGGTCATAACTAGTTTATTATATTCAATACATCACATCAAAACACTAGGGTCTTTGGCCTTTTTTCTCCGTTCTACAGCATATGTTCTAGATGGCCTCCATTTAGCTTTTGTTTTTTGGGGTCACCCTATATATATATATATAAATATATATATGTGTGTGTGTGCGTGTGTGTGTGTGTGTGTGTGTGAATATATGTATATATATAAGTGTGTGTGTGTGAATATATGTACATATGTGTGTGAATTTATGTATATATATATATATATGTGTGTGTGTGTGTGTGTGTGAATATATATATATATATATATATATATATATATATATATATATATATATATATATACTGGGGAGCACTGGTGGATTTAATTTGAAACTTCCTCATTTGGAAAATTCTGGTTTAATTTTTCTATGCTGAATGCCGCTTTCTTTCGCTTCGTTTTCCACTGAACATCATTGATCGGAAGACAATAGGCAAAGAAAAATCAAATAAACTACTATGTAAACATACGCAAGTTATTAATTAAGAACGACAAAGATGTTAATAGTTGTATATGTGAATAATGGCGATTCTTCAAGTATTAAATACGTGAAACATACATATTCCTCCGTGAGTTCACAGTGAACGAGGCATAAAAAATGACTAAGTTCAGCATTTGCCTCCCCCCAACATTTAGCCCCAAGAGTCTTCAGAGGACTCTTGTTCCTAGTGAAAATGAACAATCGGTGCAGTTTTAGGCCTTAACATATGTAAATTTGAGTTCTGCAGCATGCCAAAAAAAGAAATAACTTAAGGCCATCAATTTCGCCCCCCTATTTAACCCAAAAATTCCCCAAGGCCTTAACATATTTAAATTTGAGTTCAGCACCATGTAAAACTGCTAAATAGACAGACACAGAAAATTTTGGACAAATATGGTAAAATATTCCCAGAAATGGAGTGTTTTTATGAGCCCTAAAAGATCCTCTGGGTCACACCCAAGAGATAGCGAAATATAGACAAGCAAAATTATATAGAAATCAGTTAGTTACAACTTTTCAGAAAGTTTTATAAAAATCCAAGGCATCAGTTTTTTTTTATAAGCACAAGATTGTGTAAATTTTAGCCATTTTAACCCGAAAGGCACCCCTAGGGGGGGGCGGAGTTTTCCCGGAAAACCCGTTCTGTTACTTTTTTTATTATTATTTATATTATGTTTAATGTTTGTGCAAAATTTAAAAAAAAAAATCCAAGGCGTAGTTATTGAGAAAAGTGCGGACAGAGGAACGGACGAACGGACAAGAGTGAATTTACAGATCCATCCTCGTTTTTTCGGGTACCAATAAACAATATGTATTCGTTTTTTTTTTTTTTTCGTATTGTGCGAATACTTCCATTATCCCATTAAAACAAATGAATGAGATTTATTTCTGATGAATAAATATTTGTACGTTTTCCATGGATAAGTGGTTCGTGTGCATATGCACATAATTAACTGTTCATAAAAGCGTGTTTATACATTGGAGTAAAGTACAATTCATACGAAGAATACGATTCTGAGTAAATGTAATGTTCATGTAAAATTAATTCTCCAAAACAAAACATAATTTCACCATTTTGTACTCAATTGTTAAGAATAAAAAACAATGTATAACACTACTAACTCTTACGGGGTGCTTCAATAAGTTTGTAGACTTTTTTCGTATTGTCACGTTTGTGGATAGTACACACGTGAAACTCTAAGTAATCAATACAAAGTAATCTTCTCGGGGTGCAATGCACTCGTCATATGATTTCAACAACTTCTGGAAGGTTCCGTAAAAGTCCTCTGTTTGAGCGTGCCAATGACCCCGGTCACAGACTCTTTCACCTCATTAATCTTCTCATAACGACAGAATTTAAATTTTTCCCTAAGCTTAGAGACTAGGCAAGAGTCACAGGGAGCAAGGTCTGGACTATTGGGAGGGTGAGGAAATGTCTTGATAACTAACTTGGTCAAATAGTCTGTGACGAGGATGAAAAAGGCTTTGGACAAACTTCATGCAAAACCGTTGCATCTTCAGTTCTTTGCAAATAATTGTGTTAAAGTTCTCACACTGACACCAAACTGTGCATTTATTGTCTCTATAGACACACGATGGTCGTTATCCGCGAAATTCTTTATTTGGCCAATCAACTCTGGTGTTCTGATATATTTACTCCTTCTACACGTCTCCTTATCTTTCACAAACTTCATGCCTTTCTTGAATGTTTTAGACCACTCCAAAACTGATACTTGATTCGTGCAAGATGGTCCAAACTCAGTCTGAAGCATTCCAAACGTTTCTGTGGTATTTCTCAAGTTTAAAACAGAATTGTATTGCATATCGTTCTGCTAAAGTGTCCTCACGTCGAGATTGCATTTTTTGAACTTTACCAGCTGTGATAATCAGGCTTTAGTAGGGTATATTCCAATTCCTGCTGCAGCTTTTCATTTGAACCTGAAATTATAAAAGTTGGCCAGTCATCTCATCGAATCTATTGCAATAACATACCGAAATTTCAAGAATCTATGACATCTTTAATACCCGTACAAAAATAATCTGGAAACTTATTGAAGGCAACTCATATGTCAAGAATCCGGATTTAATTATATGATTTATATAAAAGAAATTGTGTATCTAACGCTTAAGCTTAAAGAGTTTTAAGAAGTAATGCAAATTCATTGAATCTCGCTTCATTGATCGCTTATGATTTTTGATTAAATCTAATTTAAATCTGAAAAAATTGAATTTTTAAATAGCATGTTTCGCTTTCAAACACATTTTAAAAACACTCAAACCAAAGAGACGTAGAGTATTAATTTATGAAGTCGATTACGTTTTTGTTATAATTCTACAAAAAATCAGTAATATTTAATTTTTCACCAAGGCCATCCGAGTATCTCTATGTTTTCTTGGTATCACACAAAGTAAACTCTCTACAGCCCATATTATTCTCCCACACGCCTAGGTTTTACAAAAATCCATAAGGCTTTCTTAATTAGTTTAGAAATGGATTCGATACATGGTAATATATAAACCTATGTATCATCGAGACGAAAATTTGGTATTTACACGTATACTTCTTTACCATCAGTGTATATTCGCGTTTCGATAGGAAATTTCGATTTTGTTGCGGTAGTAAAATTCGAAAATATACACCAAATTTTATTACTAAAACTCCGATAAGGCTTTATTTTCTTGAATGGGGTTATAAGGTTAGATAAAATATACTTTATAGCTACCCATTAATAAAAGTAATTGATTAATTAAAATAATTCATCAACTGAATCACAAGTCTGATTTACCTATAATTTCAAGTATTTCTCTTATTAAAAATAGTTCGTTTGTGAAGTTATGCAAATGGATTTCTTGGAAATATATTGAACGGCTCTAACTCGTAAACCTTTCATTTGCTTCAGAACAGCTGGCTACATTATTTCAGTTCTTAATAAACTCTGACTAGTTAGATCCAGTTTCTTGTTTGGGAAGTAAGCGCTTATTTATCTCGGAAAAATCACCGAGGTAGAACGGACCAAGTCATAAACGACAACAGTGAACGCTGAACGCGGCAATCATCGCCCCTAAAATTCGTAATAATCGGCCATGGAATCGTGAAAAGCTATCATATATCAAATACCGTGCAGCATTCACAGAATATATTTAAAGATCAACCCGGATCAGTGAAGGAGTAAAATGTTATTCTGTACGATTACAGGTTGTTTAGATAGAATTGTTTTCAGTACCTTTCACAGTAAATGTATCTGGATGCCGCAAAGTCTTCCTCTCTAATTGCTTCTTCCTTTGGACTGGTAGACTTTGGAATTCCTTCTCGCTTACCTGCTTCCCTTGATGTACTGACATGCAGAAATTTTAATGTAACGTCAGCCGGATTATCTTTTCAGGTTATCCATTGTCTCTTAAGATTGAACAGAGGCATCGCAAGCCGGAATCTTACTCATCTCCTGAAAAGGTAGTCCCCAAAAGTATCCCCATACCGCGAAGTGGCAATATCTCTTGTTTGAAATGAATAAAATGAAAATTCCAGCAATATAAAATCTATACCATTGATTTTCTCTTATTCATTTTAAGAAAAGAAAACCAAACAAAGAACATTATACCATAGAAAAAAAAAACAAATAATACAATAATAAGAAAGAAAATCTGATTTGATTGATATACTCCCTTTTGATGCGCAGGTCTATGTGGACAATAGTCGTACGTTTAAATAGCACAAATCTCGTCTTCGTAGCGTTACAACTTTTGGAGTAAAATATAGGAAGCTTTACTTTTCGAAACACCTTCGTATTTAAATAAATTAACCTGGGATTAAGTTATAAACTCCTGCTCCCATTTTATAACAAGACGTTGGAAACATTCTGTAAAATACTTTAATAACGAAAATTAAGAATTATTAAACAAACCTATGCTTACATTTTTACCCAGACTTTCGGGCTATCTTTTATATTGTTTGAATAAAAAATCGTAGAATTAATGCACAAACATATGCATACATATTATAACAAGGACCTTCCAACAACCAATTAAATGAACCTTAGAATAAGTCGAAAAACATCTGTTATAAGAAGACGTTCAGACCACCCTTTAAACTATTTGAATAACTAGTTTTTAAAATAAGTGAGCACATTCATACTCACCTTTTATAAAAGGACATTCGGGTTAGTCACTGCATTACATATCAGGGAGTCACCGGCAATAGCAATTAAGTAATCTAGTATAAATTTTGACAAGGTTTACATTAAGTACATAATAATAACAAATCTACAAGCAGAATGGTTTTCAGAAATGATTGACATAAAGTTGAGCCAAGGATAACGGGTCAAACGCTCAAGACAAAGCAGACTCATATGACGAATAACGACACCTTTTTCGAGCTGAAAAAAAAGGTTTTAAATCTGTCTCTCGATGCAAGCCGTGCGAATGAGACACAGTCAATAATGTGAATAGTTCGATAACCTAAGCAGAATGATACCTCGATATGTCTGTCCGTGTGCGTCACTCATTTCAGTATCTTAAAAAGTTAAGAAGTAAATAAGTAGCTCAAATAATATTAGTTTACCTCTCATGAGGCCAGTCTCTTCAAATAATACCATTTAGGAAAGCTCTCTGCAAACGTCTCCTTGTGTCCACTTTCATCGTGAAAAGAAACTTATTTCTATATCAACCACCAGCCGAAATCGTGACAATGAAAAGAAGCGACTATAAAAACAGACCCCGTATAAACATCCCACACATGTATAAACATTATTTATTTATTTTATGATATAAAATGTACGAAATAAAATTATTGGATTTAATAAATCAGCAAAAATAAATAAACGCATGCCTACGTGTCACAAGAAAACGTTTAAATACTACTTGAATAAAGTAATTTTAGATTAAGAAAATGAACGCATGCTTACATTCTATAATTAAACTTTTGGACCACTCTGTATACAATTCGAATAATAAGTAAACAAGCGCATGCTTACATTTAATGAAAAAGACTTCTGGACCACATTTTGTTAAAAATTTGAATAAATGTTTCCTTGAATAAGTAGACCAAATTTAATGTTATAATAAGACTTTTGGACCACCATGTATACTATTTGAAGGATTTTAGAATAAACAGAGAAACACAGGCTTACATATTAAAACAACGGGTGCAATCTGTATTGTATATGATTTTCATAAATAAATCGTAAAATAAGAAGACAGCTAATTTTTTTTTACATTTTATAAGAACACTTTCGGACTATATACTATTTGAAAAATCGGTCTCAGAATAAATAGACAAAATGACTGTTTAAGTTTTATAACAATAAGTTTCTGGTCACCCTGAATTTTATTTAAATAAATGAATCAGTATAAGAAGACGCACACATTTCTGACCATCCTGTATACTATTTAAATGAATGAATTTTCGAATAAGCAGATAAATACATGTTTATATTTTATAACAAAATGTTTAGGCAACATTATATGCCATAAAATTTCGGAGTAAGTGAGTTGTCCACATTATTGGCGATGTCTCATTCGCACGGCATCTACGGAGAGACTTATTTAGAAAACCTTAGTTTGCTTTCAGCTCGAAAAATGTGGCACAATTTGTCATATAACTCTGCTTTTACTATGTCGTTAGAACTGTTTCCCGCTGCTCTTATTTTACGTCACTTATTTCTGAGAACGGTTACTACTAATAAAAAGAAATCTTAAAATATGTATACAAACCCATGCTCACATTTAATAATAAGTATTTTTGGATCAACCTGTATACTTATTTGTATAAATAACAGGCAGAAAGCAAACTGTAAAACATGGTACGGATATTTATTTATAATTGTAAAATACATTTTATAGATAAATCAGGGTTTGTCTTATAACCTCTTTCATGACCATTACGATTTTCCCTGGGAGTTTCTCTTAATCCCAACACCCGAACGTGGACTGAATGGACACATAGACTTCTACTGAACCGACGAAAAGCTGCAATTTGCGTCCGCATCTCGGCTCCCTGAAATAGACTGCCGATTGAAACTACCACCGCGCCAATTCAACGGATCAATTCAAGACGCAGTTATAAGGTAATAATCAACAGTATTTCCGACCGTCTCAATTCCCAGCGTCCCTCCCTCGCTCTTTGTTCGCTTTTCTTGCTTTTTTTTTCTCTTCCCGCGCCCCTTCTTAGCGGCAACGAAACATGTAATGTTTTAACATGCCGAAGAAATTGAATTGAATTTAATTTAATTCCGTGATGCACTGTCCTAGCTGTCGATTTCGGGTTTCGTATCATATCTGCTCAGACAGCAACCCCCGATCTGACTTTGGACGCCTCCTTGAAAGCATTGAACTACACGCGTCGACACGCAAACGTTTTTTAAGTCAGAAGCTTCTATCGTTCTTATACAGACACATCCGTCGGCATCAGCCAGTGAGGATAGTTCTTAGTCCCCCTCCATCTCCTAAATAATGCATTTGTTTACATTTCCCTGTTTCGACTTTGTGTTTCCCTATATATACATCTGGGTAGGTTATGAATCTAATTGCTAATTTGAAACAAATGATCTAGTGTAATCTACTGTGTTCTATTTACGAGAGATATAACCTTAATAGATGCTCGATTGACGCTTCATACATAACTTACTTTTAATATCTAACTAAAAAAAGTAACTAACGAACTAATTATTAAATATACGTACGCATTATATACAGCGAGAGAAAGAGGCATACAGAGAGAGAAAATAAGAGATAGATTAAGATATAGATATGACATATACATATTATAAATATGTCATTTATATATATATATATATATATATATATATATATATATATAGAGAGAGAGAGAGAGAGAGAGAGAGAGAGAGAGAAATAAAAAGGAACAAACCGTATTATGCGTTAATCAACGTTTCGTCTTTATTTCGAGACTTCCGAAATAAAGACGAAACGTTGATGAACACATAATACGGTTTGTTCCTTTTTATTTCTCTATTTTGTCGGAATACTATTTCCATTATTTTCATCATATATATATATATATATATATATATATATATATATATATATATATATATATATATATATATATTATGGCAGTAGAGTTTAGTTTCCTAGAAGTATATCCAATGAGACAACATGTGTCTATCAAAAAGTGCTCAATGAGTAAACAGAGCAGGTATATTAAATTTATTTATACAACCATTACATTGATGGCTACATATGTGCATACATATTTCTGTAATCATCCGTTATTGGAGAGATTACGTCTTTAGGTTAAGAATTACCTTATAAAGGAGAATATATAAAAAAAAAAAATTAATAAAAATTATCCCTTACCGAAGTTAAGATAAGAAAAGGTACAAGCCTTTGAGAAATGGATCGTTCAGAGGCGTTTCTTATCCTCCCCCATACAAATCCCTATTCTATGACAAGATCCTAATTTTGTAAACGATATAGGAAAATGTTTTTATATCTTGAAATTTCAGTTTTCCAAGGTAATTCTTCACCTGAAGACGTAATCTCCCCAATAACGGGCGATTACAGAAACATGTATGAATATATGTAGCCATCAATATTTGTATTATATCTATATAACTACTTCGTTTACTCACATAAATTAATATACGAAAGTATAAATTTATGCGTAAACTTTAAGTATTTACTTCAACAGTGCTCAATGCGTATATAGAGCTAGGTAGTAAGTTACAAAATATATATGGGGATTAAGCTACACAGAATATTCCGCGTTCATCCTGAGGAATCCTAGTGTGGATGAAACGCGGAATATTCTGTGTAGCTTAATCCCCATATATATTTTATAACTTACTATATATATATATATATATATATATATATATATATATATATATATATATATAGATAGATAGATAGATAGATAGATAGATATGACTACATAGATTCACATCCTGATCTACGGATTTCTTACTTGTATTTTATTTAATCAACCTATTCCTTACTCGTGGATTTTACATTGAACTGTATTTGGAACCATGTACTGACTGATATGTTTAAATCGTTTGTTCTCACATTGTTTTGTTCATCAAATTTTGAAACGTTCCCAAAACATAAACTTTTTTTTTTGCATTTAACCGATAGAAGTTTTCAAATTTATGCAAAGTAGTAAATTTTACTTTTAATTTGTTAGTAATTTCATTTAAAGTAGAAAATTTATTTTTGTAACCCCATGAATAAAGAGATGAATCATTTTTTTCATTTCTCTTGTTTGAAACTATAAACTATATATATATAGTAAAACTTGTAATTAGTAAAAACCTGAAGAGAGTGCTCTATACTATTGCAGAGCAAATATGTGTTTTATTTTTTTATTACCGTTTTATCTGTTGGGTTACATATGTTTTGGATATTGGACCATGTTTACGATCCAACAGCCTCGTCAGACCTTACAGAAATGGTTGTTAGTATTTGAAAGAAGTGTTTTTGAGAGAAAAAAGGGGGTAAGAGATAATAAGGGGGGGGGAGACGGGTATCGACAATATTTAAGTTTTGCTACCCACACACACACACTAAAATCTAATGTATTTTAACATTAGATTTTAGTGTGTGTGTGGGTAGCAGATTCAGATAGGCGTGGGTGGAGATATACAGGGAGGGGAGGGGAGAGAGGATGGTAAAGAAAAAAGGAAATCGGTGGTAAGGAGAGGAGGGGGGAGTTTCAATTTTTAGGTTTAAAAATTTTGACTGCTTTTTGGTTGTTTAGCGACGTATATGAAGTAGATGAGAGAGAGCGGGAGAGAGAGAGACAGAGACAGAGAGACAGAGAGACAGAGAGAGAAAGGGTTTATTGTAAGTGTCAAACACATATGTAAAAAAAAAAGCATTAAGAATTAAGGTAATACAAAGAGTAATTACATAATGGAAGAAATGCGTACCTATGTTGAAAAAGACCGTGACAAGTTTCGTCATTCTACTTTTAGGAAAAGTTTGTCAGAGACATTACTTATTGAACATTCCTCGTAAACACAGATTTTTTTCTAATAGTGTAAATGATTACTAAACTGAGCGTGAATTATGATAAGGTAACATAAATTGTACACTTTGTGCGTGTTAATTCATCGTTTTCAAGATAGACTTCTGGATGAAGTATGCGAAGAATATGAAGTACATGAAGAAAGCATCAACCCATAATTAATAGTGTGCACTATTTTCTGTCGAGGAAGCAAATGTGATTTCGGTCTATCAAGTTGTCATACAAAAAGCGCTGGTAACTGTTTCCACGCATTTGATTTCTGTACCCCCGTTTAAATGACGGTCTGCAAGGTTGAAAGCATCAAGGAAGCATTTATCTGGATTTTCCATTATCGATATAAATTTCTTTCGATTCAGTGAATCTATTACACATTTTTCTGCTTTTCATGATAGAACTGTTTATAGGCGCAACTGTTAAATGTGACGTTCTTATACTCGCCCGGAGTAGTAAAAAACGAAACAGCCTTATCAATAAGTAAAAGAAAACGCAGATTTCATCTTTAACAGAAAATCAAAATGGCCGACATAACCGGACATGCGCAGTTAGGACGCGAGTTGAACGAAAGATCGATTGTTTTTTTTTTGTTTGTTTGTTTTTTTTTTTCGAATTTTCCAAATCGCTTCATTTGCTGAGAATTTCCATGGAATAAATCAAAGAGCTTCTTGTTATAAAAAAAAAAACAAGGAGTGGGGGATTGCAATATCTGGGTGAAAAGGAAGAGTGATAGAGAGAAGTCGAAATCAGGCGGTTGGCGGTTTCTGAAAATTGAGAAGTGTTGATGAATGAGGAAGCATTTTTAAGATCTCAGGTAAATCAATCATTATGCGAAATGATTGATGAAGAATGTTTTTGTTTGTTTGTTTGGTTTTCATTTTTTCCTTTCCATTTTCCATTATTGGACAGAGTGTGCACTTATACCCACACGCATATCTATAATACTAGCATTTCGGCCCAGCGTTGCCCGTGTGTTTGGAGGTGTATGCTGAGCAAAAAAAAAAAAAACAAGAGTAAATTTATTTTTAATTTGACCCCTATTATGACCCCTTATAATTTATAGTTTCGGGCTCAAATCACTTTATTAAATTAGATCCAGGTTCAAGGAACCTATATCTAAAATTTCAAGCGTCTAGACCCAAAATTGTCGGAGGAGTTCGGTAGAGTTCTTAAAGGTCAAATCGTTGAAATTTTACCCCTTAACAGCCAAATTTCTGGCTGACACCCGTCACATCGATTTTCCCAAATCTCAGTACCCGGTATTTCAAATTTCGAGTCTATAGACTAAAAATTGACAGAGTTATTGCGTAGGGAAATGTACACAGACAGACAGACAGACAGACAGACACGTTCACTTTTATAGATATATAGATAACACTGGATGTGTGTGTGTGTCTGGTCACGAATAGACTCCTATATGGTTGACTATTTTAAAAAAACTGATTACATATAATGATAGAAGATGTATCGAAACACAAGAATGGGTATGTTTGATCTGGCAGAACGGTGGTTGATTAAAATTGTGGGGTCTGCGTTCGCGCCTGGTCCACAAAGTTTGGAAATAAAAAATAAAAAAAAATAAAAAAAACGTTTACAAGTGTTTTTGATATAGATGTACATAAGAATACTTTGATAAGTATGTTTTAACTTTAATAGAGATGGTATAATAAAATTGTGGGGTTTACGTCCGCGCCTGGCTTCCATAGAATGGAAATAGGCACAAACTTTAATAAAGACTTTTCATATCTATCTGCGTAAATATACTTTGATAAGTATGTTTCAGTTTGAAAAAATATGGTATAATAAAATTATGGGGTGTTCGTTCGCACCTGATCTCCATAGAATGGAAATATGTCACAAAGTTTAACGTTTTTAATATAGATCCAGAGAATATTGTGATAAGTGTTTCAGTGTGAACAGGTATGGTATAATAAATTATGGGGTTTATCTATTTTATTTTTACTTTCATCATATTTTGCTTGGATTTTGATACCTCCAAATTCAACCCAAATTTACAACCCTTCCTTTTCGTAACCTATCATACTTTCATAAATCAGAGTCCATTTTCTATAGGCTGTTTTTGAACCCAATCAACGACGGGTACTTTTGCTAGTATATATATATATATATATATATATATATATATATATATATATATATATATATATATATATATTAAATCCCCGAAAAAGTGTTTCATGGTAAACAACTGGTGATCCTTTTAAGCTACTATTGTTTGTTCATGTAAGTAAAACAATTCAGCGATACAGGAGATTAATTATATATATTATTTTAATTGGAATTCATTATTGAGATGAGTATTATTTATATTAATTTATTTATTGCGGACTATTATTCTCATCAAAATATATAAAGATGAGAATAATAGTCAGCAATAAATAAATTAATAGGAGATTAATTGACTTACTCACAAAATAATGTCCCAGTGAAGGGCATTTTTAAAAGTTTTAACGAAAGATTTTAATGAATCTTCTGCCGCCCCCCTCTCTCTCTCTCTCATATATATATATATATATATATATATATATATATATATATATATATATATATATATATATATATATATATATATATGGACGGTTCCATCGATTTCGACGTAAAAGCTACGCCACAACAACTAAGTTGCCCGGAAAAACACACAGATTATTTGTTGTTAGTGGTGGAGGATTTTTGGAGAAGCAACCTCACATTTTAGTATAACCGCTAATCTTTGTCGGTGCAATAGCTACTACAAGATAAAATAAACATTAGTTTAAAGTTTTACATCACAGTTTTCCTACTCTCAGATTTATGTCTTAACAGAGACTGGGGCTTCCTCTATCGTAGTGAATTAAACACGCTACCAAATACCAAACTAGAAATTTCTACGTCTCGGCGCGATGCATGGAGCGTATAGCCTTACCACGTTGTCACCCATCTGGCTCTGGCTAGATGGGTGACAACTGCTTTAAATCGGTTATCTGGCGAGAATCTGTGTGTGAATATATAAATATATATATCTATATATATATCTATATATATATATATATATATATATATATATATATATATATATATATAAATGAAGGATTTGTGTTTGAAGTATATATCAATGCGGTTCGTAGGAAACAGCATAGACACAAGTAAGCATATAAAAGAATAGTCACAATATTACAAGGATTTTTTATAATTTTCAATTATATTACGTTTATTTGCAATATAATGTGTCCTACGAGATGGTAGGTGTTGATGTCCCTAATTTTAGAGAGAAGCATCTCTTCTTCGGGGGCAGAAGGGGGGGGATAAGAAAATAAAATAGGAACGTGTACAACTGTTCGGCGAGGCTCTCCTTTATCTGTTTTATTTATTTATATTTTTTATTTATTTCCTTATTTCCGGAAGTCAGTGTCGCAGACTGGCTATCAAATCAATTTCTCAGGATACGAGTTTGGATTAATATTAAGTATTGTTGGGAATTATTGTAGCTTGAACAAATGATTAATTTTTGTTTATTACGCTTACAGTGTGTATTTAGAATGTTAATGACTGCTGTATTAGTGTCGTGTAATATCTGCCTGTATGCGTACACACACATGCACACAAGTGCATGCACACATGTACACACATACACATATATGCATATGTTATGTTATTTTAATATTCGAATTAATTTATTTTATTACGTTTTTATTTGTTTCTTAAATTATTCATTTGTTTTCTATATATTAATGTCTATATTTATTCTTTTTATTTGTTTATTTATTTATATGTGTATATACACACATATATATGTTTCCTCTATTCAATGCAACCTTGTTATTTAATTATTATATATTGTTATTGATTAGTTGTCAACGGCGTTATATAATTATTTGTTTGTTATTAAAAGTAGTGAGTGCATGTTTAGAATGTTGTTGGTGTTCCTGTGTTTATATGAGGAGGCTGTAGTTTAGTTTTGCCCTGTTATTTATTTTGTGTTCATGGTTTTTTTTATTAGTAGTGATTCCTTCGATATCGAATTAACTTGGTTTCTTTCTGTAGATAATATTTTTGTTTGTATGTCTTTCTTGGGTTGTGGTTGTACGACAAATGTTTTATTTTTTTATGAGGACACCTAGGTTTTAATGTGGTCCTTTATGTGTATATGCAATGGCCTATGCCGATGTAGTACTCCACGAATACTGTATATTGTATTTGATATACTGAATATGTGAGTTTACATAATTGTTTAATATTGATGGGGCAATTTGTTAGGGTGTCAGGATCGTTGTCGAGTAGTTCTTAAGTTATTGATAATTTTTTCTCGGTGTTGGTTCGGAGTGTGTTGGTTAAATGTCTAATTTTCTCTGTGAATTGCTTTGCGGATGACCGATGTTTGTCACTGAAATGCATTAGTTTGTATGGATAGTGTGTATTGTCGTCTGTGAGTGTTTTAGGTTGGTATTTTGTGTTTGTGTCCGAGTGTTTGATGAAAACACCTAATGACCGTAGCTTATCTATGCCACTAGTACATTTGCTAAGGATGCGGCCGGCAAAGTTTATAGCATTTGTAGAGGAGTGCAGATTTGTAATTTAGGAAGATGTCACTGTAAGCGCCCTTACTATAGAATCTAGTTTGTATGTGTCCTGTTTTGGTAATGTTAAGGGTAAAATATATAAACTAACACACACACACACACCACATACATACATATATATATATATATATATATATATATATATAGAGAGAGAGAGAGAGAGAGAGAGAGAGAGAGATAGATAGATAGATAGATAGATAGAGAGATCGGAGGAGGAGAGAGGAAACGTTGATGAACATATAACTTTATTTGTTCCTTTACACTTCTCTCTTTTTCTCTGTATATATATATATATATATATATATATATATATATATATATATATGTGGGTATACCTACTACCTCAGGGAGATGAATGCCTCTGCCTTGCATAGTTTCAGGTCACCCTTGGCAAAAGTGTAGTACCTGTTATCCTCCCTCTCAAGTTCTGGAGGGTTACTATATTGTGAGAATTAGGGATATATATATATATATATATATATATATATATATATATATATATATATATATATATACATATGCATGTTTGCTTACTTATGTGTATGTGTGTATATGTCCAGCTGCCGGAGAGGTTAAAACTCCGTGATAATAAAACATGCACACTATGCCACTGCTCAGTCATCTCACTATTTTAGTTTGTCACTGTGTAACCAGTGGTAGGGCCCGAGAGGGTACAATATGTGTAGCACAAGCATGTTGTGTCGCGATCGTTATGTGCAGATATCTTTCGAAGAAGAAAAAAAAAGTAAAAGTCCTATGGCGATAGATGAGTGGCGACATGTACAGGCTTAGCGGGCTGGAAGTGCATAGCTGCAAATCTGCACATAGGCGGCCAGTGATTTATCTAACATTGTCGACTAAATCGCTTACAGGGTGGAAGCAACTTCGGTGGATGATCTGGCGGCTGAGCAGCCTTTTCTAGGGATAAACTGCTCACCCATGAATTTGGAAAGGGTCTAGAAAAGGTGACCTATAAATTGTCTACCCATTTATTAGCTGGTCGGCTTCCTGCGGTCGGCTTCCTGCGGTCGGCGGCTGCTCTATATTTGCAGGAGAAACAAGATAAAGTTGAGGAAAAATAATAAACAAGGAAAATCAAAATTTTATCAGGAGAGGAATAACCTAACTGTTGCTATGTGGAATGTGAGAACTTTGCTAGATGTCCTGGATAGTGAAAGACCTGAGCGTAGGACAGCGATTGTTTCAAGAGAGCTCGCTAGGTACACCATAGACATTGCGGCATTGTCTGAAACACGACTGAGAGGGGAGGATAAATTGGTGCAAGTGGGCTCGGGATACACCGTTCTTTTGGAAAGGAAAACCATCGGGGCTGAGACGAGGAGGTGGAATTGGCTTTGCTGTGCGTTCTGATTTGGTGACGAGGATTGAACAGCCAATCTGTGTTAGTGACAGAATTATGATGATGACCTTCCCTCATATAGGTATATGACGATTTTATCTGTGTATGCCCCTACCATGGGTCATGATGAAGACACCATCACGGCGTTTTACCGAGATCTCAGTCGTACCATTTCCTCTATTCCTTTATATGAGAAGATCTTACTCACGGATCATCACCTGGGACTCACTAGGCCGGTTTGGTGTAGGTAGAGTCAACAGTAATGGTCTGTATCTTCTCCATCTATGCACTCAGTTTGACCTAGCTATCTGTAACACTTTCTCGGCCACAAAGAGGTCCATAGGTTTACCTGGACCCATCCTCGTTCAAAACAAGGTCACTTGATTGATTACATTATTTCCAGGAAGGGAGATTTGTAGTGTGCGTGTTATGCGTGGAGCTGAATGCGGCACAGATAACTTTTTGGTACGCGGGAAGTTTAAAATCTGTATAAGGAGGAAGTGTAGGCTGGGTAGTGTTGAGATTCTCAGGCGGGTTGATGTGTCCCGGCTGGATGATCCAAGTGTACGTGAAAAGCTTCGATCCGTAGTTAGTTCTGTTGATTCTGATGGGTCGTGGGCGCATTTTAAAAATACAATCTATGAAACAAGTGTGGATGTTCTTGACTTTCGCAAATCTAAACATCAGGATTGGTTTGATGATAATAATTCTGAAATTACTCAACTCTTAAGTGCTAAAAATTAGTTGCACCATAAGATGTTGTCTGCCTCTCATGGAGGTCGAGAGTCCCTCCAACAGTCACTTAAAGCAAACAATGGTATTCTCCAAAAGCGACTCCGCCAAATGAAGAATCAGTGGTGGGCTAAACTCGCCAACCTAATCCACATGGCTTTTGATTGTACAATTTGCTTAAAAATCCTTTTGGTCCTCAAACACTATCTACATCTCCCCACGTGATAGAATTGCCCTTATAAAGGATCCTAACAAAATTCTCCTTCGTTGGACCGAGCATTATTCTGATATCTTTGATAACCCCTCTAATGTTGATGAGGACGTCATCAATGAATTTTTATCACAACAGAAGCTTATCCATGAAATGTCCGTGTTCCCATCTGAGAATGAAATTAGAGATGCAATCAAGGAAGTGAATGTTCGGAGGGCTCCAGGGCATGATGGTATTCCTGTGGAAGTCATCTTACATGGGGGTGATAAACTTGTTCATGGAATTTTTCATCTTATCAGTGATGTCTGGAAGGGTGTTCCCGTCCATCAGGATTGGGTTTATGCAATTCTTATATCACTGTACAAGGAAAAGGGGTCCAGGACCGACTGTGGAAGTCATCGTGGGATAAGTTTGTTGGAACCAGTTGGCAAAGTATTTTCCAGAGTTCTACTCAATAAATTCTTAAAGTATATTTGTCCATCCGTCATTCCAGAAAGCCAAAGTGGCTTTCGTCCGGGCAGAGGAACCACGGACATGATCTTCTCTGCTCGGCTGTTGCAGGAGAAATGTTCTGAACACCGTGTTCCGTTTTATCAGGTTTTTGTTGATTTGACTAAGGCTTTTGATGCGGTGAACAGAAGTACCCTAGAGATAATTCTGGGGAAGTTGGGATGTCCACATCAATTTCTACGATTACTCAGGGAGCTCCACACTAATATGAAGGCTCGCCTGAACTTCAACGGATGCCTATCAGAACCCATCTCGGTCAACAATGGTGTGAAGCGGGGTGATATCCTAGCACCTACACTTTTTTCAATTTATTTTGCAACTATGTTATCGTATGCCTTTAGGGAATGTCCTCTAGGTGTTTATTTGCGTTTCAGAACCACAGGTAGGGTCTTTGATCTTCGTCGTTTTCATACTTCTACAAGGACCTTTCAGCACCTGGTTCGTGAATTGCTTTATGCGGATGACGCCGATCTTGTGGCACATGGTGGGAGGGATGTGCAGGGTATCATGGATCTGTTTTCGGGGACCTGTGCGTCTTTTGGGCTTACTATTAGTCTTAAGAAGACTAAGGTCATGTTCACACCTCAACCCGGTAGTTTGTATGTGGAACTAAATAATTTTGTCAACAACCAGAGACTTGCCGTGGTTGACACATTTGTGTATTTGGGTAGTACTCTCGCCAGAGATGGAACCCTGGATGCTGAGATCAACTATAGGATACAGCGGGCCACTAAGGCTTTTGGTGGCTTAGAGAAGCGAGTATAGACAGGCAGGGGGATAACTATTCATACAAAGATCAGTGTCTATAAATCTTGTATTTTACCATCCCTGCTTTATGCTTCTGAGGCCTGGACAACTTATGGTAGACACATAAGTCATGGAGAGAGTGCACCAGAAATTCCTGAGGCACATTCTGGCATCAGGTGAAGCACTTTTATACCTACTTTGGACTTTCTCATGCCAGCTGACGTACCTTGTATCGAGAAGTTGATTATACGCAACCAGATGAGGTGGGCTGGACATCTAACAAGGATGGACGACGATAGATTGCCAAAACGCCTGTTCTATGGTGAAATTACACAAAGAAAGCGTCCACAACATAAACCGAGAAAACGCTTTAAGGATAACATCAAAGATAATCTTAAAGCTCTTGGTATTAACGTGCTCAGTTGGTAAAGTGCTTCCAATGATCGTAAAAAGTGGCGCTCCTTGGTCTATCATGGCTGTGATGGTTTTGAGAATAAAAAATATGAGCATGCAAAAATGAAGCGTGATATCCGGAAGAAAAATCTGTCAGATATATCAGGTCTGTCGGAGGATTTCATGCAGAACCACACATGTGATTTATGCGGTAAAAGGACTTTATCCGGAGCAGGCCAAGCTAGCCACAAGCGTTCACATGGAGATCAATCTTTCATTGATGGGGAAAACATTGCAGCGCACAGATGTTCTGTTTGCTCTGTGGTCTGTAAATCGAGTGGAGGCCTGAAGCGTCATATTAGCGTGAGCGTCCACAGTAGAACAGCACCAGTTGGCATCCCACAATCTCAGCTTAAGTGTGACCTTTGCAGCAGCTGTGTAAGAGCAGGGCTGGTCTGAAGAGCCACCTTCGTTCCCACACAAAATAGGAATTGATGCATCTTGATCACATCTCCACATGTATATTTGTATATGTGTATAAGTGTATATATGTGTATATAATTTAAAAAAAGAAGATATTTCCAAAATACATAAAAACGAATGAGTAATCAACAATAAAGCAAGGGAAAGATGGTCTTCTTCTGTCAAGAAGTGACAATCACCATATATATATATATATATATATATATATATATGTATATATATATATATATTGTGTGTGTATGTGTGTGTCTGTGTGTTGCTATATTTTTGACTGATGATGGAGTGTGTGGTCCCTCACAGTTGGGAGATTCTATTTAAAAACGCTGCTGGTAGAAACTGAAGAATCAAATTAATTCACTTTCTGCTATCAACCAATCAGAAACATGAATTGCTCTATAAAAATTAAACCTTTTATTAGCAACCTGGCATATGTCTTCTTCATGTTTACATGAGAAGGATCTTTTGCTCTTTGGCTACAACATTATAAAGTTCGGAACATGTACAGAACAGCTGTCCATTGAGAATTCGTCATGTTCAGAACTTGAATAGAATAACTAGCCATGGGAAACTCTTCTGAAACTAAACATGGCTTACAACTAAACTTTATCTCACGCTATTTTTTATATATGTATATATATATATGTGTGTGTGTGTGTGTGTGTGTGTGTGTGTGTGTGTGTGCGTGTGTGTATATGTGTGTGTACTTATTTGAATTTAAAAGTACTTCCAGACACACAAAGTACATCTGTAGCGACTGTTTTTTAATGCATGTTAAAAACAATGTATGTTAAAAACAATGTATGTTAAAAACAATGTATGTTAAAAAACAATGTATGTTAAAAAACAATGTATGTTAAAAACAATGTATGTTAAAAGCAATGTATGTTAAAAATAATGTATGTTAAAAACAATGTATGTTAAAAATCGATGTATGTTAAAAACAATGTATGTTAAAAACAATGTATATTAAAACAATGTATGTTAAAAACAATGTATGTAAAAAGCAATGTATCTTAAAAACAATGTATGTTAAAAAGCAATGTATGTGAAAAAGCAATATATCTTAAAAACAATATATTTTAAAAACTATGTATTCTAATAAACAATGTATGTTAAAAAGCTATGTATGTTAAAAAATGTACGTTAAAAAGCAATGTATGTTAAAAACAATGTATGTTAAAAAAACAAGGTATGTTAAAAACAATGTATGTAAAAACAATGTATGTTAAAAACAATGTATGTTAAAAAATGTACGTTAAAAAGAAATGTATGTTAAAAACAATGTATGTTAAAAACTATGTATGTTAAAAACAATGTATGTAAAAACAAAGTATGTTAAAAACAATGTATGTTAAAAGCAATGTATGTAAAAACAATGAATGTTAAAAGCAATGTATGTAAAAACAATGTATGTTAAAAACAATGTATGTTAAAACAATGAATGTTAAAAAACAATGTGCGTTAAAAGCAATGTATGTTAAAAACAATGTATGTTAAAAAGCAATGTATGTTAAAAACAATGTATGTTAAAAATGTATGTCAAAAAGCAATGTATGTTAAAACAATGTATGTTAAAAACAATGTATGTCAAAAAGCAATGTATGTTAAAAACAATGTATGTTTAAAACATTGTATGTTAAAAACAATGTATGTCAAAAAGCAATGTATGTTAAAAACAATGTATGTTAAAAATGTATGTTAAAAACAATGTATGTTAAAAACAATGTATGTCAAAAAGCAATGTATGTTAAAAGCAATGTATGTTAAAAACAATGTATGTTAAAAACAATGTATGTTAAAAACAATGTATGTTAAAAACAATGTATGTTAAAAAATGTATGTTAAAAACAATGTATGTTAAAAAGCAATGTATGTTAAAAACAATGTATGTTAAAAAACAATGTATGTTAAAAACAATGTATTTTAAAAGCAATGTATGTTCAAAACAATGTATGTTAAAAACAATGTATGTAAAAAACAATGTATGTTAAAAACAATGTATGTTAAAAAACAATGTGTGTTTAAAACAATGTATGTTAAAAACAATGTATGTTAAAAGCAATGTATGTTAAAAACAATGTATGTTAAAAACAATGTATGTCAAAAAGCAATGTATGTTAAAAACAATGTATGTTAAAAAGCAATGTATGTTAAAAGCAATGTATGTTCCTAATGTATCTCTAATGTTTCAGATTTTTTGCCAAATCATCAAATCTTCTGTCATTCATATACAACATGCAATATTTTTTTTTAATTTGGTCCGAAAAAAAAAGATCTATGAGTGAATAAAAAAATAACAGGTATTACCAAGCAGTAGAAGTAAGTTATGTTTTACAATGTTTGCTTTAATAAAAGAAAGCTGCTTAAGTACAATATAAAATATACATAAAGGGAGAAAAGATTAGCAGGATCTTCCATGTATGCTCCTAGAGATATTCAGATGATGGTGTTTGCTAGTTGTTATTATGTTAATTAAATATTTCTTACGCTCTGCATTCGTTTTTCTAGAGTGGATTAGTCTAGTGGGGGAAATGCGGATTATTAGTATGATAAAAATTGGATAATCCTATATATATATATATATATATATATATATATATATATATATATATATACTAGCAGGGTATTAATAATAGAAAAATGAATTGAATTAAATATAAATTAAATGAAAAATAAATTAAATAAATCAATTTTACATAATTTTTAGATAGAACAATGAAGACAATTCTATTACAAGAAACAATAACATACAGATAATTATTAAAACAGATTTCTTTTAATGTAATATGCAAATAACGTTACTCATTGAATGTAGATTTTCCTTAAACAAATAGTATGTATAGAAATCATGCTAATATACATGTGTGTAAACTTGCGTTTTCAGTATGAATGTTGATTTGTGAAACTATGTATCTTTGTATATATTAATCAAATTGTTAAAAAATGGACCAGAAAAGAATACGACTTTATTATAACATATTACTTAATGTACACGTATATGCGTATTTTAATATATATATATATATATATATATATATATATATATATATATATATATATATGTTTCATTCGGTTTTTCTATTTTTCTCAAAACACAACGTAAACCTCCGCTGGTATTTTTAATTTTATTTTTTATACATATATATATATATATATATATATATATATATATATATATATATATATATGGTATAATAGAAAAATACGAGCATGAAAAGTAATATGGTTAAGCTTAAACATTGAAAAAGTAAAGGATTAGTTGATTATATAATGTTATGAATTGAATTTTTAAAAAATTCTTAATTCTGCATATTTTAAGTTATAAATTTATATTTTTTACTAGACTACCTTGTCCTTTTCTTTTCCTGTTTTAACAATTAGTCTTTTACCTTTCCATGTTTAAGCTTAACCATATTACTTTTCATGCTCGCATTTTTCTATTATAATCCATGATTTTTCCAGGCTTCCAGTAAATTTACTTGTTCTTTGGTTAATTCCACTCTTATTTTTTGCCACCATAAGCACATATGTAATAACAATACACGGCACTCGTCTGCCTTCAATAAAATCCCACAATTATCTCCCTTTCATGCTTTCATTCTCTTTGTTTCACTTGTTACTTCTTTTTTCGAAGAGCAATAGTAGTCGCCGAAGTGACGTGGTTGCTATGAAAACCATTCATAAAAAGTGACGCTCGCTTCTTACATATTTTTACGATTTTGAACACCAGAAAATTCATCATAATTTTTCTTTTACTGAATGAAAATTGAACATCTTTTTTTCACAATATAGCTGAAAAGGTGATCTATAAACTGTAATAATTGTTTGAAATTTGTTTGAAACTTGGTCGAAAAATTAGTAAGCGGTGAAACTTTAAAGCAGCTCTAAATAACTAAAACTGTCACTTAAACATATATTCAAACACAGAAGTGTTTGAATCACACACACACACATATATATATATAATGATTGCAACGTATTGTCAGACGAGTGACTCTCCCTCAGTCCATGAACCCAAAAATGACTTCCATCGCCACAGGACCATTTTAATAGACAAATGCCTGAGGGAGTGTCTATACACAGATGATGTTACAGAGCCTTAGCTTTGTACGACAGCTAAGTCTCTCGGTTCAAAATGTTGAGATCCAGCAACAAGCAAGAGCAAGATAACCAGCAACAAGTTAAACTGCAGACCAGCTTAATGCCGGTACAGATCTCCCGATATATGTTTTTTTTAAATCGGAGATTTGCTTCTCCTAGAAAGGCGTCCTTCACCACGGCTTATGGGGGCCCTCTCCACCCGAACGCACGCATACATACACACAAACATACACGGTGCTTACAGAAATTGCAAAATAGAGTTTTGTCTAGGGGGTAAGATTTTTGTGTTCCCCCAACCAGTATAAATAAAGAGAGAACACTTTCTGCCTTGGAAGTTTTGTTCTCCCAACTTAGACATAATGTTCCAAATTCCATGGAAAATATTTCTGGGATGAAATCTAGTTTTATTGCCTCGGCTCACCGATACAGTAACACACCTGTTGGTCATAGCGACTTTGTCTGGAACAGAACGCAATTTAAAACTATGAAAACGTTAAAGTCCAATGCCGATATTTACATGTGCAAACCAGACAAAGGTGCAGGAGTGGTAATTCTGGATAAATCGGACTACGTTGAGAAAATGGCAGTTATTCTCAACGATGTTTCGAAATTCCGGAAACTCGGCCCTGTTGAGTTGACGGATAATACTTGCAAGAACGAGGCCAAAATGCAAAGGCGTCTACTTGCACTATTTAAAAAGAATGTTTTTTTTTGCAAGGGCGTCTATGACAGGATTAAACCCTCTGGGTCACAACGTCCCAGAATGTATGGTCTCCCTAAAATCCATAAGTAAGGTGTTCCATTGAGACCTATTTTATCAATGGTAGGTTCGCCACAACATTCTTTGGCTCAGTGGCTTGTGGAAATTTTTCAACCTGTGCGCGAATTATATACCACGCATTGTATTCCTGATTATTTTCGGTTTCTTAATTGTCTACGTGGGTTGGATTCAAATGCAGAGACATCTTTTATGTGCTCATTTGATTCTCTAGTCTCTTTACCAACATACCGTTGGATGAGACTATACGTATATGTACCGACGCGCTCTGTGGTGGTCGCCTGACCGCTCCACGGTTTTCTAAAGAGATTCTTATTGAACTCGTTTTTATGTGTAAAATATCTGTGGAATTTAGTTTTTTGTGATATCATGTATTGTCAGGTTGACGGGATTTCAATGGGGAGTCCGTTGGCCCGAACTTTAGCGGATATTTTTGTCGGATACTATCAATCCGTTCTGTTTAACTCGACAACAAAACCTACTACATATTTCAGATATGTTCACGACACGTTTGCTATTTTTCCATCGCAAGGTGAAGCGGTTGAATTCTTTGCATCCAAAATAGCAATATTGTGTATCAATTTAAATGCCGGTGCGATGCTGGTTATGTTGGGCGAACATACTTGCATCGTTTGACTCTTATAAACCAGCACGTTACATCTAAAATCAGACAACGGAGGATGGGATCTGGTAGTCTCCTTCCTTCTGCAGCCTTGGACTCTGCTATTGGCCAGCATTTGGTTGACAATCCATGCTGTGCCGATAGATATAAAATAGAATGGTTCGAGGTGCTACATAGAGCGGACTCCAGAAACCATTTAGAGTCTGTCTCTATCGCGGTGCGTAAACCGGCAAAAAGAAACAGCGAACGCATTGTTTTTCTTTGGGGAACTTTGAATCTTTTCTTCCGATTTTGTTTTTTCTCTCCTCGTTGTGCCAATATTTGAATCGTTTTTAAACGTCAATAAATTTAATTTTAGTTTGCCCTCGTACTTTTGGCACATTCAGTAGTTCCCCATTAGAACTCTTTAAACTTTCGAGATAATGTTATTTTGTTACGCTATCGAATTTCCTCCTGACGAGATGACAGCCGAAAAAGCTCTAGAGAAACTTCCGCGTATTTTATTTAAAACTTTAAACATACTGTTCCTGAGTGTTTTGCAATGATTGCATGTTTCCTATAGAAGCGTTAGAGAATCTATATAGCATCTGAAAGTGTATTCCTATGTAAGATCTACAGGAAACGAAATGTTAATGCACTCTATATGGGGCTATCAGAGCATATTAGTTTAACAATGTCGAATGATTATAAATGTGAAAGAAAATAGAGTGGTCTCAAATTTCTACTTTACCTTCTATTAACTGAATATCTACGTACTCCACCTCTAATTGACTTATGAGAACAAACCCCACTTAAAACTTCAAATACTTCTTAGTATAATTCAGAGTGATTAATAACACTTCAGCTTGTTCCGATTATATTAGGGGGTAAAATGGAAGGAATTAGGGGCAGTAAAACCAACGAAAGTAACATAGTGTTATGAGCAGAGTAGAAAAAGTACATAGTAGTCATTCTCATTCAATCTCGGGCAACGTCGAATTTTTCTGCTAGTATCGTCATATTTGTTGTTAAGGTAATGTTTTCATTCCATGTCATTCAATAGTATTGAAATATGTTTTATGTTTGCTTTATTTTCTGATTGCCAGATTCATTTCGGAACCCCGTCGAGATGTGTTAACGTCGAAATGTAAGTCGATCGGTGTAGGTTTTTCGTAATGTGGTAGTGGTTAGAACTGCCGACTATTAACGGTTTGTACGTCCAATCCAAGGCTAAGGAAAGATGCTAGTCTAGCCGCACTGATGAGTTGTGATACAACGAAATAGTACTGTACTTGAATGGCTATATAATAAGCCCCCCCTCGTTAGGTTGAGGTCGTAAATGTATCTTATTCGTCACTTATTTGGATTAAGCGAGGCTCGGCGTTTCTTTGTTTGTAAATAAGCTAGCAGCTTGAGCACTGTAAAAGCGATGAACGAATATTTATTTAAGGGCATTTGATGAAGGTCGTTTGCGAGCACCGATCCATCCATGGTCCAGTGATTTAAATTGTCGATTATCAATGCGATGGTTTTAGGTTCAATCCACGACTAGGGAAACATGTTAGTCTAGCTGCACTGATGTTGTGATACAACGAAACAGCACTGTATGTGGATGACTATATATATATATATATATATATATATATATATATATATGTGTGTGTGTGTGTGTGTGCGTGTGTTTGTGTGTGTGTGTGTGAACTATAAATAACCCCCATATCTAATATGTGGGATTATGAATTCCCACTTCTATATTCGGTCAACTAAGGAGATGTTTTGTGAATAATATTCAATATGAGAATAGTTGTCCGATTCATTCAACTAATATAGTTTCTTATGTAAAAAAATTATGAAACATTGTTCAGTAATTTTTCAACATTTTCTTTCCGATGAGGCCAGAGAATGGAGCTGCCATGTACAGCTTTCAGCCTTTTTCGGACCGACATTATCTCATGAATGGCATGAAAAACGCAATATCAACAACTTGTAAGATGTTTTACACAAACGCTGAAAGGCTTATAATTAGCCGGGCCAATTACCACATTGTAAACTATCAAAACGCCTGATAGTGTTCTATCGATTACAGTAATATTCAATATGTATCAATACCAAGCGTATAAAGAGGTTTATAATTTCGGTTGCTATGCACCGAATGATAGAATAGGGGCGGTTGCAGTTTTGTCGAGGATACACTATTTACCAAAGATAAGAAATTATAGAATATAAATTCTATTCATGTACAAATGTGAAAATAGTGTTGTGTGTGTGTTTATTTGCAAATTTTCAGCTTTTAATTAAAAATATCTCATTTTATTTCTGTACTTAATGCGCTTGTCTTATAAAGCCTAACATATTTGTTGATATTTGATATTTGTTGCATCATTCGAACTCCTACTTTAGATCTTGCAACTTCCTATTTACTCGCATCTCCACGAGAGGGCAGTATTAGACACAAGGTTGATTTTTAATGGGGAAAAGCAATAGAACAAAATAATTTCTAAAATTGCCTTGGTTTAGAAAGATTTCTTTTTCACGGCAGAGAAGACGGAGTGTCGTATCAGAACCGATACTACACTTTGCTCCTAGCCAAAACTGCATAGTCAATTGCGTAATTCTCACGATGATTCCGCCGATATAAGACCCAACTTTCTTTAGATCAATCTTGCCGAACTCGGGAATCTTTATGAAGAACTTGCAAATTCGTACGGAATTTCGAACAGAACATTTTATTAAATCTATGTGGCTTTAGCTTTCTCTCGTTCCGACAGCCGTAATCGGATAGAAATCATAAGTGTTTCGTAATTGCTTCCTTAGTATCACCAATATTCAAGAGACTGTCACTTTAAATTAATCATTACTTAACGCTTCTATCCATTACACCACGGGTTCTTGCAGTATGTTTTATTTTGAACTCGCAAAGCCCCCGGCATTGCCCGGTCGTAGAATACGCTTGAATATGATGTTTTGATTAATGCAGTTTTCGTATTGATTATTATACTAGCAGTACCCGCTAATCGGTGTTGCCTCGAAAAATTATAGTACGGTTATAGTTGTTGTTGCTGTTGTTGTTGTTGTTGTTGTTGTTATTGTTGTTATTGTTCCTGCTACTGCTGCTGCTCCCCAACCTCCTCAAGTTACGAACGGGTTTCGGAATAGACACTCCTAACGCCTCATGGTAAGAACAGTGATTGGAATGTCAAGAACTGGTGGAGGGATGTGGTGTAGTAAGAGTATTGAGCACTCCCCAGCCGTAAAAAATAATTAAATTAGCTACGAGAGGAAAAAGAAAAAAATTAGAGGCAGAGGGCAGCCCGAAATTCAAAAAAATGAACATCCATTTAGCCGTCGAACTGTCGACTGTTGACTGGTTACTTACCGGGCTCCACGACTAAAAGTAGGTCGTCTCAAAGTTTTATTAAGAAGCAGAAATTTATTTACGAACGAAAACATGGAATCCTATCCTACTGAAATGAAACGAAACTTATTTCGTGTATTTATCATTTATTATTTTTATTAATGACTGTAATACTTAGTTTCAATTATTTCACATGTAACCTTAACAAAAGAAAATTATAAATAAATCATGAATAAAAAATAAAAAATAAAAATAAAGCCAAGAAACCCAAACAAAAAGAAAACACATCAAAAACAAATGAAAGTTTTTTCGTTTCATTTCGATGTTACCAAGAAAAGCAAATGAATATATTAAAGAACAAAAGTGTATAAATCCGACAATAAAAATACCTGTAAAAATATAGAGAAAAAAACACGAATTTATCGCAAGACGTAACTCGATTTAATTTAAATGTTAAAACCTAAAAAAGATAGGATCCTTTGGTTGGGCGCGAACGTAAAACCTGTATGATTTAACGCGGGCCAGCTATCCACCAGGACACGACGACAGTATCGAAATATTATTTTGTTTTTTTCTATTTAAAGCAAATAACGTGAGGCGTTAATGAAATGAGGTCAATCCGTTACGATGTTTTAATCTCTCTCCCTCTCTCTCTCTCTCTCTCTCTCTCTCCGCCGATACGATGTCTCTTTCTCTTTCTCTCTCTCTCTCATTTCGATATAACTGTCGCTTTGTCTCTTGATCTGATTATGTCTCTGTAAACACACTTAGAGAGAGCGAGAGACAGAGAGAGAGAGAGGGAGGATGGAGAGGGGGGGGAAAGGGAGTGATAATCATCAAACTTCGTTGAGGCAAAGTAATCGCTTTATTTACAGTAAAATGCTGGCCTCTTGTATCGACAGAAGCCATATTGGATAACGGCTTGCTTGCGTGTTCGTTTAAGTCTATAGAATTGTATTCTGGAATAAGGGATCGGTTTGATCTAAGCCAATCTGAATAACAGGAATGTTGTAAGGTGGAAGTTATTTTTTTCGAATTGACCGAACGGGAATTTAACATGTGTGCTATTAGTTTATGAAGCAGTTAAGAAGGGTGTGACCACAACATCCATACTATGAGTTTAAATCCCTGCGGTGCTTATGGGGATCTGTAGAAGGATTTCAGCAATAGGGGGAAAACTTGGGACTACTTCTACTGTAGGTTAATGCGATAGTGCTGGTGTAGCTCTTCGGATGGAATCTAGGTATTTATTTGAACACCTGGATGCGTAAGAAAACTCTATATAAAGTTACATAAGAGTGGCTAATATGCTAGATATAAGAAATTTGTATGTGGAATCTGTTGTTGTAAACCTACGGTATTTTTGTCCAGAGGGGAAAAACTGAAACGTTTTGATTATATATAGGGATTATATTTGACCCAATATATAGTAATGATTTAAAAGGTATAAAAAATGACTCGTGCGCCACCACCGAGAAACCAAAACGTTAGTTTACGATTTACTTTTTCCTTTGACATTAATTCCTGAGCTATGAAGACTTGATTGCTGTCACGCTAAAGATGAAAACATGACCCAATTGCATAGTCGTAATGCCGTCGTTCGGCCTTCTCCTGGCAAATTCAATTTTTTTTTAAAATTTAAAACTTTTGCACCTATTTTCCCCGGCTAAAACACAAATATAAAGTTATGCATTAGATCGAATATCCTATATATTATGTTTCATGTCTGTAGACAAAAACCTGACAGAGGGGTTTGGTAGGCAAAATATTTAAAATAAATATATATATATATATACGCATACATTAATATATATATATATATATATATAAGATATCTGTGTTTACACGAAAATATTACAAAAGTCTAAATCGTGTAGAATATCTGCATGAATATAATTACACGTAATAATTTACTAAAGATGATCATCCCATAAGAAAACATAAGAAAAAAACTAGTCGGGAATTAATTAAAATGAATGTTTAAAAGAATATCCCAATTAGCTTGATCTTTTGCAGATGAATGCAATTTTACGGACCATATATAACAAGGTTGTTTTCTTTTTAAATAAATAGAAAAAGGGTTTAATATGAATATCGATACACACAAAAAAATTGATAGGAGTATAGAAGATATTAAGAAACTTAAACCTATTCTTGTATTTAGATGCGTTATTTCACAGAATGCCGAACGAACAGCCTAAACTTTCGTTTTTTAGGAAAATGATTTTTAAGGCATTTTATATTCCTAAGCAGCAGTAAGAAATATATACAGAAAAGGCAAACAGTTTTTCATATTTATTATTATGCATACATATATATGTGCATGTGTGTGCGTATGTGTATTTCTATGGGTGCCTATAACGTAAGAGATCAACCTGATCATATTTGACGAAAGGACGACGAGCTTCCCTCATTCATTAACTAAAGAGTTCCGTTTAAAATTTCGAACACGCTCTTAAGTTCTGACATCAAAATTTTTAGATTGATAGAACGCATCTAAAGAAGACATGGGCCAAAACATTGGGGCACAAATACGGGAGTAATAATTAAAACAATCTAGCTAACGAAATTTACCAATCCTAATCTAAAACAAATATCCAAGACGTAACATTAGATATATATAACAAATGGTTCCTAATTGTATAGCATGTTTTTTTTTTAAATACACATAGTAATGTTGTCTCTTAACAATACTGTAAAGAATAACACTTTGAAAATACGGGTTTCTTTTTATCGGAAGATTCTAGTTGTTTTGGACCTATCCTTGCTACGGGACTCAAGTAATATCGATTCAGAAAAAAAAACGTGGGTATTTGCGCAGAATATAAACCGCATTATTTTATAGATATGATTTTCAAGTTAAATATTTTTTTACGGTTATTTTATTTATAAAATTGTTAGATGAAAGTACAAAATAGTTAATCTGGCTTCCTATGTAATAACCTTGTCATTTCGGTACGTTCCATATTCTGCATAAATGCCGAAGTTTGTTTGGTGATTCGCTTACTCTTGTTTTATAATAAACGGATCGTGCAGGAACCTTCACACTGGTAATTCATTGTCCCTCGACACAGAATGGGCGCCTACTATTTATTATATTAGATTGATATATTAAACATTTAGTGGCTTTTTTTTTTCAAATGTGTCTCGATTATTATATAAAAGTCACTTTGTGTGTGAGATTGACTTCCTTTGTCATAGTTTCCAAAACGGATAAGCCTACTTTTTTGCAAATTTCATACGAAAATAATTTATATTTCTGGCAGTGTTCTTAGATAGGTTTTGTACAGAAATTTACCCGATAAATATCGAAAATCAAAAAAATCCAATCTTAAAAAATAAGGTACATTTTTAGTTTACCGACCCCTTGGCATTTACCTTTAATTTGTCTACCTTTAAAAGTTTTCGGGTACGCTGAGGACGAATATCGCATTCATCTTTTGCGCAAACAAGTAGTTATTCGTATTTGAAAACATTCAGTATCCAATGTAATCTCTATCACTTTTAATGGCGGCCATCTTGTTTTCCAATAACGAAAAAACGCCGTTTTTTCGTTATTGGAAAACAAGATGACCGCCAGCAAAAACAATAATGATAACATTGGGTACTGACTATCTTCAAATATGGATAACGACTTGTTTGCGCAAAAAAATAAATGCTATATTCGTCCTCAGCGTACCCGAAAAATTTTAA
>NC_136489.1:114714190-114764190 GCF_053919585.1 Euprymna scolopes | reverse complement strand
TAATAAACGTTAGTGATGAAAATTGGGTCGAATCTGATGATTTAAAGGGGCGTCTTACCAAGAATTTGTTTATATTGGACTTAAAGACGACCATATTGTAGTCAGCTGGAAAGCAGTCCAGCGGAACTGACTTCTACAGCATTTTAATAAATGAGAATTAATCTCGCGTAAATCAATACATCTTTCTCAAAGATCAGAAATAAAATCCCTAATTTTTCCAATTGCCTGTGAATAGTTTCTTAGAGTCTTTGGAATTATAATCCTCCTTGACAATTATCTATTGTTAAATTAAACGTGAGTCGGACAAAGTTTTTGTCTCTAAGACCTTTTGTCCTACAAACATAAAATATATACTAACTTTTGTCCTACAAAAATAAAATATATACTAACTTTTGTCCTACAAACATAAAATATATACTAACTTTTGTCCTACAAGCATAAAATATATACTAACTTTTGTCCTACAAACATAAAATATATACTAACTTTTGTCCTACAAACATAAAATATATACTAACTAGCAGCTTCACCTTTTAACTAGGAGCACAACTTTTATCCCTAATTGGCACTCATCTTGGAAGGACTCCACCCACTTTCTAGCTGAAATCGCCCTTTTTTCTTTTTTCCCCACACTTAAATCCCACTCCCACTTAGAGATTTATCTGCTTGTTTTCGGCAAACCGAAAAATAGCGGTCGGTCTATTATTTAGAAAATGTTTGTCGTTATCTTTTTTGTTTATTCCATATTCCCTCGCCAATGAAATGTAATTACTGTGAATGTTTAAATAAAACTTTTCAAATTTGGGTTTATCGTAAGTGTGGCACAATGATGTAGCCCATTTTGAGGAAGCTGGGGGGGGTTCTACATTAATAACCCCTATATCTAGCTTCTAACATTGTGTCTTACTTTGTGATGAAGTTAAAAAGATTTCATGCAGGTGCTTTGTGGATTTGAGAAGGTTAGAGCATGTCGACTGGGTTTGAATGACATGACATGTTATGAAACTTTAGCGGTGTCAGAGTCATTCAAGAAAGGTCAGACTTGTGCGCGAATATCTGAAGTTGGAAAGAACAAAACATTGCGTAAAACACATATCTCTCTCTCTTTCTATTTCTCTCTTTCACTCCTTTTTTCTCTCTTTGAAAGAAGAATAAGAGAATTAAATATAATTCTATTGTTTTAAACAGTTGAAGTTGCACCCCGTACACGCGGAATATAGTAGTTTTGTGTATCGACTGAATATGCTTCCTACTTGTTAAATCTTAAATAAATTATATATTTTTTTATGAAAATGCATTTGTTCGCTATTTTTGTACAAGCGTTAAATTCCAGCATGCCATTAATACCGACGATGGAAATATGCCTGTAACGACGCAATGAAGAAGCGACCCATGCCAGCCAGTTATAGCCGACGACATATCGACACGTTGTGTTGCTGTTTCCATGTGCTTATCGTTTTGATGTCGTTTATTCCTCCGGGAAGCTGGTTGTGTTCCCAGGATATTCCTCAACCAAGTAACGCTCCCCAGGAAACGATAGTACCATATAAGTAGGATATCCTCTGTAATAAATGTGATATCGTGAAGACTGAAATATTTCTATTTAAGAGTAAGATAGACAGTTCCAAGTATTTGAAGTAAAAGATGACCAACGACATCCATTATCGCCACATTCTTTGATAGGCATTATGTCTAATTTTTCATCATGTAATATTTTTTTATATTTTGTCCAAATAAATATTGCAAAGTGTAGTATCTGATCTGATACTACACTTCATCTTTTCAGGTCCTTAGTTATTGAAAAAAAATCCTTCTTGAAAAATGATTTTTTTTATTCCTACTATTAATAATTTCTAGGGGGTAGATTTTCCCCACATTAAAAACTGACGTGTATAATTCCGTCCTCGTAAGGAGAAAAGTAAAGAAAACAGGGATGTTTGCCGTATTATACTTTGACCTGTGTCCTACTAGTGTTAAATATTTACCGGGCAACGACGATTACTATGATTATTCAAGCCCAAAAGTTTTGTAAGCTAAAAGACGCAAATTAATAAAACAAATATTTACAATAAATATTTATTTACATTAATTCAGTAATGTTAACTTTAAAATGTTATAACAATTTAGTTGACAACTGTGAAATAATGACATGTAAAAACATCAGGTGATTATCTTAGTGACATATACCAATGACGTCATTTAGAGAGGATGATGGTCTTTTGGAGATCCGTGGAAATGAGTTACAGAAAACAGTTGATCGGAGTCGAAAGAGGGATAAAAACGGTCCACAGATCGTTATGACCCAAAGCAGAGGGGTCAGTAGTGGCGATAGTCAGAATCAGCGTTGAAACACTCAATTCAAGAGCAAAAATCATTCTGGATTAAAAAGTTGCAGAAAAAAATCCCGAGGCTCTGTCGTTCTTGGGGAGAATTTTCATTGCAGCTTTCCGTCAAGACAAAACCCAAGCTGGACTAGATATGTGCCCCCCATTAGTAAGATGTTGACCCCCCCCCCAAATAAATGTTTTCGTCCTATGTGTTAAAAGGTATTATGTATATTATTTGTCCAGTAATGAACTGTATTTAAATGTACACACACGACGGTCTTTCAATAGATGGTCACACGTATGTACACACGTATGTACATACGTATGTACACACGTATGTACATACGTATAACACTCGTAATCAATCACAACACTAGACGGTCATAGATACACTAAATGATAATAAAAGTTCGTAAATTAGTACACATATTTACATCCCCCCCATGTTATTCAGATTCCTACAACATTATATATTCAGTCTCGTACCGACCACAACATTACACTAGCTAAATTCGACAAGTATATAAAGAATTCATGTAAATTCTATACCTACGCGTTGCTAATCATAATTAAACAAAATAACGGTTATTTCTCATTTGTACAGATTATGAGCTGAGAATATAAAACAGACAATTTAAAAAAATAGCACGATAAGAAAAGTATCCATTGATTAATTAGATGTCTATTAACAGAGGGTGCCGTCAACGAAAAAATGAAAAGGGGACTTGTATAAAAAACACTAACATTTTATATGCACAGGTTTAGCATTATTAGACATGGTTAGTGTTTCGGAGAGATGAAAAAAAACATACGTAATAATTGACCATTAGCATTATTGTAAGCTTATTCACTAAAACACTCTCTTCCTTAAATCAATATTCATGTAATTGATATACGCATTAGGTAATCATAAACAGTAGGAAACAGTTGAGTTAATATGAATTATGAACGCACCCTTATAAAATAATATTATCAGCGGAGATGAACAGTACTATTCTTCTATCTTCTGTTTATCGATTAGGAAAAGTGATAGATTTTCATGCGGCGTATCTAAATTTACTATTCTGGAAACTAATCCCCTGTCCAAATATATGCAGTTATTTTATTCGGTGGCAGCGGTGTCATATTCGTATCACGACAGATGTCACGATCACCGAAAGCAATGCTCCTTAAGGGGCCTCACGTTCACAAGAAATAAAATGTTTCGTCGTAATATATATCCTTACCGATGCGTGTATAAAATCTTTTGTGGATGCGTCCCCATAGTCGTCGCCATCATCGTTGAGACCCCAGGTTGATTTTCTTCCGTTGATGCTAACCTACTCGCACACTAATGTTCAGTTTATAATAGGGTTATTTAACGAACACGACAGAAAAAAAACAACTTCGCGTGCTTGAGTGTAAGGGTAAGTGGGAAAGAGATTTCAACACATCAGGCAAGCGATACGAACTCTCTTATTTTAGGGTACAGCACAAAAAACGTCTTTTCTTTGTTCATTAGTTCCATGAAAATCAGATGATTCTATTGGGCCATTCGTTTCTCTGAGATTTTTCTAATTAGAACTCATTCTATAAGGATACCAAGTACTTACAGGAGACAACGTGAAGGTTGCTAACATCTCAAGTGAAAGAGTTTCTGTAGAACGAAATAGATTCGAATTTGGCCCACCCAAGTTGTTAGTCCGTGTCGTTAACCACATAGACTTCCTTTACCGCGTTGGAATCTCGTTGATGATAGGGATTATAAATATCTCACATACAATCAAGTGATCCCTTAATTTCCGCTAGGTATCATTCTCTGGTCTTTTTTAATTCAATATATTTCAAGTGAAACCACGGCTCTCGCGATTTAGAAACGGGTGCAGATTTGGCTTACTTTTCCGCACAACTTAAAGGGTATCTTTCTTCTCTCACAGATCCTATGAAATATGCCTTAGAATTGCAATTCAATTGAATAGCAGATAAAACCGTGTTCAAATGTTATCAAATAAAGAAATAACTTTATAGATCTATCATTAACTTGTGTGATCAATTGTTGTAGAGTAAGAGTTTTAACAAAGTTGAAAGAGAATCACGATTGAACAGAAAATCACAACGGGACAAGACGGATTTAATAACGTAGCATTAATTAGTATCCATTATAACGCTTTTCTGTACTAATAGTAATCCTCGAAATTCGTCTTATATATTTGTGTCCATTCATAATAATGGACGACATGAAATAAGGATCATAGCCGACTGTGACCTAAGGTGAATAATTACACGCCGTCTCTCGCACTTTTTATGGAGTTTTCGCTAATTTTCTTAGTTAGACTGTGGATTCAATGAAAAATCGAAATTACCTTATAATATAGGTATATACTAGTAATGCTCGTATGTTTTTAGAAATATATATTCTAAAATGTTTCATTAAAACGATTAACATTATACAAGCTTTCCATAACTAATTAACAATAATAATAATTAAAATAAAGAAAGTAAAGCTAACACCACTAATTGGTGAGCGCTAGGAACGATACCGGAAAACTTTGAAAAAAGAATGGGAGAAATTTGATTCAAAGAGATGACAGAGAAGATGCAACAAATTTCAATAATAAAAATTGAAGAAATATTAAGGGAAACTATTGAATGTGGAGACTAATACCATGCATAAACTATACACAAACTGGGCACAGAAATGCCTACTGATGCAAAACACAAAGGAACTGCATATGAAAACTGAAACTGTACAATTGTAAGATACGGCTCTCCCTATTTTTATGAGTGTTACCATAAACGAGAATCACACCAAATAATGAGGGTCAAGGGATATGAAATAACCGAGGAGAGAAAGCACTAGGCAGACCGCGTTAGACGAGTTCAAAGAGGACAGAGACTTTGGGGAGGCTTGTTGCCGCCTACATTCCAGTGAAGACCAATGATCGCCGCCAATGAGAAATCAATAGTAAGCGACTGCTGCGTTAACGCGAATTCTTTTGCAAAGGTTATCGGAAGAGGTGGAGAGAGCTGTAAATCTGGGGAGTCTTATTGTCACTCAGACTCCAGGAAACACCAGAAGTTGTTTTCAAAGAGCAACCTTTGATGATGATGGCTTTTGTGAATACTCCTAATGTGCAAATAATAATAAAATCAGTAAGGACAACGTACAAGTACCAGTGACTGATACTTGACTACGCATGATCACTGACCAGAACGGAACAAAAGCCAGCTAGAAACGACACCGAAGGCAAAACGTAGCATGTTTCCCTATTTTTCTCTCTCTTTCTCTCTCTCTCTCTCTCTCTCTCTCTCTCTCTCAATCTTTAGCCAAAACCTCAAGCGAATATCCTCGGATAAAAACTGATTTAAATTGCTTTAAAATTCTTGCCAAAAATTACAGAAAAAGTATGTGATGAAATCTGAAGAAGAGATACTTTAAAAAAAAGAAGTTATTTTCTGATTTGTTTAAGCGTAAAAAAACATTTACTAGTTAAACGTTAACCGCCGAAAATCTATCTGTTGATATAAGCATGATTGACCTTTCTACCCCAGACGTTTTCTTCTTTTTTTTTGTTTCCACTAATATACATATTTCTTTCTAACTCTCTTAACGATTTGTCTTAACTCTAATGTTATATATTTACGAATCAACGAAATTGTAGTCGTACAATCTTGAATTAGTCACTTGGTTACTTACTGAATTTGTGTTAGCATTTAATTCTGACGTATGTGAAAAGAGAAGAAGAAATACTAATTTCCAGGGAAAAATATAAATACCACCCATTCTCTCTCGTATTAGCGTCTACGCATAACTGTGTAAGGGAGACCTATCTTTGAACTTTCCTTACAGAAGACAAAGTTTGACTTATACTAACTACACAACTTAGTTGTTTGTGTGTGTGTGTGTGTGTGTGTGAGAGAGAGTGTGTGTGTCCCCTCGTTTTGTGCTGTCTGTTCATGTTCTTTATGTGCGTGTGATGTAAACACTTCCTGTGACAGAACCTCAGGTGAAAAAATTCTGGGGTTGATGCTGCCACAAATATCACACCATGAAATATGCAACTCACAAATAATACGCAACGTGAGACCCAAAAGAAAGATTTGGGTGTCATGAATGGTAGGTGATTCCTTACTGGTCCGCATGGGGGACTCGGTTGTAATCCTGCGAACGTTGGCTCCTTTTCTAATATTATCGACAGAAACCACGTAAGCATCCCTTCTAATTTCAGGTACCAAAACAATACAGATTAAACACAGGAGAACCAAAGTAACCAACATCGACCCAAAAACCGAAGGAAGAAATGGACAAAAATAAATAATAGACTGGTATTGGATTGCTATTACAGAAGCCATCCCAAAGACCGAGTATATCCCAAACGGATGGAAGAGTTATGGGACAGGTCCAGTGACTACCATACATCAGAACAAATAATTGCATACCATGCGAAACTTTTCTTCAAGAGAAGTTGGCTTTCAAATCTAGAACTGAATGAAATACAACAAAAGGCAAATGATGGAACAGACGAGGAAATGCCCCTAATGCAATCCCAAAGATAGAATATCGAGATGTATAAGATCTGCAAAACTTGAATATAAGACATATGAAACAACAGAATTTAACGAGAATGAACTAACTGAAGTAGAAAACATCAGGCAACTTATGAACGAGGAAAAAAACAAAGCTTCCATCCTTAAGGAACAAAGAGTGGAAGAAACTAAAAGCTGTAATAGAGAAAGTGAACAAACTCCTCCCATACATCCCAACAGATACTATTACAGACCGAAACAATTTAATTTATGCAGGTGCGAAGACAGTAAGTATAAAGTTTAAAGTTGAAAAAAAAAAGACGGAGAAAGAAAAATGGCCAACAAAACCTGGATGAGAATTCAGGCTGGAAACCCATCAACAAACTTTACAAAAAGAAGTCAAAACAACTAGAAGATGATGCAACAGTAGAAATATAACCAACGGGGAAAGGCTACACAAGAAACAGGAAAGGTTGAAGCAAAAAATAGCAGCAAAAAATAAGGGAATTAAGACGATACCAATAAAAACAGGATCTTTAGAAAAAATGAAAGCCAATCAGGAGAACCTGGACAAGAATATGAGAGTGACCTCTTTTGATGTAGCCTAGTTTTCGAATATCATTATAAAAACTATAGATGATCATCGCTGTAATGGTGTGAGTAAGGACTCGTAGTAATTTTTACGAATCGCGGTTTTTATCGGAGAAAAAGTCAGTGAAATTTTACATAAAAAGCAAGCAAGCAAAAACAAAAACAAGGCAAAGGAGAAGAATATTGTCTGCCAAAAGTTGCTGGACTAAAGGATTAAATTAAAAAGTGTCTTTTAGAATTTCATTTTATTATTTGTATTGAACTATGTAGCACAATATTACTTTCGGAATATTTATTACTACTTATTAATTTATTTCATTTGAGTCAATTCTATATTTAACGTACGATGGGCACTAATATTTTAAACATGTTAATAAACTGATATTTGCTCGGTGTTATCGTGTTTTTTCTTTCTGTCTGAAAACAAACTATTTTTTGCGCTATCAAGAAAAAAATCAACGTTATAAAACAATATTTGTTGATTATATATATTTCTCACTCCGTGAAATTTCCACGGATCCTGATAGTTTAATAAATAATAATAATAAACGTAAGTCAGAGGTGTTAAGTCTCTTCAACAATTCGAAACTGTTCTTTCGTCGGTAGCGTGCTCGTCACACAGTTTCTTATTGAAAAAGGAGGTGACGATGATTAGGTCGGAACGACGACCTGCGCGTATCAACTTGGGATTCAGTTCATTCACCAGACACTGTTTGACTTGGTATGTTAACAATCATCACGTGGTCTCTCATGTAAATCTCCGATGTCTTTCTAGAAAGAATTCTAACTAAAAAGATATCAGAGAAACCAATGCCAACAATAGAATAATCGTATTCATGTAAAATTAATGAATGAAATTATTGCCAACAAAAAGAAAAACACTAATACTTTATAATATTTGAATACATATGAAAAAAAAAACGCGATTGATATTTCTGAATTTTTGAGATAATGATTGGTTATTCGTATTATTTGGATTCTTCGGACTACTGTTCTCATCTTGGATGTGATTTTTACAACGTTTCGATCGGTGTAACCTATAACCTTCTTCAGGTGTATCTTGTCGAATTTGGGAATTTTTCTGCTTAACTCGGAAATTTGGACGGAATTTCGAACTGAACCCTGGAGTAGCATGCCCTTGTTGCGTCAGCCATGACTAAATAAGGTTATAAGTTCTTCGCAGTTGTTTTTTTTTCGGTCGCCCACACTGAAAATTGAACCTTCAACTTTCAAGTGAATATCATTTTTACAATTGATTTTTCAAATTACACAAAATAACAGTAGTCCGATGAATCCACATAATACGAAAAACGCGTTTTTTTTGTTTTTTTAAGATAATGATTGTATATTGTGAGAACGTTTAGTGAAAATGTACATGTTTGTAACTCTCAACAATAAAGGTTAACGATTGATTTACAGAATTCAGAATCCTATTCAACACAAGAGTGTTAAACAAATCTAGCATATTAAAAAATACCGTACTTTGTGGTAATTGCGCCAAGTCCGTGGTAGCTGGGCCAACTAGCTAAAAGTGCTCTTTTGACAACCACGCATATAAAGAGCACCTTTTTAGTTGGCCCAATTACCCACGGATTACGCTAAACTACGGTACTAACAGATCTTCTAGAATGTTGAATTGGCTCTTCATTGTAAACAGACAAGAAGTTAATAGACAAACATAATTTTGACATAATAAAAAAAAAGTTACAATTTTTGGAAACAGTACTTGATATTTGAAAAAATAACAACATTAAAGAAATTTTGGAAAACCAAAATAACCAATGCAATTTATTTATTTCAATGACTTAAGCTTTAGACCAAAAACCCTCTTCTTGAAAATGATAGACAGTTTTATGTTTGAACGTTGCTTGTTTTGAAATCATTAAACATGGTCGCGTTTGTTTTTTTTATCTGTTTAATATTTAGATAACATTTTAGACATTTTTGTAAGCCATACTAAACACACATAAAATCTTGAATGTACTGTTATTATATGCCCAGAAATACTATTAGGAAAATTAATACCTAATTTCGTTCAACCACTGTTAAAATAGGAACTTGTATTCGATTAAATGTATATAATGACTCGTTTACAATAAGTGATACACTTCGCATTAAAAGAACACACAAGCATGACTTGCTGTAAGAAAGAGGAATTAAAATCTTTGTTAATAAGATTTGAGTCAGAAATTTTCGCGTATGGTTAAAATCAATCGGAGTGATTAGTCATATTAAAAGTTTCAAGGCTTGATCATTTGTATTATATACTTCAGACCGAACTGCACTTCTCATTTTGGTTATTATTTTCACGACGTTTCCACCGATTAACCTTCAGTCTATTTCAATTACATCTTTTTTTAACTTGTCAATCTTGTAGTCGAACTGGGAAACATATGCGGAGTTTCGAACTGGATATTTCATTTATTTCATGAAAGTAGATTATTCTCGTTTGGCAAACCATGATCGGCTATAAGTGATAATTATTATGCTGTACCTAATTACACTATAGTTAGGACAATAAATAATAGGATTATACATCTAGACCAAATGAGGTTTTAATCTCTTGTCATTTGTTCCAGTAATTCCCACGTAAATACATGGCATAACGATTAAAGGCGTTGGTTAATATTCAGTTCTACTGCTCCTTTGATAGGTTGAAAGTGAAATTTTTATTACAGGAAACAATAAAAACAAGTTATTAATAAACACTTGTATATCTGACCGAAGAGTAAAATTAAATACGTGTAGATTCAATTAAGATTACAATTCTAAATTATATGTACCGAGTTAGATATAAATATTTGATAGATATAAATATTTGAAGTTATAGGTAATGAGAACTCAGATATGTCGAACCCCTAAAGTATCTGAGGAGAAGGCCAGACTATAGCTATTGACCAGACGATTAGAGAATGGTCCCTTCCTAATAAAATAAGAATTTCCCTTTTAAAGGCTCCCGGATCAGAAGCAGGTTGACCCATTAGAAACACTCAACTTAAAAGTTGCAATAACTTGATAGGGGGTTACAAAACTAGCTCAACCATTTCTGAATGTGGTGAAAAGGTCTTTACAGTTTAACACTAAGTTGTCTGCATTCTACTTCCTGTTCGGTCAGCTTTAAAGATCTTGCTGTATATAAAAATAATGCAAATGGTTGCATAAAAAGCATAAAGCTGTTGCATAACTACATGCTCACAGGACACAATACAGAACAACTCCATTTCAAAAAGCTGCATGAGAAAATCTGTGGACGAAATGGGTTTAATAAAACAGTTATGGTGAGAATATTACTTGAAATAATCTAAATACTAGTAATTATTAATATCCATCTAAAAAGTATTCAAAACAAAGGTCGAACTTATTATGGACGATTCTTAGTACGAAGGGTGTTCAATAAGTAATGCCTCCTATTTTATTCCGCCCGAATGGATCAGAGTGGATTGCAAATTGCATTGCTATTATGACTGAACTTATGCGTTCATAACATGAAAGTTTCATTTTTCTGTTGCAGATATTGACAGTGTGAGACAATAAAAAACAACAACCCTTGTAATAGATGTGCGTCAGAAGCGTGAATGTATCATGGAATTCCTAGCAAACGTGCTTTCAGAATGGTGAATTCAGAAAAATAAATCCTGGAGCGCAAAAAATCGCTCAGTTAAATTGTTCCACTCCCATTATCGTAGCTTCTTAAACTTTTGGAGTTAACAATGAAAAAGAGCCTTCACTTTCGGAACGACTATCATATGACAAATCGCTTTCCGGCCACCCATGCAAAGCTATCGTTTATCGCTGGTAAATGTGCATCGACAATTGTGGTATCGAAGTAAAAAAAAAAATTCTTGAGTAAAAAAAAGTCGCTTGTTTTAATAGTAATACTCCCATTTCTGTAATTCTTCAACATTTTGCGTTAAAAAATAGGAGGTTCTTCTTTTGTAATAAACTTTCTATTACTGCAGAATTTAAACTATTAAGTTGGTGCAAAAATAATGTTGTTTTTTACGTATATATATATATATATATATATATATATATATAACTACTTAATTTACTCACATAAAATTAATATACGAAAGTATAAATTTATGCGTAAACTTTAAGTATTTACTTCAAAAGTGCTCAATACGTAGGTAGAGTTAGTTAGTAAGTTATAAAATATATATGGCAATTAAGCTACACGGAATATTCCGCGTTTCGTCCACTCTAGGACTCTTCAGGCTTATGCGCGAATTTTGTAGAGCACACACAAAGGAACAGGTCAACCAGAGGTCAGATAGGCCTTTGTCCGACAAGTGCATGCTCATTGGCTGATAGGAAGGGCGAGGTGGATACTAGAAAGCTGATTGGCTTACTAAAATCTCAATAGAAGATGCGTATATAAAAACAACATACAACCACAAAATTCGCGCTTAAGCCTGAAGAGTCCTAGAGTGGATGAAACGCGGAATATTCAGTGTAGCTTAATCGCCATATATATTTTATAACTTACTATATATATATATATATATATATATATATATATATATATATATATATATATATATATCTGATAAAAAACGACAATATTTTTGCCCCAACCTAATATTATCGATTTGATAGCGTCCCTTTGATGAATAACCTTGCTTTTAAATAAGACAAGCTGTGTGATATCGTCTATCGATTGCACAACATTGCTATATCATTCGCCTTTGTCGATTTGCTATTCTAGCGCAGAATCCTCTGTCCACATCACTGTAGTGTGTGTGCCATCTCACTCTGTTGTTTCGGTCAGCTCACGCTGATTCTTCCGTGACAGAATGCCATATAAGTAACAATGATCTCATCATTCTGTTGTATACTCGTTTTCGTGTTCTGTGTTCGGCCATATTCCTTTTTGTCCCCAACATAGCCGCCTTGTCTGTGTAAGAAAAAGAAAATAAACACAAACAAATTCTATAGTTTCAGTCATTTTACTATTCTTTCTGAGTTCACAGAAAACATTGATGTATACATATTTATATACTGAAATTACTTCTTAGCTAGCCTGGTTCGTGAGTGGTTTGTTAAGGGTAACCACTAAGAATGTGCAACGCATTTACTTGGTACTGTTTCGATATTTTCAATTGAACCAATAACACTTGTTCTAGTTCTAATAGTTTTTAGTATCCATATATAGTGGATGAGTGGTAAGAGTTTAGGCGTCTTACCATGGGGTCCCGATTTCGAAACTCGCTAGATTCAGCCACTCTGATGAGTCGTAGACGACGAAACACGCGTCAGTTGATAATTATATTTTAAAAACAATATATATATATATGCCGCTATCCATATGGGGGTGCCAAATTGGTTAAAGGTGAAAATTATTCCCAACTCGCATTTAGGTAAAAATGCACTTTCGTAAATAATTGAATTTTTTCAAAAACGTATAGCAAAAACAAAAGTAAATAAGATCTACGTAAATTGCGATATATGATCCTTATTTCACGTCGTCCATTATGCATGGATACAAATATATAAGACAAGTGGTAAGAGTTTAGGCTTCTTACTATGGGTCCCGGTTTCGAATCTCGCTAGATTCGGTCAATCTGATGAGTAGTAGACGACGAAGCATGTGTCAGTGGATAATTATATTTTAAAAACTATATATATATATACATATATATACATATATATATATATATATATATATATCAAAACAATATGGATAGACGTCTTTTTTATATAGTTTTATATGATATAAACGTTTTTATTTTTAACTTTAAACAATATAAACAGATTTTATTTAACAAGTATTGTTCATATATGCTTTTGATTATACGTGGACAGGCATTACAGTTTTAGCGTACCAAATTTTTAGAAGGATTTTTTCGGTTGCATTTTAATTGCAAGTTGGAATCGTTTTCAAACAAAGAAACAAAATAAACGCTTTTTAATGAAAGAAAAACAAAACAAGACAAAATAAAAATCTACTTGATCAATTTACATATTTCAAAAAAATATTTGGTATTTTTTACGATCTAATTCAGCGCACTTTACCTCCTAAAAAGAAATCAAAATCTACTTTTGGGGCTTATACGTTTCAACATCATTTAAAGAGAATATAAAAAAAGAATTAAAAAAAATAATAATTGGAATTTAGTATTAAACATGGGGGGATCACTTTCCTATATACCTTTAACGTAAAATGAGCATCCATTTCTTGGCCAAATATCAGTAAAGGAGACAGTTAATTGTTAGTATTTATTCAAGTTCGGTTGTGTCCAGAAAGTGACAAAAAGAGAAAACGGGGTGGGGGGTGTCGTAAATTCCAAACATTTTAAAAATACGTAGAAACGTTTCAAAATGTGTGAAGGGTACTTTTGCAGAATTTGAACCAGACGTAACTAATAAACCACTCGGCTTTGCTCGGAACATGATGTCAATCGCCCGCTTCAATGTATTCAAAACATCACATCAAAACACTAGGGTCTTTGGCCTTTTTTTCTCCGTTCTACAGCATATGTTCTAGATGGCCTCCATTTAGCTTTTTGTTTTTTGGGGGTCACTCAGGTAAAGTATTTTTTTATTTTGTTTTTCTTTTCATGAACATTTTTCCTGATGTGCTGGACCACAGATTTTTTTAAATGAAATTAAATTAAGACAGCCGGAATATTCCCTTATGTTTAGGAGATACTTCTACGGTCGCATCAGACAATGTTAAAGTGGCGTAAGAAGAGACAGCGGATGGAGAAGAAATTTCACCAACCGGGTAGCTTTCCTGTATATAGTTTAAGATAGCTACATAAACTCGAAAACATAACTGTCGAGAAGCTCCTAGCGTTTGCAACTGATTGTTGCTGCATGGTGGAGATATTCGTCTTGTATTAGGTTGTTAGGACGGTCGTTTGAGGGTGTGTTGTTTACCTGATTTAATGATTTTTTCCCCCAATATTTTCTTCCCAAGTGTCGTCTGCTCCTTTGCTGCATATTGATCGGCGTCTTACGTCAGATTACAGTCAAACCCAATTTTATTATGTTCCGAACAAAGCCGAGCGGAGTGGTTCAAATTCTGCACAAGTACCAAGGTTTTCTTCAGCGTTGAATATTATTTAATTAATTATTATTTCCCGATATTTTTAAGGTTGTTAACACACACACACACACACACACACACACATACACACACACAAAACACTAAGGTGACCATGTACAATGCACACGCACTCCTGGTATTTTTTCTGTTCGTCTTTTTACATTTATTTTTCAACGGATTACACCCTCTTATATAAAGGATTTTTCATTTAATCCAAGGGTCATTATCTTAATGATCCAATGTATTATGTATTGTTTTCACTGGTCGCCATGTTTGTTTCCGCCTGCATTCAATGTTTGCGCATTTACACATAATGCTCTATTGTCACTTGCAATTTTACACATAAATTCTGTATACTCACTATTCAATAATTCGCTATTACATGTACTGATCCAACGGGTCACGGATAGTCTAGTAATTTAGTAAAACCTGGCTGGCACAATATTTAATCATATGAAGGATTTGTAAGTATATATTTTGAGATCGAGGTAATTTCTATATTTTGTTACGATCTATGTTCGTTTTTTTGTTGTTGTTTTTTTTATTATTCTCACATTGTTTCCAACTTTTTCTGAGGTAAATAATTAGAGGAGGTAAATCAAAATGTTTATCAAATTCTTGCTTTTAAAATTCACGCGACAGATATATAAACAAAAGCATAGCTTTTTTTATTAAAAACTTGTTAGACACTATTGCCGATATTTTTTTTTTTTACATGAAGGTCCCCACTTATCAAGGCCCGGAAGCCACTCGGGGATAAGGGTTATTGCGTGTACAGTAATCAATGGGATAATATCGTAGTAATCGTTAGTATTGGAGATTTGATAAAGTGTCTTACTTAAGGGGGTGTGTAATCAGGAATTTGTTTATGTTGGACTTGAAGATATCCAAGTTGTAGTCAGGTGGGAAACAGGCAAACGGAAGAGAGTTCCACATTTATTCTAAATATCAATTTAGCATACCTTATATTATAACTAAGGCTAAGACAAGAGCATATTATTTTCATTGTTTTGACTCTCGAGTGTGTATCCGTTGATGTCTTATATGCTTTTATATAGAGTGATGTGGTTCTCGGTTGATTAACTGTGTTTGACTGTGTCGGATATATACTCGAGAGTCAAAACAATTATAAGAATAAGCTGCTGTCATAGCCCTAATTATAAAGTAATTTCTCGTTATTTTCTTAATCAACAACCGCTAACAAATGTCAAAAGGTTACAGATTAATAGGACGAATGGACTGTCAGTTGAAAAAGAATATGGTGAGAGTATTCACATGAATAAATGTAAATAAGAGGATCTCTTAACAAGTGTTAGTGATATTGGACTTTGAGCTGTCTTCCACATATAAGAAGTTCTTTTAAAGAAGCTCGGTTCGTGTAAATTGTGTTTGGTGTTAGATACACAGTTAAAAAAAATGAAAGCCGTTTGTAATGGTGGCAGTAAGTCGAGTTCTATCTATGAATATTAGACAAGGAAGAACTATAGATTTTCTTTTTACTCACCTTCGCCTCAAACAAGGCATATCGCCACTTAAACGTAAGGAGCTATTAATTGAGATTATGCCTAAGAAAGATAAGCAAGATGTTGGTTTACATTACATTTAAACTTCTGCATATCCTTACAGTCAGTGAAGCAGATAGCAATAAAGGAATTCCAAAGTCTAGCTGTTCGATGGAAGAAGCTATCAGAGTAAGATGAAGGGGTGTGATTTTATTGCTAAGTGACTTAATTGTGGATATGTACGTCGAAGGAGCACAAGTACAATGAGTTTATAAGAGCACACTCCCTTAAAGTACTCGTAAAACAGACACAGGGATGTCACATTGAGCAATGGGGCTGAGGTTAGAGCCTAATTGACAAATTAGAACCTATCAGATCGAAGACCCTTTTGGGATCCTATCCAAAAGGGAGAGACTAGTGGTAGATGTACCAGCCCGGATGTGGCAACAATACTCCACGCATGGGCAAATGGAGGCCTTGTAAAGGTACAGAATACTCTCAGGTGCTGGTAGTTTTCTAGCATGATAGAGGGAGCCCACCTTCCTTAGCTCAGTCAAACAAATGCAATGAAAATTATAGAATGTAGAAAAATCAACAGAAGTTTGAGATGTTTAACTGAAAGCAAGAAAGAGAGCTTAAAACGACACTGGAAACAAAATTCTTATATGTCGGCAATTTCATTCTAAAGTCGCGAAAAGTGTCATAAACATTGAGAAAAACATACGACTGTTTACTAAGATGTTTGAACAGACGTTGCTCATGAAAATCAATAAAGATTCTTTTATCGACGAGTGGCCCAAAGGACCAGCCATAGTAACAAATAAATGGCGAAAGAAGGGAAAGAGAAGAGGAGTTATACATTACAAATCAATATATGGAAGGAGTGGTTCAAAACATAGCAGAGAGGGGGAAGAAACGAACAATAACTAAAAAGAATCAGCAGTTTTATTCATTAAATACAAATGATAATAGTAAAGGCGAATGAATTAAGATTCATTGTGAATTTAATTAGGAAATAATTAAATTAAAAAAAAGACTTAATTACATTTCAATAACAACTGATTTTTTTTACATGTTTGTACTTGGGTGTTTGATCGCCTTATCTGACGACGCGTTTCATGAGTGGTTGTCAAGCGTCTCGTCTATTTCAATTTGACGAATAAAACTATTTTCGTGCAGAAAGTAATACACAAAACGATGTTTGTTGAGCTTTCCCCAAAGTTTCGTTTAAAGAGAACGGACTTTGGAGAGATAGAGAAACTAATATTATCATAAAAACGTTATACTAGCTAGTTGTTTACCACTTAAACTTAACTTTCTAACTCAAATAAATAAGTGACGCACACTAACAGACATCGGAAAAATACCCGTGTTAAATAATCAGTTTTCTACATTATAGACCGTGTCCTGTTCGCATGGTTTCAACCGAGTGACTGATCGGAAAGCCTTATTTTTCTATCGTTCGAAAAACATGACGTCATTCATGATGCGTTATTTAACTCCTGTTTTGTCTACGGCGTTTTGCCTCTGTTCACTGCTTCAAATTATCGTCAACCGTCACTGGAAACGATTCTATTTAAAGATTAAGGTTATTCTGGCTCATGAATCGTGGCGCAAAAAGAACAGCAGCGTCAAATAAGGCATCAAACATCCAAACATATGCATTTATAAAATATCAATAGTTATTATTAAGTCCGTTCTCTCCACATAAAATCTTCAGAACCCCTCAGCGAACGTCGCTTTGTATATTGCTTTTTACATGAAAATAGATTTTATTCGTCTTTGTAAAACAGATAAGACCATCGACGATCACTCAGGAAACGCAGTGAAAACAAACAACGATGTTGAATAAGGGTATGAACCACGTAAGCGAAAGTATTTATATAGAACAGTTATTACTGAAATGTAATTAAGTCTATTTTTATTTGTATTTTATTATTTCGTAATTAAATTCACAATCAATGTTAATTCATTTGCTTTTACTTTTCTCATTTCTCTTTACTATTATCATTTTTATTTACTATTATCATTTCTCTTTACTATTATCATTTTTATTTACTATTATCATTTCTCTTTACTATTATCATTTTTATTTACTTTTCTCATTTCTCTTTACTATTATCATTTTTATTTACTATTATCATTTCTCTTTACTATTATCATTTTTATTTACTATTATCATTTCTCTTTACTATTATCATTTTTATTTACTATTATCATTTCTCTTTACTATTATCATTTTTATTTACTTTTCTCATTTCTCTTTACTATTATCATTTTTATTTACTATTATCATTTCTCTTTACTATTATCATTTTTATTTACTATTATCATTTCTCTTTACTATTATCATTTTTATTTACTTTTCTCATTTCTCTTTACTATTATCATTTTTATTTACTATTATCATTTCTCTTTACTATTATCATTTTTATTTACTATTATCATTTCTCTTTACTATTATCATTTTTATTTACTATTATCATTTCTCTTTACTATTATCATTTTTATTTACTATTATCATTTCTCTTTACTATTATCATTTTTATTTACTTTTCTCATTTCTCTTTACTATTATCATTTTTATTTACTATTATCATTTCTCTTTACTATTATCATTTTTATTTACTATTATCATTTCTCTTTACTATTATCATTTTTATTTACTATTATCATTTCTCTTTACTATTATCATTTTTATTTACTTTTCTCATTTCTCTTTACTATTATCATTTTTATTTACTTTTCTCATTTCTCTTTACTATTATCATTTTTATTTACTACTAGAACTACCCGCGACCCGTTGGGTCAGTATGTTATAATAGCTATGGAATTAATGTATGAGCGTGGCACTTGTGACGTAAATAGAATAGTTTTTTGTGACATAACAGAAACATTTCTATGAAAGTATATTAAAATATAAAAAAGAATATAGATAGACTTCTACGAGTCGTTCTGTTTATAAATGTTTATTTTTGAAAAAAAACTCTTACAGCCATTGAATTATAAGTGGTTTGCCATACTTATAAGTAAATGTACACTAAACAGATACCATAATACTTAAAGTTAAATTCAAATTTTGATATATCTTTTATTTAAACGCGAAAAAAAAGCAATTCGGACGTTGAATATGTACACAATAAAACAATACGTTTTATTGTCGCTTTGATTATTTATTTGTAACGCAATTAAAAAAAACATATTTTCGGGGTTATTTATTTATGTTGATAGTGTAGAAGAAAATAATAATTTCTAGGTAATTACGTTGATATTTCAGTGCGCAGGTCAAATTTTTCAAAACTAGCGATTTGTGGTTATTTGTTTATGCTGTTATGGGTTTATGTTTATGTACTCATGCGCGACTGGAAGTCGTAAACCGGATGTGGGTTACAACATCTGTTACAAGATCATTTGAGTTTAATAATTATATAGATTCTCATTTGTATTTACTATTATCGTTTGTTTTATCATTTGCCTTTACTGTTATCATATTGCACTCAATATGACCCCAGTCAAAATGTGCAAAGTGCTTATACGCGAGTATTTTATCGTTTTGTCTGATGTCGCTGTTCTACTTAGCCGTGTTTCATGAGTGTCGTTTGATCGTCGCGTCTGTTTCACTAAAGTGAATAAAAGCTTTTCATGCTGAGATGTTCGTTCAGAGTGTTCATCAATGCTTAATAGCGGAGAGTATTAAATGAGAAGAGAGAGACTAATTTTCTCCTAACTAATTTTTAAGTTGTTTAGTTACTTCTCAACTGAAATGAGTGGCACACGAACAGAGACATAGGGATAACATGTCAACTGCGTCGTGCAACCCAGGGTAGACTCACATCATACGATGCCTTCCGATTGGCTTCCAATCCCAAATTGATTTGAAAAATTTTGTTTCTCTAAGCTGGAAAAATGTTACGTCATTCTCCATATTACCTGTTTTGTGTGCGCCGTTTAGCTTTTTCCATTACATGTCAGACGTCCTTGATTCAAGACTGGGAATAATTTTGTTTTTAAGATCTGTGTTATTACTATGCACTCAGTGTGTCCCGTATCAAAATCAACACAAACTAACTTTATAGCCGTTGAAGTACGGTCCAATATTTGGTTCGTGCAAAAACAATATCGTTTTCTCACATATGTTAATTTTATATATGATTTCTTAATTAATTCATTTAAATATATATATATATAATTTTCAAGCATGTTTTTCACTCTCTCAAATCGTGTTATTTGTTACCGTTCTAAATCTCTCCATTTATTTTTTGCAGGTTTTTCGACAGCATGGACAAAATTCAAATCTGCACGATTTTCTTGTTCCTGTTCGAACTAGGCAGAAAAGCTGCCGAGACAGCTCTTGATATCAATGGTGCGTTTGGCCCAGGAACCATTAATGTATGCGTGGCACAACGGTGATTAAAGAAAATTTGCAATAGTGATAGTAATGAGAGCCTCGAAGATGAAGACGGTCGCGGCCGGTCAACTGCGGTTAATAACAAACATTTGAAAGTCTTAACTGAAGCCGTTCTTCGCAAAACCACGCAAGAATTTGCTGTTGAACTCGAGGTCAACCACTCAACAGTCGCTCACCATTTAAAGTAAATAGGAAAACCAAAAAGTTGAATAAATGGGTGCCGCATGAATTGAACGATAATAAAAACACTCGTCGTTTTGAGGTGTCCTCTACGTTCCTTCTGCACAACAAAAACCACCCATTTCTCGAGCGGGTTGTGACGTGTGACGAGAACTACAACAATCAGCGACGTTCAGCACAGTGGTTGGATGCCGAAGAAGCTCCACAACACTTCCCGAAGCCGAAATTGCACAAAAAAAAAATGATTATGGTGACTTTTTGGTGGTCTGCGCCGGCCTCACCCATAAACAGCTTCTTGAATCCGGCCGAAATGATTACGGCGAAGAAGTGTTGCCGACAAATTGACGAAATGCATAAGAAGCTCCAACGGATGTGCTCGAGATTAGTCAATATGAAGGGACAAATTCTCCTCCATTACAACGCTAGCTCGTATGTTGCTCAACTGACCCTGCAGAAGCTGAACTAATTGGGCTACGACTCTGCCTCATCCGCCATATTTACCAGACCTCTCGCCCATCGATTATCACTTTTTCAAGCATCCCGACAACTTCCTGCGCGAAAAATGCTTCAAACGTTAAGATGATGTCGAATCGGCCTTCAATGATTTCATCGCTTCTATGCTAATGGAATAAAAAAAAACTTGTTTCTCGTTAGAAAAAAACGTGTCGATTCTAGTGGTTCTTATTTCGATTAAAAATATTTATTATGAAATGGGTTATGATCTTTTGAAGGTGAACGTCAAAAAACAACATGATTTTTGCACCAATCTAATATTAATCACGCTTTCAATCTGCATCTCTATTTCATAATAAAGATATATATATATATATATATATATATATATATATATATATATATATATATATATATATATATATATATATATATATATAGGTAGATAGATAGATCATGATGATCATTAGATCACTTTGGACGAACAAATTGACATTTAAAAATAAATGTTTAAATTTCAACGATATTTTTCGTGGTTAAAATTTGCCGTGTGGGTTTTTTTCCTTCCTAATGTAATCAGAGATGACTTTATGGCCGGGTTCAAATCTCTCGACCAGCGGTAATTGTAACAATCTGCACTGAAAATAACCGAAAAGAAGGAACCCTAATTTCTATAGTATTTAAAAAAATATTATCGCAATATATATATATATATATATATATATATATATATATATATATATATATATACTCACGAGCAAAAGAAAATGGGCCAAGAGTGAAAGGAAGACATCGAATTTTCTAATATTTTTCCATTAATTTTTATTGATTTTAACTGAAAATTTCTATTTTGCAGATCATTATTATTATAGCATATAATAATAAGTGAAAAAATGAATCTTAAAAATGGTAAGACCGCATCTTGACGAGGATATAAAAAACCGATTTGCAGGAGTAAGGCCCTCCAAAATGATTTACAAGTAGATTTTTTTATATTTTAAGAAAAGAATATGTGAAAACATCTCTTTCTGTAGTGAAGCGAATCGGTCAAAGATTCTAAGTCGAATGCTTGGAAAAAGGGAAATCTAGATCTGATTGCCCTAGAGCATCCACTTTGAAGGACGACCACATGCTTAAATTAACTGTTCTGAAGGATCGGAAGAAAACTTATGCTGACCAGAGCAAAAATTCAAAACAGGGACTGGAAAATGTCTTTCTAGATATACAATATTTAGACGAATGAAAGAAATGGGATTTACCTCTAAAAAGTGTGCAAAGCAGCCATTTTTATCTAAGAAGAACATCAATGATAGAAAGAGGTTTTTCTCGTGTTATGACAAGAAAGATACAGACTGGTTCAGGTATGTTTTCTGGTTAGATGAATAAAGATTTTGTCTTGTTAGTAATGCTCCCGATGGTCCCGAATGGTGCAATCGAAGAACTGAAGAAATATTTTCGACAAGTATCATAAAAATGACGGGAATGGAGGGATAATGGTATGGGGAACTTTTACTGAAGCAGGATTTTGGGAACATGTCTAAAAGGATTGATCTTTTGAAGAAATCAAAAGGGAATACGATTCTATTCGAAGCATTTATTAAAGTAAATGTCTTGTTCTGTGTTATTAGTCTCGTTTAAGTTTCCTTGTCCAATGGTTCTTTGTTCAATATAGTTTTTAGTGCAATACAATGTATAAAATTTGTTTGGTCCATTTTTTTTTTTTTTTTTTTTTTTTTGCTCACGCGTGTAGACAAGCATGAAGTCTCTTGGTGAAAGCAGCTAGCAAGAACAAAAAATTATTATTTCACAGACTGGAGATGTATAATTATATTAATTAACCGAAGCTGTTGATAGAAGGAAAACAGTGAACAGGAAGAGAGTTCCACAACCTTGCAGTCCTTGGAAAGACGCTACTGGAATACAAAGCTGTATTATAATGAGGTATCAAAACAGCGAATTGATATAGAGACATCTAGGACAACGAGTCAAACAAGTAGGAATAAAGCAAGCAGAGATTAGATCAGACAATTCTAAGAAATACACATAATAATAGTATTTGTAGAAAAGATTTAGATTAGCAACATCATGCCTATGAGAGAGAAGTTGAATTAAAAAAGAAAGAGTATGGCCAATCAAATTGCAGATATGTTCCTGCAATTTATGGGACATAGATTCACCATACAGAATATGACAACAGCACGCCATACATAGTTGGATATTAGATTTGTAGAAATAAAGAATACACTGCGTATCAAATAATTAACGAGTTCACATTTTTTTTAAATATTTAAGGAACAAGTGAATCCATGAAACTTTGAGAAAGTTCTTACAATACTATTCAGCTACTCCAGTCAGAAAATAAAAGTATTTAAAGCAGTATTAACGAAACTATGGCAGAAGATAGGAATATCTGTTGATTTCAGTGTGTCAAGTTATTAACGAGGTTGAGTAAAAATAACACAACATACCCAATAATTTTCAAACATTAAATGAACTAGTAAAGATGCTTAGAACACAATAACTACATAGTTATTTCTACGTTGACATAATTAGTAGGGGATATGCGATCCTTTTTTATGAATGACTTGTAAAAGACGTTGGTCCACAGAATTAATCAAATTTGTGATTTCGTCAACAGTTATTCCTCGCGATACCTTTTGGAGAGCGTCCCACAACTCATCTTTGCTCTTAAATTGGCGTCCACTTGCATAGAGGCGTCGCTTCATGATACTCCAAAGGTTCTCAATTTGGTTTAAATCTGGTGAATTCGCAGGCCACTCCATCTTCCGTATTCCAGTTGTTGCAAATACGCTTTGCTTTTGCTTGCTGCATGCGAGGGAGCATTATCCTGCATAAAAATAATGGTTCTTCTGAACGTTAACCTTTGTTTATTCAGCCATGGTTAAAAGTGCTCCTTCAGAAAAGCTATGTAAGCATTTAACATCATTTTTACGCCTTCTGGGATTCTGCATGGGCCTACTAAAGTACCCCCGATAATCCTAGTCCAAATCATTATCCCACCACCACCTAGTTGGCGCCTTAAACGCTGATGATGATGTCGTCCATCTAGGACCAATCCCTTGCTCCAGCCATCTGGGCCATCAAGAGTGAAACGCACTTCATCCGGGAACAAAACTTTGGAAAAATACGTTTTCATGTTGTTCTCTGTCCATTTAAATCGGTTTTGTATGTGATGTTGCTTTAATGGAGGCTTTGTCACAGGCTTAACAAACTGTGCCACTTCTTTCAGAAGGCGACACCTAGTACTTTTTGACACATTCTTCAATCCGGCTTGGTCAAATACTTCTCGACTTGTCTACCCAGGGGTTCTTAAAAACTTCACATTTAATTTGGAGTAGAGAACGGCGTGAAACAACTCTAGATGTACCTTTATCAGCTCTCTTACGTACTTTTATAAGGGCCTTTACAAAGTTCTTCACAGTTTGATGGTACCTTACTATCATTTTCGATATTTGAGGGTATTTTAACCTTTTGCTAGCTGTTCTGTAATAGTACTCTCTTCAGAACTACACAAGCCACCATTACGACCCATTTTATTGACGAAACAAATTGCCTTGTTAATAATTTGACACACCTCAAATACCGTGGATTCAGCAATTACGAGGGCAAGTTGTTTACATTGCGCGGAACAGTAGGAAAATTTTACAGTACGCGCAGTTCAGCATAGACAAGGTTTCCGAAGCTTTTGATACGAAACTACCGGTAAGTTTCTGAAACTGGTAAAAAAATGTTATCTCATTAATAATTTGACACTCAGTGTACACTTGGGTATAGGAAAGTTTCTAGAGTAATACCGAGAACCAATTTTATGAGATGCCAAAATAGCAATAGATTTAATATATGGACTCCAATAAATATTTGATTAGAAAGAAAGAACAAGATTAGAGCCCTCCATAAGAATCGCAGGAAAAAATGGACAAGCGTGCGATTGAAAGAAAATAACTTATTCTTAACAGAAGAAAACGAAACGAGCTGTGTCTTATGCCAATCCAATCTGAACTCAGTTCGACTTTTAGATTAACTGCATATTTCAATCAATCCAACGAAGGATGGGCGAGAAGCAATGCTTCAGCATAAATGTTTATTCTATGAATATTATTCTCTGGAAAAAAGCAGTGCTAGACATAAAAGGAACTCCGGTGTTGATAGGAAAAGAAAATGAAGCTACTCTATCAACAATTACTGTAAGCTTCGATCAAAAAGAAAATATGGAACAATGTCAAGATCTTTACCACTAGTACCATAATTTCGAAGTTCATATAGAAGATCTGGGTGACACACTCTGCCGAACACCTTCAAAATGTAAAGCGCAATGACCCTACCCTCGCATGAATTATCTATAAATCGATATGTCTGTTCAGTTACAACTTTTAATAGATCAGGTGTTGAACAAACCCACAAAAGCCATAATAAACATGACTAAAAAAAACGCCTAGAATTTCCAGAAAGTAAACAAATCTCCTGTCAAAATCTCCTCTCAAAAACTTTGCTAATGAAAGATAGAAAACGAACAGGATGACATTTATTTGGGTCATACCGATCAACAGCATGTTTTTAATATAGGGACAATATGGGACTTCTTCTAGCAAGAAGGGAAACAAGAATGAGACAAACAGATATGGAATAATTTCGAGAAGATAGAAAAAAAGTCCAGGTGCACAATGTTTGTGAACCACAACAGCAATCGAAACGACCGGAATATTTAGATTGGTCAAGACCAGCAAGAATTCTAGCAGGCATCTTTGGAGTGGTAATTACAGAAGAGTCCGATCATTTTTCAAAAGAAGAATTCGGAATAATAGCACCAGAATGATCGATAGACGAATTGTCAGCAAAAGTACAATTAGATCAACCTAATCCTTAGAAAGTGTATGACATGAAAAACATTTAAAATAAAATACTTATAGCAAACATCTAAAATAGCAAACTATTAATGCCACTATTGTGGATTCTCAAAACATCACGAGAGCCAACCTTTTGAGATGAGATAGAACCACGAATCATTTGAGAATAGCTAGAAACTGCTCTTTTGCAACGATTTTGATTAAAGTAATGATTACGGTAGGCAATGGCGGAAGCACTGACAGATGAAAATCAGGGAGGAAAATGAGGTTTGGTTTGAAAATAATGATGAGGAATAATGTGTCAATGTCAACAGGAAGCCAGTAAGTAACCTCTTTAGCAGCAGCATTCGGAGACATGATTGAATTGACAAGGCTCCATAAAACCTCACATAGGAAGTTACAAATCCCATCTCAAGCAACCCTCTTGTAGCTAAAAGTTTTCCTATAGGGCAGACTATTAATTGAAAACTTAACACAAAAATCAACCCCAACATCAACAACAGCATTATCAGAAGAACTCAAACTGAATAGAGAAGATTAGATAGAACATGATTCAGGAACAGAAGTGAGAAAAAGATCAAGTACGGATGGTTGATAAAGGTCATTATCAGGAAAGCGTGTAGGAAAGGTGACAGTTAGGGAAAGACATGAGACAGAGAAAAGTTAAGATATATTTCACCAGCAAGATCTGTGTGATTATAATGGAAAAGCCAGTCAGAATGGTGAGCATTAAAGTCAACGATGACAAAGATAGAATAGACCTTGACGGTGTAAGTTGTGATGCATTATTAATAGTTCTGGATATAGCATCAAGAACATCTAGGGATAATTTGGGACTTCTTCTAGCAAGAAGGGAAACAAGACTGAGACAAACAGATATGGAATAATTTCGAGAAGGTAGAAAAAATTCCAGGTGCAAAATGTTTGTGAACAACAACAGGACTCGAAATGACCGGAATCTTTAGATTGGTCAAGACCAGCAAGAATTCTAGCAGCTTCTTTTAGAAGGAGAACGGTATAAAAAAGAACAAATAGGAAGTTAAGGGCAACAAAAAGACATCCACTGGACCCAAAACTGGGGACAAGTACAATAGTGTGATCTTGCAAAGAAATATAGCAAGACCTCGGAAATGCGTGGAAGAGTCTAAACGGTCAGAAAGCAAATAACCCTTCACATGTAGACCATTATGAGCAACAGAAGAGTTTAAATTTTTCTCTCAAATAGCAAGAATGTGAGGATACTTTTCCAAAGTAATGACTGAACATCAGCAAAGTTTACCTGAGATCTCAGTTGTTATGCGAATCTGTAGAAGTCATGATAAAATAAATGATTAAATTAATAAATAAATAAATAAGATTAGAATCACATTAAGACAAATAAAGTTGGAAAGAGACACCACTACTGCACGCCTGTGGAACTCTGTTCCGTCTGCCTGCTTCCCACCGGACTACAACTTGGATGTCTTCAAGTCCAATGTTAACAAATTCCTAATGAACCGCCCCCTTAAGTAAACACTTCATCAAATCTCCACACTAACGTAATGTACTTGCAATAACCCTTATATCTGAGTGGCTTCCGGGCCTTGATAAGTGGTGATCACTGTGTAAAAAAAAAAAGAATTCAATCCTCTCGAGTCTAAACATTCCAACCAAAAGGAGAAGCCCTTTAAGATAGGAAAAGGCTACTAGGCTGGTCGACAAAAGTCTACCCCTTAACCAGTTATGCTAACCAAAAACCCGTATTTTATCCTGACGCCACACTCCAATAAATGCTAAAGTTTTCCTTATCCTCAACAAGTAAAATACCAAAGTGACATTTCAGAATATTCAATGTCACGAACGACCAAATAAGTAGGTGGATAAGATCATAGACAATAAAAAAAAAATGATTCGATGTCAGGAAAGACCAGAAACTATATAATACAGATAAATAGGATTAGAGGGGAAAAAATCAGTGTCAGGAAGAAGTAGGTATATAATACAGTTGAAGAATGTAAGAGAAAATAATAATAATAATTCTGATTTTTTTCACCAACGTCTCCCTGAAAAGAGATGGGATTTATTCTGAGCGGGCATTCACTCAATCCCGTTTTCCAACTAGGAGCTTCAAAGATCAAGGGTATTCCTAAGGATATTGGTGGTACCTACAATAACAGAGGTCTGAAGGCCCCCTAAAACATCGGGGATTCGTAGTTTTTCTTTTCAAATGTCCTTGCAGACGACTTAATACTACGCTTAGCGTACCAACTACAACCGTGATTATTTGTGTTTTAACCCCGTGTATACGCCTTATTTCTAAGGCCAATGGAGCATAATTGCTCCACTTCTCGTTCTTCTTCTCTTTCACATTCCTGTCCCAGAGTACTGAGAAGTCCTAAATTTGCCACTTTTTGAAACCTTGTTAATTACGATTAAGTCCGGTTGATTACGTTCTAATTGCTTATTCGTCACAACACTTTTGTCCCACCATACCTCTACATTTCTATCCTCACTTCTCATTTCATCAGGCTCTTTCTCGAATCATATCCCAGCACACTTCACCCCGAACTTCTTGGAAATCTCCCAGTATATCCAAAGTCCGATGCGATCGTGTCTTTTGTGGTACTCTCTCTGCACTAATCTGCTAAACACTGCTGCAAGGTATGCATTTGATTCTTAAAACTTTTCACAAATCCGGCATTCTTCAGCAACATCCTCTCCTAGAACCACTTTTTTTAACAGTCGCATTCCTAGTGCCTAAAAGTGTGCTGCACAAACAAAAGCTTCAGTAATCTTAGCCAGATACCCAGCTCTAAACGATTGCCACGATCTTTCATTAGCCACATCTGCTAAATACTGGAAGAACGTTCCACACATTTTCTTTCGATCCAATTCCTCTGGCCTTTCTCTGTCCATACCTTCACATACTCTGCTTTGGTCTCACATAATTTCACTTCATTGGTCACAACGTTGAGCATCTACTTCTTACTTCTAACCACACACTCCTTTAACGAAATCACCTCAACTCTAACAATCTTTCACACTTATCAATCCTCTCCCGCCGTCTTTTCTTCTTCTGATACAACTTAGCTACGCTACTTCTACTGGCATGCAACTTTTGGTCAGACCATTCTAAAATTCCCGCAATGTACCTCAAAACACTGACTGCCCATGCATTCACCATTTTCATCAGATTTCCGTACAATTTCGACTTTGCAATCAGCTTCACCCTTCTAAGATACTCCTTCCTGACTTACTCTTTTATCTCTCTGTTCATGGTGTCTACACCCTCCAGCGCCTCTAAGTACTTATACTCTGATTCTTCTATTTCTTTCATAACTTCTTCATTTGGCAGCACTCTTCCATTCGAATACACATTTACTCCCACTTTTATCACAAAAAAACGCACATCTACTAATCCAAAATTTCATCCCAATGTCGTCTGAGTATGCCTCGACGAGCTCTACCAGTTTCTAGATTTCCTTCTCATTTCTACTAAATATTTTCAAACCATCTTTAAACAGTAGATGGTCGAGGTATCTGCCACCAGACCAAAAGCTATACCCCAGCTTCTCTCTCTTCAAGAGGATGCACAGTGGCATCATCACCATTCCAAAAAGAAGCAGAAATAACGAATCTCTTGGAATAGTCCACGTCTATTGCCAACCATCCCAAGCACCTCTTGGTTCACTGTCAGAACCGTTTTTCATTGAGCCATACTTGTCTTCAAAAGCCCTATAACATTTCCAGCAACCTTCATCATCGATAGTGTTTAACAGTTCCATGTCGTATGCCTTTCTATAATCGATCCATGCTACACTCAAATTCTTCTTTGCATCTTGCATTACTGCCTTATTAATCATTAGTTGATCCTTGGAAACCCTCGAGCCGCACCAGCACCATTTCTCTTTACCCGGAAAAACATCATTACTAAAAAGATGTCAATAAACTTTGTTTGCGAAGATTCTGGTTAACAGCTTTCACATTAGTGATAGACATGCAATCAATCTGTGGTTGCAGGCAGCTGTTTATTTTTGCAGACTCGTTCCAAATCTATGTCGTCCTTCTCATAACAAACAATTCAGATACATCTCCCGACAACGACCCGTTGCAGAGCTGCAGCTATTGGTGAATGAAGGCATTGGAACTGCTTGAACCAAAAGCCCCTCTCACTCCATCTGGACCAGGTGCTTGCCCGTTCGTCATCCTTCGAATGCAAGCTCCCACGTAGTCAAGGATTCATTCCTGAGAACCTTGTCTGACCTTTTCCAACCGGCTAGCCTTCTCACTGTGTCGCCCTTAGACAGACCAAATCCATTTCAGAACATCATAGCATTATCTTTCCTGCTTGCTACCCCTTAATTCTTTATGTAGCTGGGACTAATTGTTCCGGAAAAGATTATTCTGCTGAAAAGCAACACTTTTCCCAACAAAGTTCCTAATCTTCACGCCATTAGTGGGGAAGTTCTCTTTCAACATTGCTAGACCTGTCATCGCCGCCTTTTCCAGCAAACTATACAAACCTTTCAAGCTTGTCCTTGAATTTCTGTCCTAGTTTTGCTCCCTTTTTATCTCTTCAATTCTAGCAATGGTTTTTCCGCCACCATTTAATACTTTCCTTGAGCCGCCTCTTCCAGTATGGCATTCTGTCCTTCATTTCCCTCTTTTTCTTTTTATCATGCCAAGCCAATCCGCAGTACCGTATGACGTCGCGTAGAGAAACCTGTTTAGTTCTGTAACAGATATGTTCTTTCTCACGATGTTGTGAATTACGCCTTGAACTATTTTCACCTCGCCTTCCACCTTCCACCTATCAATACTCTTCATGTTTGGGATATCTATGATATCGCCTCGAAGAAAAACATTTCTTAACTTCTGAAGTACTTCTTTTTCTACGAAAGTCAATACCCAAACTTCATCACAATTTCTCCATACATCTGCTCCTTCTACTGGCCGTATTGTATCAGAGCCAGTGATTTCGTCAGCCCCAAATCCTTCAAACGTCTTTTCGTCACGTTCTTTAACCATAGGATTCCATTCTTCCTCAGTCACCTGCCTGACATCATCACCTACACTTCCCATTTTCACTTCCTCGCCCTCAATGCTTTCATCAGAGCTAATTTCATCAATTTTACTTTCCCTATTTATGCGTAACCATCCTTGCAATCTCATAAGTAAAAGAAAGAAGTTAAGATTATACGAACGAGTTCTGGTAATAAAATCAATGAAATCTAACTTGCAAGTAAGGCAGCCGAAATAAGATTAATTTCCTAAAAAATGCAGTTTTGAAAAAAAAACTGGCGCAAGCAGCGACGCCTTTTTGTTGGAAAAATTAAATTAAAGAAATCAAACTTGTTCGATAAAATGAGATTGACATCCACAAAATGCCGTTAAAGGTTTGGAAAAATTTGAAGACATCAACAACTCGTTTTTGGTGTGTGAGTAATAAAAAGTAAATAAATCACTAGAAATAAATAGTGCAGCTGAAATGATGCTGACGTCCACAAAAATGCGGTTAAAGTTTTGGAGAATTAACGAAATAACGCCGCCTTTGTGTTCATGTAAAATGATATCAAACTCGTACGATTTATATAGTGCAGCTGAAACATAGTTGATTTCCACAACAACAAAAAAAAACGCCGTTAAAGGTTTGAAAAAAAAATAGCGAAAGCAACAACGCCTTTTTTAACTAATAACACAAAATGAAATCAAACTTAAGCAAACAAATAAAATTTAAACTTCGAACATAAACATGGTAAATAGCAGTTAATTATATCCCAAAGTTGTACACAACAAACTATATATAAAGATAACCATATTTTAAACTTACAGGTGACAGAAATAAGATTCTATTGTAAAGTAAGGCGTGACAGATCACAGAAAATGGCATTTCATACCTAAACGTGATGGGCGAGAATATTTGCTTTATATTTATAACGGGGCCACCACTTATTCAAGGCTAAATATTATTTAAGCATAACGATTAATGAGAAGATAAACTGTCGGTTGAATGATGCTGAATATTATGAGAGGATTGAAACGCGTCATATGATAAGTATTTACTTAGGATATAATCTCCGATTTGCAAATAACTATGCTTTAAAGCTAAATGTAAACCAATGCTTGTAAAGGTTATGCCACGAGTCAATATGTACAATTCTTGCATGAATTTTACTCATATTTGACTAGAATTGTAGTGAGAGAAAATAGCTGCAAAATGTGAAAAACATTTTTATACCATATAATTTTTTTCATAAATATTGTGTGGCTTCATCGAACGTTTCATTTAGTTTTCATTTAGTTTGATGTATATTTTACCTGTTGTTGATTAATGGTAATGATTCTTAGCTCCCACTCCGCCATTGTTCCCACCACAAAACGAGGCTTTATCGAAAGGTCATCATCTAATAAAGATGTTTTTTAAAGAATATTGTTTTGTTTTTATTATTATCAGTAATCTGATGAATCGCAGTAATTTCGTTTGTAATACAAAACAAGAAAAATGTCGGTTTGTTTTTATTTGTGAACAACAATTTTTGTTCAGGCTTTATTTTATTGATGACGATGTTAAGGAAACTTTATTGGAATGCATTTTTTTTATTTATTGTTTTGGTACAATAACTATTAAGGCTTTATTATTATATTTGTATTTTTCCTCTAAAAAGCAAAACTATCATGGACTTAAACTATTTTTTCTAACATGACTCCATAGCAGATACATATCTTGATAAGAGACTAAACCAAAAAGACATTAAAAAGAAAAATGAATAACAACTGACTTGCAGCGTTTCCCGCGTTTCTTCAGATCTCGATTTTTGATTTCGCGAGTTCTTTCGAGTTGGGATATATGTTCTCGGTAATCTCTGAAAAAAATCTTTTTTCTTGCGTTTCAATTTCTAATGTCTCTCCTGGGGCAACAAGGTGTGATCGGGAATTTAAACTGAGTAAAGAACTGATGATGATGATGATGATGATGATATTATTATTATTATTATTATTATTATTATTATTATTATTATAATAATAATGATTATAATAATAATAATGATTATAATAATAATAATAATAATAATAATAATAATAATAATAATAATAATAATGTACTCACTTGACACTATACACTGCCCTATGAAATTTAGATGATACTCGTCCTATCATTTATCGAAATACTAACTCGAGGAAAAAATTCGTGTAGCCTGTTGAAAATATTTGGTAGGAAGACCATAAGTTGCGTTTTGTGAAACTTTGAAAGAAATCTAGCATTTTAATCTGTAGTCAATGATCAGCCAATCAACGCTGGACTTTATTGAATTGATCTACGATGAGCTGATCGAAAAACCTCAATGTTTTGTTTGGATACAGCCACGAAGATCAATAACAATGACGATATGGAAGTTCTGCCACATCCACCGTATTATCTACATATTGCTCCATATGACTACTGTGCAGTACAATCTATCCAGCACTTTATAAAGAACCGATGTAGTTGAAGAAGCAGGCCAATAATGACAAAATTGCATACTGCTAGACAAAGAAGTTACAAGGTCGACAGATAAGACATGTTAAGTTCTGCAATATTTTATTTACAGTTCAGACGTTACGCCATATAATTAAATACTAAAATGCTTAGTTATGCTGCCATTTTGTTTTTTAAAGGGAATGTATTAAAATGTCTTTTCTTACCTATCACTAAGTAATACCTTCTTCTTCTTCTTCTTCATCATCATCATCATCATCATCAATATATATATATATATATATATATATATATATATATATATAATAAGTCAGGAATGGATTAGTGTTAAAATCAATGTATTATTACTTAGTGATAGGGAAGAAAAGACATTTTAATACATTCCCTTTAAAAAACAAAATGGCAGCATAACGTATACGAAAACTTCAATCGGAAACTATGAGTATTGAATTATAAAAAAATGATTTATTTACAAAATGTCGTTTTGTTTCAGTCTTCGCTCCGTTTTTCGCTCGCGGTCTATTATACCCGATTTTGTAAATTTTCGACTTGATTCTTTTAACACATTTACACATTTCAAATGTCGATGGCTTATGTCGGTACACTAAGCATTTTAGTATTTAATTATATGGCGTAACGTCTGAACTGTAAATAAAATATTGCAGAACTTAACATGTCTTATCTGTCGACCTTGTAACTTCTTTGTCTAGCAGTATGCAATTTTGTCATTATTGGCCTGCTTCTTCAACTACATCGATTCTTTATAAAGTGCTGGATAGATTGTACTGCACAGTAGTCATATGGAGCAATATGTAGACAATACGGTGGATGTAGCAGAACTTCCATATCGTCATTGTTATTGATCTTCGTGGTTGTATCCAAAAAAAACATTGAGGTTTTTCGATCAGCTCATCGTAGATCAATTCAATAAAGTCCAGCGTTGATTGGCTGATCATTGACTACAGATTAAAATGCTAGATTTCTTTCAAAGTTTCACAAAACGCAACTTATGGTCTTCCTACCAAATATTTTCAACAGGCTACACGAATTTTTTCCTCGAGTTAGTATTTCGATAAATGATAGGACGAGTATCATCTAAATTTCATAGGACAGTGTATAGTGTCAAGTGAGTACATTATTATTATTATTATTATTATTATTATTATTATCATTATCATTATTATTTTTTTATTATTATCATTATCATTATTATTATTATTATTATTATTATTATTATTATTATTATTATTATTATTATGACATGGTTCCTCCTTCATGGATACGTGAAACACTATTGATGATGAAGGTTGCTGAGAATGTGGTAGGGCTTTTGGAGACAAGTATGGCTCAATGGAAAACGGTGCTGACAGCAGGGTGTAGTGGACTGGCCCAGAGAGAGTACCGCAAAAGATATGATCGCATGGGACTCCGGATATATTGGGAGGGGTGTAAGAAGGTTGGGGTGAAGTGTACTGGAAAATTGTTTGAGGTTGGCATTAAACGTGGAATATTCCAAGAAGATTCGTTATCTTCACTTCTTTTTGTAATGATAATGATGCCACTGAGCATCCTCTCAAAGAGAGAAAAACCGGGGTATAACTTTGGATCTGGTGACAGACGCCTCAACTATCTACTGTTAATGGATGATTTGAAAATATTCGGTAGAAATGAAAAGGAAATGGAGCGACTGGTAGCACTTGTGGGGACATACTCAGAAGACATTGGGATGGAGTTTGGGATTAGTAAATGTGCGGTGCTGGTGATGAAAAGATGAGTAAAAGTTCATTCGAATGGAATAGTGCTGCCAAATGGAGAAATCATGAAAGAAGTAGAAGATTCAGGGTATAAGTATTTAGGAGTGTTGGAGGGTGTAGGCATCATGAACAGAGAAATGAAGAAAAAAAGTCAGGAAAGAGTATCTTAGAAGAGTGAAACTAATTGCAAAGTCGGAACTGTATGGAGGAAACCTAATGAAAGCAGTGGATGCATGGGCAGTCAGGTTTTAAGATACAGTGCGGGAATTTTAGAATGGTCTAACAAGGAGTTGCATGTCATGCATATCAAAACAAGAAAAACTTTAGCAATGTTTGGTATATTTCACATTCGGAGTAGTGTAACCAGGCTGTACCAAAAGAGGAAAGACGGTGGGAGAGGATTGAAAATGTAAAAGATTGTGTGAGAACCGGGAAGGTTGAAGGAGCATGTGGTTAGAAGTAAGGAGTGGATGCTTAAGGTTGTGGCCAATGAAGTGGAAGTATATGAGACCAAGTCTGATTATGTGAAACGGATGGATAGAGAAAGGGCAGGGGAACTGGCTAGGAAGAAAATGCATGGAAGGTTCTTCCAGGATATAGCAGAGGTGGCTGATGAAGGATCATGGCAATGGCTTAGAGCTGGGTATCTGGCTAAGAGTATTGAAGTTTTTGTTTGTGCAGCACAAGAGCAGGCATTAGGAACACGATTGTTAAAAAAAAGTGGTTCTAGAAGAGGCAGTTGCTGCAGAATGCATGATTTGTGGTAAGATCTCAGAGTCAATTGCGCACCTTGCAGCAGGGTGTAGTGGACTGACCAGACAGAATACTGCAAAAGACACGATAGCATGGGACTACGGATATATTGGGAGGTGTGTAAGAAGGTTGGGGTGAAGTGTGCTGAGAAATGGTTTGAGGAGGTGCCTTATGAAGTGAGAACAAGTGAGGATGGCAAGGTAGAGGTATGGTGGGACAAAAGTGTCAGAACGACCAAGCAATTGGAATATAATCGTCCGGATTTAGTCGTCATTGACAAAGTCTAAAAAAAACTGGCAGATTGTAGTTTTTCAATATCCTGGGACAGGAATGTGAGAGAGATGGAGAACGAGAAGTGGAGCAGTTATGCTCAATTGGATTTAGAGATAAAGCGTATACTCGGGGTTAAAACACAAATAATCCCGATTGAAGTTGGTACACTAGGAGTAGTATCAAGTCGTCTGGAAGGACAATTGAAAAAACTACAAATCCCCGATGTTTTGGGTGGCCTTCAGACCTCTGCAATTGTAGGTACCACCAATATCCTTAGAAAAACTATTGATCTTTGAAGCTCATGGTTTGGAGCCGGGATTGCGGGAAATCCTCTGGAAATGAATCCCATCCCTTTCCAGAGAGATGTTGATAAACGAAATAATAATAATAATAATAATAATAATAATAATAATAATAATTATTATTATTATTATTATTATTATTATTATTATTATTATTATATTGTCAAAATGAAGTCAATACATGAATATTAATATTGTTATTATTATTATTCCTATTATTCTTATTTCGTATATTATTATTACTATTATCATTATTATGATCATTATTATCATTACAATTATTATTATTACGATTATCATTATCGTAATTATTATTTACACACAAGTCATCAAAGATTTCTCTTTGAGGAAAACTTCTGGTGTTCTCTGAGGTCTGATTGACAGCAAGCCTCCCCGAATTTCCATTACTATCCACCTCTTTCGATAACATGTGCAGACAAATTTGCGTTATCGCAACGACCGCTTCACTGGAATTTGGGTAGCAGTAGGTCTCCCCAAAGTCCCAGTCCTCTTTGTACTCAACCGACACTTCTCGGTCTCGATTTTTCCCTCCTCCTTGACCCTCTTCAATTATTTAGTGTTAAAAATTTATTTAATTATTTAGTTTACAGTAACACACAAAGAAAATATTAATATTATCAAAAGTGTTATTATTATTATTATTATTGTTATTATTATTATTAATAATAATAATAATAGTTATAATAATATTGATAATAATAACATTATCATTAGTATTATTGCAATTATTTTAATTATCATTATTATTATTGTCATTATTATTATCATTATTATTAGCATTATTATTAACAATGATCAGTATTATTATCGCAATCATTTATTATCATTCTTCTTATTATTATTATCATTAGTAGTAGTAGTGATCGTAGTAATATTACATGCGTACTAGCAAATAATCGTTTAGATTAATATTTTAATAAGTCCAATTTTACAAACCCACTATGTAAGAATAGTAATTTGCTAAAATCTTCCTTGGCCAATATCACCAGATAAGAACAGTTAAATATTAAAGTCGTCCTTATGAGATAATGATTTCTCTACTTAATAAAATAAATAAGAATAGCAATATTATTGAAGATTCAGAAGGAAATATCGTTAAATTCAAACCAGAAAAACTAAGAGTATTACTGCGCATGTGTGCGTTGTTAGATATAATTGGTTGAATCTTACTACTAGTATTGTCAAGTGCCCAGAATGCAATATCAAAAGTCAGTAACACTATCATAAAAGATGATTCGTTTATTTTCTGTTTTGGGAGTTATTTAGCATCAAAGAACAATAATAATTTTTCTTTTTTTATTATTGCATTTTCACCCCAAACAAGGCACATTGCCACTTTGATGTAGGGGATACTATCAGGGACATAAGCTACATGGGGACTATGTGGCGAGTTGGGCAACAAGATATCGGTTCACGTTACACTAGAACTTCTGCATGTCAGTACAGTTTGGGAAGCAGGAACCCGGAAGTGAATTCCAAAGTCTAGCGGCTTTATTAAATTTACCTATTATTTAGGATAGGATGCATTGTAGGTTAATACCTTACTTTGGATTTTGAATCCTTGTAGGTTTTGATACGTGAGCGAAATCGATTTTCAAGTATTCTAGTATCTAGATACCATTTCTTATACAAACGTCGGTGATATCTGAATTCTCACGACAGGTTATGACCTTCTATGTTCCCCTTTGCATAAAACTGAATTTAACTAAATATATTTCACATTACGATGCATTGCACTTTTTAATCCGAAAGACACCCCTAGGTGAGACAATCGGAGTTTCCTCGGAAAATCCGTTCTGTTACTTTTTTACTCATATCATGTTTAATGTGTGTGCAAAATTAAAAAAAAAATTCCAAGGTGTAGTTATTGAGAAAAATAGATATGTCTAGTTTGTATTAGCATTTGTACCTATTTACTATGCCTCCCCACGGGACAGAGTTAGACACCAGGGTCGTTTTTTAACGTGGAGAAAAGGTTCAAAAATAAAAATTGTCTCAGTCGTAAAGGATTTCTCCTCCACCGAAAGAGAACAAGAAATAGAAGTGCAGCATCTGAAGATCAGATACTACACTTTGATCTTGTCCCGAAGGCCAAAGCCGACATATTATTGATAAAATGTTGCTTCTTTTATAAATAGAATGTGATTCGGATTTGCTTGATCTTGAAGATTTTTTCAAATCACCTAACCGATAATCTATACAACAGATGTCATGTAAATCAATGCATATATATTATAATATATATATATATATATATATATATATATATAGAGAGAGAGAGAGAGAGAGAGAGAGAGAGAGAGAGAGAGAAGGGGCATTCCCCTTGAAGCAGATAGAAGTGCAGTATGTATGTTAAATTACATGGATTAGGGCAGGTCTACTTCTCTTTTACTTCTCTTTGATCGTTCGTCGGTTTTTTAGTCTATTGATTGTACAGGCAACAAAAGAGTTGCCATATATTTGATACTAGTATGGTGACCCAACTTTTTTCGGGATTTAATGATGATCAACGAATGTGATGCATTCCCATATTTTTATTGCCATCGAAATCGGTGAAATCGCGCATTTTCAATCAAACCGATGCATTGCCTGCTATAGTTGGGGACCCATTGCGGTGCATCAGAAGGAAGCTCACATGCATTTCGCTATGCCTTATTTAATTTTACATTGCACTGTAGAGAACCTACTGTTCGTTTTATAAAATTATTAAATGCTGTTTTTCTTCCTGCTCTAGTTGTGAACCCGGTGTGATGCTCGGGTAGGAAGCTCACGTTCCTCTCGCCATGACTTATTTCACAGTAGATTGTAGTCTAAATTGCACTGCAGAGAATCTATTATTTTTATATATGTTCGCTTAAATTAAAGTTTAAAATGCAAAAGGTTAAGTATCATACTTCAATTGTACTCTAAAGAGAAACATTCATTTAAGACGCGCCCCTGTCATATCAAAGACCCTACTGTTGATTTTTATATGTCGAGCCTTTCAGCTTCTGTAGTAATAAAACTTCTAGAATGCACATGTGACATTAGGCTGTGTTAGGTGTTAACATCGGTCCCTGTTCATTCTTTCATCGGAATTTTTCGCTTATCGATTACCGCTACTTATCGAAGACATTCCGATTCAAAACCTATCTAAAAACACTACCAGTCACAAGAAGTTCCTTCGTATGAAATTTCATAAAAATCAACCCACCCGTTTTCGAGTCGATAGGGATTTAACTCACACATGGACAGACACACAGACCAAGTTCCTTATTTATTATTGTAGAAATTATTTTATGGAATTGTTGCTTTTAGGTTTTCCAAATCAATCATCTCAGTAGCGTACATTGATATTGTTCTTGTCAGTTGCGTCCTCAGCCTTAATTCCTTTTGTGTACTTGTTGTAGACCCGTGCTAGAGGTCACAAATGAAAGAAACCACAAGTAGTGTAATATGTATTTTTCCTAAAGAATAAAGGAGCCACTAAAGTGTAACGAGAGAAACGTGTTCGTAGAATGCGGTTAAACATGGTATAAATGTCTCCCTTTAGTGTCTGAAACCAGTGGTATTCATAGGACTGATTGATTCCACTTAGTTCTCAAATAGGTTGGTTGGTTGGTTGATTGTATTTGTTTTACGGCATATCAACCATTTTCAGGTTATTTAATGCCAAATCCAGAGATTTTGAAGAAAAATGTTTTAATAGAATATATCTGTTGTTTTCAAGTCGGTTTCTATTTAACCCATAGTTGGGACCCTAACAGGCACTATCACTTCGGGTAAGAGTGGACCTGGGAGCAATGGCAATGAAAGGGTGGCTCCACACTCCCCAAAGCTCGCAAGCTGGGGCCTCGCCACCGGATATAGTTTAAGGTCATATCCACGATCTCTCAAATAGGGGTGATTTGTACCCCCACAACAGTACTATATGTATCAGTAATTAGAATTGAATTTTCTATGTTTGAAAAGTTATTTGGAATGGTAATTTGGCTTATTTTGTTAACTGCAGATTTTGCCAAACCAATTATAATCTAGATCGTTTCAACTGCCAGGTTCGAATACTGGAAATAATAATAATAATAATAATTATTATTATTATTATTATTATTATTATTATTATTATATTGTCAAAATGAAGTCAATACATGAATATTAATATTGTTATTATTATTATTCCTATTATTCTTATTTCGTATATTATTATTACTATTATCATTATTATGATCATTATTATCATTACAATTATTATTATTACGATTATCATTATCGTAATTATTATTTACACACAAGTCATCAAAGATTTCTCTTTGAGGAAAACTTCTGGTGTTCTCTGAGGTCTGATTGACAGCAAGCCTCCCCGAATTTCCATTACTATCCACCTCTTTCGATAACATGTGCAGACAAATTTGCGTTATCGCAACGACCGCTTCACTGGAATTTGGGTAGCAGTAGGTCTCCCCAAAGTCCCAGTCCTCTTTGTACTCAACCGGCACTTCTCGGTCTCGATTTTTCCCTCCTCCTTGACCCTCTTCAATTATTTAGTGTTAAAAATGTATTTAATTATTTAGTTTACAGTAACACACAAAGAAAATATTAATATTATCAAAAGTGTTGTTATTATTATTATTGTTATTATTATTATTAATAATAATAATAATAGTTATAATAATATTGATAATAATAACATTATCATTAGTATTATTGCAATTATTTTAATTATCATTATTATTATTATTGTCATTATTATTATCATTATTATTAGCATTATTATTAACAATGATCAGTATTATTATCGCAATCATTTATTATCATTCTTCTTATTATTATTATTATCATTAGTAGTAGTAGTGATCGTAATAATATTACATGCGTACTAGCAAATAATCGTTTAGATTAATATTTTAATAAGTCCAATTTTACAAACCCACTATGTAAGAATAGTAATTTGCTAAAATCTTCCTTGGCCAATATCAGACTAGAGCCACTTTACATTTTCTTTGGAAAGCTTCTCGATACAAAGGCTGATAGCATAATGGCGTTCATCTTTTTGTCTTGAAAAGGGTTTCGTACCGGTTTTGCTATTTATGTATGACAATTTACGGCACGGCAATATAGGGACGACAAATTTAAGCATAACAATTGCCCCTACTGTAACAGACTCGAGGAGAAAACAAATTAATTCATATCTAAGGAAATGGATAAAACTCTAAAGGAAGACCTCCAGTCTGTAGTGAAATGGGGCCGAAACTGGATAGTAACGTTCAATGCCGCAAAGACCAAGTTTATCCCTTTAAACAATTACAAGAAACCGTCTCAAACACTGATTGCCATGACTAATGATACACTAACTGAAAGTACTTCCCTCAAGCTCCTAGTCTTAATGTTCACAAACAACATCAATAGGAACAAATATAGTGAGGTAATAGTCAAGACTGCTGCTAGAAAGGTGGACTCCCTGTACCGTGCTAGAAGGCTACCCACACTCTATCTCCACAAAACCACTATTTGCCCATGTATAGTATCATGGAATCTTGTGATCACATTTTATTTGGCGCATCTACTACTAGTTTCTCACTCCTTGATAGGGTTTAAAAAAATTGCTAATCTAATAGGTCCCACACTGTCGGCCAGGCTTCAGTCTCTACCATCGTCGAGATGGGGCATCCCTGTGCCTATTTTACAAATATTTTAATGCTAAGTGCTCGAACGAACGTAAAGCATTAGTACGCCCTCGACGTAAATATACCCCAAAATCACAGCCTTACACTGTAGGGATTAGTAGATATCGAAAAACTTCTATTCAAATAGCTTCTTCCCTGGAACTACTGGACGTTGGAATTCCCTCCCATACCCCTGCTTCCCTGACTGTACTGACATGCAGAAGTTCAAATGTAATGCGAACAGACATCTCTTGGTCTTGATAATGAGTTGATACCTATGAAAAAAAAAAAAAAAGAAAAAGTCCAATGTGAACAAGTTCTAATTGAATCGTCCCCCTAAGTAATCCAAGTTTACAAATTCCCACTGTTTACTATGCTAAAATCACAATGACTAATGTATACCTATTAACCCTTATCCTCGAGTGGCCTCTGGGCCTTGATAAGTGGTGACACCCTTGTAAAAAAAAAAAAAAAAAAAAATTTCATACATAGTGTCCCTGCAAATTTGATCCTAAATAGTATCCCCTTACGACTTAATACCACTATGCTCTGTTTGGTGTTGGGGGGGTATTTTTTTTTTTTAATTCTTTGTAAAACTATTTTTAAAAAAAGTTATTTTTTCAGACTTAGGAGCAATATTTTTTTTTTTTTTTAATACGAGTCAAACATAAAAAGCAAGTAAATTTTCTCTTAAGTTAAAAAAAAAAAAATAACGGTTTGCTTTTTTAAAAACTCGTAGCTATTTTTTTTTTATAGTAGTGTGTTAATTAGTAAATGTTTATTAAAGATACAGTTAAAAATTAATATATTTACAAATAAACTAATTCCCTTAAATCACAGCCCATCACTTCAAAAAAAACAATCTTGTTTATTTTTACAAATATTTTTAGCAAAAGAAGCAGCGTGCCAGTCGGTCAAAAGATAAGCATGGTTGCTCGGATAACGTGCCTTACTATCGCACGAACAGAGATACAGCAGCAGCAGGTGTCGTGCTTTAATTAGTTGCATATACGCAGTCGTAGGCGCGGTTTAATGAGCGGAAAAATATTTTTACAACATATTTGACTGCTATAGTACAACATGACATTCTAATATTATTAATCAAAAACAGCAAGAACACATGTCAGTATGTACTGTATTATGCACATATGGTAAGATTGTCATTTGTTTTCACAGAATTCACTAAGATTCCAATTTTAACACATATTAGGCGTCATACAACAACAAGAAGGGTGAGTCATTAGTTTCCTTATTTTCTTAGTATTTGCATCAATAACCAACCGCCATCTTGAAAGACATGTACAATCTTAGTGAATTCGCACATGCGCACTCCCGCGTATCACACATACGCCCATTGCAAGTAACGATGCGAGTTTCTATGATGAGCTAATTAATTTTCGTTTATTTTACCTTTCACTCAATTCCGATTATGAGAAATTATATTCTTTTTTTGTTTTTATATAGATAACCCCTTTATTTTCAACAGAACACATCATCATTATTATTACATGGACATTAATCAAATTGTTTACTACAAAATGAGTGAATATCGTGAAATATTGAAAGGTAGTTTTAATTACAGAAACAGAATATTGTGCCAAGATTTCAATTACCAAATCTAAATTGATCTATAAATAGAATGACTTGTATATATGTGTGTGTACGCTAGCATCCATAATATAAGGAACGGAAACAACAACGACATAAATACAAGGTGGAACGATAAAATTGTACCCCTTAAGAAAAGAAGCAGTGCAGCTTTATTTGAAAACTTTTATTGAAAAAAATAAATTCAGGTAACTTGATTATGTAGTAGAGCTGACATCTATTAAATGTAGCCGCTTTCAGCCTCAATCACCGCCTCGATACGTGTCCGGGACTGGGAACATGCCTTTTCCATAAGCACCGGCGGGAGCTTGGCGAATACTCGTCGGAAGACGGCGATCAGGCTGGCTTTGGTGCTGTGGGATGTCATGTTTGTGATGTTCTTGACGTGTGACCAAGCGAAGTAGTCCAGCAGGTTTACGTCGGTAGAGAAGAAGGGTTAATGAGAGAAGGGTACAATTCGTACCACTCCTTGTGAAGCCAAACTTGAGTCGCTTTGCTGCCACACTTATGATCTGCATCAAATCACCACACTGTTCAGCACATCCAGGTACACTTTGGTGTTGACTTTCAAGCCGACTTCGAAAATTTGAGATGGCATGATGTGGCTCTCACTTGGAACCACATTAAAGACGATAACCGTGCCAGGAAACTTTGTTGAGCTGTGCCCTCAAACGTTAAACCGCACGGATTTGCATTTTGAGGGTGCTGGCAATTGTTCGGTTGTAATGACTTGGATCGATAGAGAACAGAAGTTGTAGAGCGGCGCATCTCTGATCTCGCTCGTTAAACATTGTGTCACTTTCGGAAATGATAGAAGGCTCCTATCGCTCTTGGGATTCGTATACAACTGATCAACTGACGTGCTTGGTGTGTCTGGGAGTGTTTTTCCATAGGTTTTGAATAGGAATGTTTCCGATAAGTATCACAAATCGATAATCGAAACAATCATGTTGAAGAAGGAAGTTCGATTTTGATCAAAGTTAGCAAGATTGTACAGTCCAACATCAAAAGTGCATTTGACAAGTTTTATCCTCACACAAGCAGAAAGTCTCAGCCTATAAAATCAACTGTAGATGTTTTTTGTAAGAAAAATAATGTTTCTTTTTAGAACACAATTGAACTATGCTTCTTGAATAATGTACGTTTAACTGTAATCACAGTGATTGTGTAAAAATAATTTCATAAAACAAGCAGTTGGTTCTTTGGTAAGACAACGACAAGTTTGAAACTAATGTTTTAGTTTCGAGCACTATATTTTAATTTGGTTCGTTTCACTTTAATTCAAGCCATTATTTACAAATAATTTTATAAAATCAACAGTACGTTCTCTTCAGTGTAAACTGCAATGTATTGTGGATTAAATCACTGCGAGGAGCATGTGAATCTTCCTCCCAGTACGGAATTGAGTCCCTAACTATCAATCAATTTGATTTAAAAAATGGGCGATTTCACCGATTTTGATGGCAATAAAAGTAAGGGAGGGTGGTGCTCATCTGAACGCCAATGTATGGTTCCACCTCGCCAAAGATTCACGAGAAACATTCGTCTAGTTGAAAACACTATCATTAATTTCCTCCACTCTTTATCTGTGCTTAAACCTAAACGTAGATTCCATGAACAAAGCTTCTTTCTTAGAACTGCATACCTCTTCCGTTTACTTGCTTTCCAACCGACTACAATATGGCCGTCTTCAAGTCCACCGTAAATAAGTTTTTATGAGCCGTTCCTCTTAAGCAATCCAATTTACCAAATTTACACTACTAACGATTACTATAATATTACATTTCTAACGATTACTACGATATTGTTCTTTTGAACACTGTACTCTGTTTAACCCTTATCCTCGAGTGGCCTCTGGGCCTTGATAAGTCATAATTCCTTTGTAAGAAGAAAAACATTTGTTGATACTCACAACGTCGGGTCTCTCTGCTAACCAATTATTTACCATAGTATTCTGACAAAATACATAAAAAAACATTAATGTAAAATATTTGAATCCTGATTTTAGGATAAATCCAGAATAAATTGTCTTCTCATTTTTAAACGCATGTTTTTTTTTTAATAATACAGGGTGACCCACTTAAAAGTAGCCCAGAAAAGGTAGTAGAGAGGAGGAACATTTTTTTATTATTACAATTATCTGTAGCATTGTTTGAATTGCCTGTAGTGTTATAAAAGATGCTGGAAGTGCTCCCTGTTGACATCTATACATTTCTTGTCACGTTTAATAACGTTTGCAAATACTGCCTGTAGATCTTCTCTGGTGATTCTCCTGACAGCTTTTGTAATGTTCTCCTTTAGTTGGTCTAGATTGTGAGGATTATTTGCATAAACTTTTTGTTTTAAAGTCCCCCAAAGATAAAAATCAAATGATGACAATCCGGGGAACATGATGAAAATAACCGTTTGCTTATTGTTCCCTCTTCTGTAAACATGTCATGTCAGCGATTTGTGAGGCGTGTGGCGCCACCTTGTTGGAGAAAGAATTGTATTTTGTCTTGTGGTGTCAGTTGGTCAATAAGAGAAAGATTATAGAGATCGGGATACGTTTAAGTGAGCCACCCTGTACAATACTTCATTTTAACTTTAAAATTGTGTACTTTAAAAAGTGATGAAACAATGAAACGATCCTTCAGTGACTTTGTAGCTTTCGCGCCCTTTTTATCTTTTCTTAAAATGACTTTCTCTCATTAATTGTAAATCACTTCTCAGCCTTTCTTAAATGACTCTATCAGACATTTTAAAGTACTTATTTGAAATCGATTTCCAATTGTTTCTTTCGAGAATTTAGTATATTTTCGATTAGAAAATAACTGTCGATAACAGTGAACTGATTTTAGTTTAGGAAAATCTGGAAAATCTGATGTGTCCATATACTTTAGGGGCTACATTCGTAAGATTCGTGGTTAGCTTAACAATACGGGCGGACAAGATATCTTAACTTAGTTGTACGAGAAAATTGTAAAATGGTCTTTCAAACTTTAGCGTGACAGAAGAACGTACAGAGTCTCCTGCAGAGATGTATGGGCGTATCTAAAATGGTGCAAGATGAGGATAATCAAGTGTGTAGCGACGCGGAAAAACGACGTGGGTGTTCCGAGTACGAACCCAGTTTGTTCTACAAAAAATCACTTTCATTTCGGATGCTAGTACTTTTCATTTGGTCGTTTTTGTAAGTGCCCGATGTCTTTCTAGAAATAAATCTGACTAGAAAAATATCGGGGAAACCAAAACCAATACTAACTATGAAAACCTCGGATTCAGACGATAAGATGATGATCTAAAATGGTATTTCTAAATTAAGCGTGATATATGGACGGACAAAGCTTATCACAGGGATGGATGGACGCGTGTAAATTGCGTGTAAATTGCTAGTTGAAGATTAAGCACGAGCGATTAACAGTGAAAACTTATAATGAAGTATGAACATGTCTAAATTGTATTTCTACCATAAGTGTTACAGACAGATGTGACTAGAATTTCTTACGGTTTATAGACTCATCTAAAATGGTATTTTACATGTGACAGACCGACAAATAAAAAGGCACGCGTGTATTATTTTGTTTGGTTTTATTTCACTTTCAATTTATTTACGTGAGGGCATACAGCAATAAACAAAGGAAATAAACGAGATATTTCATCATCGAATTCGTTTATTTGTTGGTGCCTTTTGCACTTTTAATGGACTTTAAAAATACAAGCCGCCATTTGTAAGGATTAAGTCTGTCGCAGGCGTTTCAACCTTCTGGCATTCCGATAATCATGAGAAAAGCTGAGTTTTAGAAACACATGTATTTGCAAAAAGGAAAATACCGTTTAAAAGTCTTTACATTGCTGTAACGACGTCAGATTTAAATAAACATTTAGAAGGAAGCGATTGTACAAGGCCACAGAAACTCAAACGTGTAAACACTAGGCCAGTTTTAGTCTTGGATTGAAGCGTTTACATGTTTAGTAATGGATAGTGATACAGCAAAAAGACAAAAAGTGGATTATTACATATGCACCCACTCTTTCTTTATCTGAATACTGCGATAAGTGAAATTACTAGTTACCATTAGCAAAATGTAGAGCGCTTATAAAAACGGATTGAACAGTGTTCACGTAAATGTTGAGATTAAACTTACTCGTCAATTGTCAAAGTTAACAGCAAAAAAGTCACCTTTTCATCCAGGTTTGCTTGTACAGTATTGAATAGATGTGAGTAATTTCCACAATCTGTCGAATATATATATATATATATATATATATATATATATATATATATATATATATATATATATATATATAAAATAAAAGTACCAGCGATGGTTGATGTTATGTTGTTTTGAAAAAATAAAAAACCGAATGAATTTGATCAACGTTTCGTCCCTATTGCAGATGACATCTTCAGGATATTAAAAGGAAAAATGCAAAAAAAAAAAAAAAAAAGAAAACGATCATAGACCATACGAAAATGAAAAGGAAACAGTGTTAGAATACTACCCATATCGGGAAGGAAACTATGTGTGTGTATAGGAAGGTTGGGTTGTTCAATGTCTATATATACACTTTTAAAAATACGTTAAATAAATATGTACGCTTTTTTTTTAGATTTAAAAATGTAGCCTAACAAACTCCTCTGTCAGTTTTTGGTCTACAGACACGAAACTTAATGTATAAGGTATTCGAACCCATGCGAAATTTTAACTTTGGGTTTTTGCCGGGACGAATCGATGCAAACGTGTGAAAGTTTAAAAAATGGATTTTGGCAGGTGAAGGTCGAACGACAGCATTACGAATATGCATGCGTAATGTAATAGCTTTTTGTTCGTGTTTTCATTTTAGGCTTGTAGCAAACATGTCTTCATTACTCAGGCGTTAATGTTAAAGGAAAAAGTAAATCGTAAGCTAAGCGTTTCGGTTTCGATTTTCGGTGCTAACGCATGGGTCATTTTTGTAAAACATTTTAAATCATTACTATAAATTGTGTTCATTATAATCTACATATCTATAAAAGTGAAAATGTCTGCGTGTGTCTGTCTGTCTGTGTACATTTCTCTACACAATAACTCTGTCAATTTTCGGTCTACAGACTCCAGATTTGAGATAAGGGGTATTGACATTTGGGAAATCTTTTTGATTGGTTTGCGGCCAGAAATTTGGCTGTCAAGTGGTCCAAGTTTAACTATTTGACGTTTGAGAACTCTACCAAACTCCTCCACCAATTTTGAGTCTAAACACTTGAAATTTTAGATGTACGTTCTTTGGACATTGATCAAACATTTTAATTCGATTTGAGCCCAAAACAATAAATACTGAGGGGGTCAAAATTAGGGTCACAGTTTAAAAAAAATGACCTTTGCAGTCTCTTTAAAATTACTCAGCGAATTTTACGTCTAAATGTTTAAAATTTTATATAAAGTGTATTCAGACATAGGCAGGTTTTTAATCGGTTATAGGCCTAAGATTTGGCTGCCAAAGCGTCAAAGTTTAAAAGATTTTACATTTGCAGTCTCTAGCAAACTATTCAGCCAATTTTGGGTCTAAACATTTGAAATTTTATATAAAGGGTACTCAGACATGCATCAAGCTTTTTAATAAGTTTTGGGGCGAAAGTTTCTCTGCCAAGAGGTCATGGTTGAAATAGTTGACCTTTGTAGACTCTACTAAACTCCTCCGCCAATTTTGGGTCTAAACACTTGATATTTTAGATGTAGGTTACCTGGACATGAGTCAAACATTTTAATTTTATTTAAGCTCTAAACAATAAATGTTTAAGGGTCAAAATTTGGGTCAAATTTTAAAACAATTTTACCTCTGCAGTCTCTACTAACTTTTCTCTATAATAGTTAAGGAAGTCTATTATATAGAAAGGCATTACTGTACATATGCAGACTTTTTAATATATACATATGCACATAAAATTATGCACAGTGCATAGGGCCCGATTAAAGTCAGGCTGAACTGCGAGTATAATAATAAATACAAATCTGCATTAATCAAAATATCATATTTAAGCGTATTTTCCGACCAGCCAATGTCGGGCGGCCTGCTAGTATATATATATATATATATATATATATATATATATATATATATATATATATATATATATATATATATATATATACTATAATATTATTAAATAACTACAGACACTAGTGTTTTATCCTTTCAGGAATGATCAGTGCAGAGTGTCATGATTAACACCGACCCATTACATGACAACTTCATTTAATCATATGAATTAATATACGAAAATATTATTTTATGCGTAAATTGTTAATATTTACTTCGACAGTGCTAAATACATAGGTAAAGCTAGG
>NC_136489.1:114346690-114711690 GCF_053919585.1 Euprymna scolopes | reverse complement strand
TTGAGGCTGCCATTTTGGAAAATCGGCGCATTACTATTCGCCAAATAGCCTAAGATGTCAAGATTAGTACAGGGTCTGTGGAACAATCATTCATGACCATTTGCATATGCATAAGGTGTCTGCCAGATAGATTCCCAGATTACTCACGCCATTCCAGAAGCGAGAATGCGTCGAGTGCTCGAAGATGAATTTGGAGATGTGTCAAGAAGATGGGTCAAAGTTTTTCAAACGACTGATTACACAGGATAAAACCTGGATCCATCACTATGATCCAAAGACCAAAGCCCAGTCAATGCAGTGGAAGCACTTGGACTCACCACCTCCAAAAAAGGCAAGGGTGCAGCCCTTCGCTGGCAAGGTCATGCTCACAGTCTTCTGAGACCAGGAGGGAGTAGTGATGACAGATTTCCTGGTAAAGGGTACCACAATTACAGGAGCCTATTATGCTTCACTTTTGAGGAAATTAAGGGAAGCTATCAAAATCAAGAGGCGGGGCAAGATCAGCAAAGGTACCCTCCTCCTGCAGGACAACGCTCCGGTCCACAACTCGCATGTCGCCAGATCAGAAGCACGGGCGTGTGGTCATGAAATCCTTCCCCATCCTCCCTACTCTCCTGACCTTGCACCCTCTGACTTTCACCTCTTCCCAGGCATGAAGTTATTTTTGAAAAGAAAGCGTTTCCCAGATGATGCAGTCTTGATTTCTGAAGTTACGTCGTGGTTGCAGGGCCAACCTGGAGTGTTCTACAAAAACAGTCTCCAGAACTGCATCAAACGATGGGAGAAATTCATAACTCTGGGTGGTTCCTATGTAGAGAAAGACTAATAACGGTTCCAAGTTTCGTTGCTCTACTTCCATGGGAAGTGAGTCAGGGACATTATTTATTGCACGCCCCTCGTGCATTCCCTAATTATCTATGACTTCCTTCCATCTATTTACAAGCTTATTAATTCCATCACTCTAAAATCCTCCTTTGGCAGAAATGTTAGTTTCAACATCTTTCTGCGTTATGAAAGCTGTTCCTTCCAAATGATTTTGTAAGCTACGAAACAAATGGTAGCTTGAAGGAGCAAGGTCAGAAGAATAGGGTGTATGAGGAAAATCTTCCAACCAAGTTCTTCGATCTTTTTTTTCCGTAAAGCTTGATTTAAACGCTTTAATTGCTGCAGGAGATTTGAGCATTTATTGTTGCATACGGTGGTAACAAAGTGGAAGATTATTTGGCACTTTGGCAATCCCACCATATTGAAAGAAGAACCTTATTCCATCAAGTTCGTTTTTCGGCTGAAGCTTAAGTTTCCCCCCTTTATCAAGCTATTGCCTACAACGCTTAACACGTTGATAAAATATCCATTTTTCCGTCACCAGTCACAAGTCTACCCCCCCCCAAAAAAAAGGCTAAACAAGTTGGCGAGAATGAAGAGAAGAGCAGATGTCGACTCGGGATTTGAGATTCTTTTCAGACAATTCATGAGGCATCCATTTTTCAAGTTTAGGAACTTTTCCAAGTTGTTGAAGATGACGATGAGCATGTGTATGGTGTAACTCAGTTTAATTGCCAATTCCTCAACTGATTATTGTTTAAAAAATTTTGCCTACCAAACTCCTCCTAGAGTTTTTTGGTCTACAGACATGAAACTTTATATTTGGATTTTAACCGGGGATAATCGGTGCAAAAGTGTGAAAATTAAAAAAAAAAAACAATGCAATTTGCCTGTTGAAGGTCGAACGACGGCATTACAAATATGCATGCGTAACGTAATAGCTATTGGCTAATGCTTTAATTCTTAGCCTCGCAGTAAACATGTCTCCACAGGCGCATTACAAAGGAAAAAGTAAATCGTAAGCTAAACGTTTTGGTTTCGGTTCTCGGTTATGGCGCACGAGTCATTTTTTTTTTTTTTTTACTTTCTAATATTGGCCGTAACGATGATCAGATGAGAATGTATTGCTTAAATTGATTTATCGCTTCCTATTTCCATGTTCCAATAAATTTTCGTTTTGTATGTGCGTTCAGTGTTCAGTTCGTATAAACTTGTTTCACTTTAAAGCCAGAGTTGCACATTAGGTCAATTTTTAATACGGTACAGTTCAGCTCCCAAAACGAGACCCTCTCGATTGGGCTAGACTTTTTTTTTCAAATGCCGTAATCTAAAAGAATTTCTTTGTCGCTGACCGACGGCAGAAAAGGTGAAATGGACTATCATAAAAGATAGAAGAATTTGTTCATTTGCCAAAAGGTAATGAACAGTCGTTTTATATGCACTACCACAGTTATATACGTTTGTATTTGTCTTTGTTATCGCTAAAATGTGTTTTACCGTTTCGTCTCTTGGTTTACATTGTCTACATTAGTTGGTTGGTTGTTTATTCCCCGTATTGTCTTTCATGTAATAGGTTTTATATCGTACTTTTTATATATCAATAGTTATCCCTTTTCCTTTTCAGATGTACTTATAGATTTGGCTTCATCATAAAAAAATTCTTCAGGTCTGTAACATTGTGTGTTATGATGTCAGAGAAAGTCTGTTATATCCTCTGCTTCTAGTATTCGTTTCTTAGATAAAATAGTTTTTTTTTAAATTATTATCGTACATGCTGTTTTTTTATGAAAATCGCTCTAGACAAGGTATAAAGCTACTTAATGTAAGGAGCTAATATACCACTTGTGATAATTGTCAAACCAAGAAAGTAGCAATCTGCCCTCCCTTGTCAGAAAAATCATTCGTGGAATGTGAAGACTAAAGGAAAAACAAGGGGAAGAGAAAGTTACGAGTTCGTTCAGACTTAAATGTTTATTGTTTCTTCTGCAACGAGTTCTGTAGTCCAGTGCTCAGTGATTCCTACGGTTTTAAAATTTGTATATTCATCTTATTTTTAGCAATTTTCATAATTATTTGTGTCCTATTATTTTTATTTCTCTCTCCACTTATTTTCATTAACTCTAGCCGATAATTACATTCTCTTACGGATATGTCCTGATGGGTCTGTAATTCTCTGTTCCCTTGCGATTAAGTCAGCAGAGACGTCGTTTGAGTAACATGCGTATCACGTGGTTTTGTGTGGAGTTGCTTTTATAACAGCATTCTATTATTAGTTTACTCTTTTGTGTTGTGCATTTTCTTTTCTGTTTGCGTTTTTGTTGTTGTTTTTGTTGCATAGATTATTTCTAAGGTGTATTGGGTTTGTCATGTTTTTTTTTTTTCTGATAGCTAAAGTAAAGGCCAAGATTCGGATGCTGGCAATCGAGTAAGCCCAAACTGGTAATCACACACAGCTATTCTTTCTGAGTCCTGTGGCGTTTATTAATATTTTGTGTCGTATTTAATGGGTGCGTATCTGCTTCAGCATGCATAATTTCCTAGGTTTTTCTTCTAGGAATAATTTTTACCTCTCACACATCTGAGATATAACAGTGTATGAACGTGTACATGTAAACAGAAATACAGTAAAATAAAACCGGAAGAAATGTAAAGACAGTCAAAGACGAAAAATCTTGAAGCAACAACGAAATACTCAGTCGATGAAAAAAACGAAATAAAAATAAAAACAATTAATGTATTATTATTAGTAGTAAGTACTGTTTTTTTTATTTCTATCTCATTTTTGGGTTTACTTGGCTCGTGCTGCTTAAATCATATTTTATTATATCTTATATGCAAAATAAAGACGATCCCCTTTGATTGAGTTCATGTACCAAAATAAATGTAACATCATTGTGAAAAGAACTGAATGAAAAAACTATATAAAAGAAAGAGACACAATTAAGTGTCGAAATCTGTATAATTTTAACACTTAAATGCTATATTAAAGACAAAATATGTCCTGTTAGAAGGCTAGTTTTGGGTAATCGTGAACTTTTTAGGATGTAATATTAAAACGTTGTTACGTCTCTATGCCTTATCATACAGGTTATCGGTTTAATAACAACTAAGCAGATCATGAAGTGTAATATTTGAAAGATTTAGTCAGCTATAGCAAGGTAGATACCATTGGATGCCTCATGATTAAAGTGGGTTTGCCTTCAAAACTATCAGTCGGATCTTCTTTTGGCCAAGGGCGATAACTCTCTTTTCTTCCGTCCAAAGGAAATTAATAATTTATTTTTTAGGTTGTGCCTAACAGAAGTTCAAGTCATTTATATTTCTTCTTATTTCTTAGAGATGCTTTTAAAATTAACATTTATAAATTAAATTGATATAAAACATTGTAACGGGAAGACATATATTTAATTATTTTTTTAGTTATATGAAGAAAATTTATTCCAAAACATAAACATTTTATTAGATAATTCTATGTGAAAATTTTTTTTTTACGTACTTGATTTTGCCAAAGAAAAACGTTTTATGGAAGCCATGTGCAGATGTAATCAGCTAGTCGTCATGTTATTTTTTTTCACATTCTTTTCCTCCTTCGTGGTACGGGTTCGAGCCTGCCTGCCTACTACCAATTTTTTTTTTTTTTTTGCTAAACACACACCTCCAGGCACCCGGGTAACGCCGGGCACCCAGGCTAGTAACAATTAAAAGACAGGCACTCAGACTTAAGCGTAATACACGAAATAAATAACACACACACACACACACTATCCTATTAATATATAGATAACTTTACAAAAATTACCAAGATGTAAAACTTTTGTCGTGAGTTATGATTTTCTTTGTTAATGAAACACTTTAATCTGCGACTATGTATACACAATACTTCTATGCAATAGTAAACAGACTATTGGGTCTCCTAGGAGATTGAGAAGTAAGAGAAAGATAGATAAATACACTAGACTGAATCGGAACTAGAATTTATGACGTCAACACCGATATTCCTTTACCAGTTTTAATGGATGCCGTCATTACTTCACCCCGTTTAACATCATCTGAAAAAACAAAATATCAAACGAAATATGTACATAGATAATATATATATATAAAAGATGAGGAATAAAAGTTACAGATAGCTTTATTATATAATCAGACCAATAAGATATGAGTAAGAGAGAAAAACATCATTGGGCGTTGGCATTTCGATTATTATATATATATATATATATATATATATATATATATATATATATATATTATCAGCTGTTATATTTAAAAAAAAAGAAGAATTGTTACAGAACGATATTTTACATTGCACCGGTGTAACGTAAAATATTCCCCTGTAGGAATTCTTTTTTATCTATCATAAAAAGACTATTTTTAATATCGGTTTTTTTTTTCGAGTTTCGATACGTATTGGATGAATTCCTGCAAAAAATATATCTCAGAACACTGCCAGAAATATAAATTACTTTGTGTGGGATTTGCAAAAGATAGGCTTAACTGTTTTGGAACCTATGAGGAAGGAATTCACACACATAAAGTCACACACACACACACACACACACACACACACACACATATATATATATATATATATATATATATATATATATATATATACATAAGTAAATGATAATGGAGGTACATAGTAACAACATTTTTAAACATGAGAAAAATAATAACAAAATGCTTAAAATATGATCAATATAGAATGATGATGAAGCACTGCAATACCTTTATGGCAGCTCATGCAGCCGTGCTATCTCCGACGGTATTTGCTTGACTTTTCGTCGGACTTTGTCAGCTACGCCGAGAGAGAGACCCCGGTAGCTGGGCAAACCTAGAGCTCCTTATCACTCGTCCAAGCCTGCATCTGGAGAGACTAAGTTAAGCTTCGATTGTATAACCACAGCAAACGTTGCAGAAAGTTATTGCCTCACGATATTATCAAGATGACTCGGTTTGAAAGTTCCAGAAATTACTACAAACGGTTATAGTATTTATGTCCAGATTATCAACCACGTCAATACATGGACGTGCATGGTCCGTAGAGTATGTTTATTGATACAAACTATGGATGTAAGTTATGTAGCAGTGAGTGTACAGTTGTCTGCTTCTCTCTTTTTCGTTAAAAGCACTATGTTTGTTTCTCTTCATCTATTTGTTTTTTGCAGCAGTTTAAACAGTTGTCATCTCATTTCTTCGCATATATGTTAACTGTGAGCATATAATAACAAGAACGCATATTTTGAGTTTTTATAATTTTTTGAGTATTTTTCTTTGTTGTATATCTTAGTTTTATATTACACCTTGCTGATCTCCTCAATGATATTTGAAACATGTTTGCTCTTTTGCTCAACAAGCTAAGATAACTTCTGTAGGTTCGCATCTGTAAGGTTAAACTATAAGCTTCATTTTTCTTACGTCATTTCTTTGGACCCGTCAACTTAATTTGTAAGCTTAATGAAAAAGCTCTCCTTTACATAATATAATTTCGAAGCGGAAATGTTCTTCCCTCCACACACACTATGCAATATTAATGCAAGATCAAAAGACTACTCACGTTTAAAACCTAACAGTATAACGGTGGAAACGTTGTCAACATAAGCTCTCAGTATTAATGGGTTCGAATCTACCGACCGGTGTTAATCTGTTCCTGCGCTACATTAATGATTTTCCAAATCAGATCTATACATCATTCGTAGACATTTATGCTGACGGCCCTATAGTCTATCGTAGCACATAAAAGACCGTAAACAACCAAGTGATACAATGGGGAAAGCGGTGGCTGCTTATATTTAATGCATCTAAAACTAAGCTTATACCTCTACACCATCTACGCTCTGATGCCAATCTGACATCGGTTGAAATAAATGGCTCCCGTCTTGTGGAGGTTTCATGTTTTGACAAGCTTCTGGGCTTGTTCTTTACTCCTGATCTGAAATGAAACACATATATTAAATTTCATTGCACAAGGTCGCTGGAAAAAAGGTGGGATCCTTCTACCGCCCCAGTAGATATCTTACTCCTGATACAATTCTCTACTTATATAAAAGCAAGGTACGGCCAACGATGGAGTTCTGTTGCCACATCAGGCAGGAGCTGGTAGAAGCAGCTTATCCTGCTTTTACAGAGTTTAAAATAGAATCCGTAGCTTAGAGTGGTTGCCCTTTTCTCTTCCCTGCATCCTCTTTCCCACAAAAAAGAGACGTTGCGAGCCTGTCTCTGCTTTATCGTTATTTTCATGGAAAGTGCTCAGCTGAGCTTCAATCTATGCCCCCCTCGCCAAACTGTCACGAAAAATACTCGTCTAACCAAAACCACTATCAACAATTTCCACACTCTTTATCTGTGCCTAAACCTAAATGTAGACTCCATGAACAAAGCTTCTTTCTTAGAACTGCACGCCTGTGGAACTCTCTTCCGATTGCCTGCTTTCCAGCTGACTACAATCTGATTGTCTTCAAGTCCAACGTAAACAAGTTCTTGATGAAATATCCTCCTGAATAATGCAATTTACAAAAATTCCCACTACTTATGTTTACTACGCTATAATCAAATTGCCTAATGCATACCCATTAACCCTTATCCTCGAGTGGCCCCCGGGCTTGATAATGTGTAAAAAAAAAGATAAAGATAAAAAAATAGAAATGTAAATAATGTAGGTATTTGCTATTTTTCCTTCCTTAATCCTACAAGAGAATTAATTACTTAGTTCATTTATTTTTTTAGATTATGTGTTTTCTCCCTATTTACTGGTTTTGTAGCTAATCATTTCTAAGATTACGTACAATTCTGCAACTGAGTTATCTCTGGAAACAAGTGCTTCGCTTAAATGCACAGCGAAGTTCACCCGCCACCTTTCACTGTAGGCTCTTTCAACGTGTTTATATGCTTTCCTCATTTTCTCATCTTCTATTCCTATCATTAATTCTAGTCTTAAACTCTTTCCCTCTTCTTTCTTTCTTTCTTTCTTTCCTTACATCTCGTGCTTTCTCTCTCTCTCTCGTGTTATCAACCTGTGTGATAGTGTCAAGAATGTGTATCTTGTTATTTTCCAATTTGAGAAATTGCGTGCATCTCTGGTGGGCATATGCACGTATGTGTATTTGTATGTATGTTTATATGGGCATTCGTGGTGTAGGGGTGCGGCCCTATTTACTTTCCTACTGCGATTTTTTTTATTTTAATATGAAAAAATACATCCTAACAAAAAGTGATCCCTTGATTGGGTAAAAAATTTAAATACCTCACTCTAGAAAGATGTCATCTCTTCTAGCAGAACATAAAAGTCTAGGTTGCAGTTCGAGTATGTATGTGTGTGTGTGTGTGTGTTTGTGGATGTGGTCTGAGGGATCTGAATGGTGCCGTACGTGTGTATTTAGTAGTGTGTGTATTCAATGTTGTACGTACGTATGCACATGTATTATTTTACAAGGGAGTCACCACTTATCAAGGCCCAAAGGCTACTCGATGATAAGGGTTAATGAATGTACGGTTGTAGTGTAGTAATTGTTAATGGTGTAGATGGGGTAGAATTCGGATTATTTAAGGGGATGGCTCAACAAAAACTTGTTTACATTGGACAGTGTTCCACGGGTGTGTAGTTCTAGGAAGGAACCTTCGTTCATGGAGTCTGTATTCTGTGTTATGGTCTATATGTTTGGTGGTTGTGTCGCGAAAGCTTTTCACTCTATGTCGGTAACTACTTAGTTAACATCAACTCCCTTATGCAATTTTACGTTATATCATGAAGAATAACCGTTTTTATTATTTTAGTGTCGAAAACGATTTTACTTTTATTAAAATTTGAAGTGTGACCCGACATTGCCCGAGATTAAATGATGATCAACGAATGGTTCATACTCCCTCTATTTTTATTTTCAGCAAAATCTGTAAAATTTCTTATATTTCTATCAAATCGATTGTTTGCCTGCTCTATTTGGGGACCCATCGCAAAAGGAAATGACTTAGTTAACAATACATTGCAATATACATTGCACTGTACAGAACCTACTGTTGATTTTATAAAATTATTTTTCTATATAATGGTTTGAATTAAAGTTTAAAATGCAAAAGTCAAGTATCATAATTCAATTATGCTGTCAACAGAAACATTAATTCCGAACGCACCTCTGTCATATCATAGAGCCTACTGTTGATTTTTCATTTTATTTATTTACAAAGGTGCCATCACATATCAAGGCCCGATGGCCACTCGAGGATAAGGGTTAATGAGTGTACAATGGTCAAGATGAACATGTCAATCATCCATAGATAAATTGGATTACTTAAGGGGATGGCTCATCAGGAATTTGTTCACGGTGGACTTGAAGACAACCATATTGTAGTCAGTTGGAAAGCAGGAAAACGGAAGGGAGTTCCAAAGGTGTGTAGCTCTAGGAAGGAAGCTTTGTTCATGGAATCTGTATTCTGTGTTATGGTGTATGTGTTTTGTGTTTGTGTCGCGAGATAAATATGTGTATGTGTGCGTATATTGAAAATGTTGTTTGTATTATGCGCACATATGAGTGAGTAAACGAGCGTGTGTTCACATGTGTCGTCATCACAAAATAGACACAAGTATTTATTAAAAGATTGTGACAAAACATTCGCTTTTCATTTCACACTTCAAAACTGTTAGCGCTAATTAAGTCTGAACGTACGTCATTTAGTTCTCAACGCCTATTTAAGTCTTAGATGTAAAGATAACGCCATCATTATTATCCTTTATTTTGGTTCTAAAATATTAACGAACCGATTGGGGGGATTAATATTAACTTTAGTAGAATCCTAAAAAAAAGTGGAAAAAGTATTTAATGTTTTTGTAAAGAAAATTATAGCAAGTTTAATCAAATACGGAAATGTTTAAAAACGTCCTGTCACATTGAACATTTTATGGCATGTATAAACGAGTTGAGTAGTTCGTAAGTTCGTATTATTTGCATTCATCAGACTACTGTTCTTATCTTAATTGTCCTTTTCACAACGTTTCAGTCGATGTAATCAGCGAACTTCTTCATGTGAATCTTGTCGAATTCAGAAACCTTTTCGAACTCGGGAAATTGGACAGAATTCCGAACGGAAACTTTGATTTACTTCACGAGCGTAGCATGCGTTCGTTACGTAAACCATGACTGGATTGAAGTTCTAACTAATTCGCAATTGTATTTTTCACTGAGAATTAAACGTTAAACTTTCAATTTTACTATTGATTTTTCCAAGTACTCAGACAACTCCGACGCGAATTTTTGGACCCTTAAATCTATTTTTTTCTAGTTGTAAATATCACTTATTTATTACTAATTATTAGTTATACACACACACAGATACACACACGCATATATATATATATATATATATATATATATATATATATATATATATATATATATATATATATACAGGGTGACCCAAAAAACGGGTCCCAAATCTAATTAGGCCCCGTTTCTTAGTGTTTTGTCTGAATGAAATGAAACTTTGGTCATAACTAGTTTATTATATTGAAAACATCACATCAAAACACTAGGATCTTTGGCCTTTTTTTCTCCGTTCTACAGCATATGTTCTAGATGGCATCCATTTAGCTTTTGTTTTTGTTTTTTTGGAGGGGGTGATCATCCTGTATATATATATATATATATATATATATATATATATATATATATATATATATATTAATATATATATGTGTGTGGCTGTGTGTGTGTGTAAAATAAAATACGTATTGAATACGTTTGAAGCCAAAATTGAAACGCGAAATTACTAAAATAAAGAAGTGTCAATCTTTTATATTTTTTCTCTTTTTCTTCGTCATGATGTTAAGCTGAAGAAAGTTGAATGAAGAGTTCACGTGATGTTAACTGCGGTGCTTTTCTAATATCGGATAGGTTGTGCCTAGACACGCGATTTGAAAACTAGTATATATATATATATATATATATATATATATATATATATATATATATATATATATATATATATATATATATGAGCGATGCCTTGAGAAAACGGGAAAATTTGCGTTTTTCACGGCCGTAATTCATCCATCTACCACGTATCGTTGAGTAAATTTGACTATGAGCAATTTTCATCCTCAACAAATTTAATATGTATAAATCTTCTGTATGTATGTTGATTTAAATGTCACTTAGAACATAGTTTGTGGTTGATATTAAAAGTTGAAAAGAGAATGGCAAGCGTTATGCTTCATTGGCACTAAAACGCAAAGTAAAATCATGAATTCTCATACGCGAGCATGCCTTGTCAGAGAACTAAAATATTTGCGGAATTTTAAGAAAAAGAAATGTCAGTTTTCCAGCTTGTGTTCTTACATAACCTTTAACCTGACGCCAATTAAGTTTATACATTATTTATAAGCAATCGAATGCATATGTATGCATAAGTAATTATCTTTTACTGAACTCTTCTTTCTTCCCTCTGTGTTCGTGTGTTCAATAAGATATATATGCGACATTATTATTTTTATGAAACTACATAGCAACGTTATGCATCTATAATGTGTCTCTCTATTTCTCTTTATTTTCGGTATATTACTCTTTCTTTTACCTGACCTCTCTCGTTTATTTTTCTTCCAGTTCTCTCTCTCTCATCTTCCCAATCTCTCTCTCTCTCTCTCTCTCTCTCTCTCTATATATATATATATATATATATATATATATATACTAGCAAAAGTACCCGTTGTTGACTGGGTTCAAAAACAGCCTACAGAATATGGACTCTGATTTATGAAAGTATGATAGGTTATGAAAAGGAGGGGTTGTTAAGAGATAGCTTCGAATTTGGGGGTATCAAAACCAAAGCAAAATATGATGAAAGTAAAAATAAAATAGATAAACCCCATAATTTTCATACCATACCTGTTCACACTGAAACACTTATCACAATATTATGTGGATCTATATTAAAAACCCTTGTTAAACTTTGTGACATATTTCCATTCTATGAAGGTCAGGCTCAAACGAACACCCCATAATTTTATTATACCATATTTCTTCAAACTGAAACATAATTATCAAAGTATACTTACGCAGATAGATATGAAAAGTCTTTATTAAAGTTTGTGCCTATTTCCATTCTATAGAGGCCAGGCGCGAACGCAGACCCCACAATTTTATTCTACCATCCCAGTTTAAGTTAAAACATACTTATCAAAGTATTATTATGTACATCTATATCAAAAACACTTGTAAACCTTTATTTAAGAATATTTAATTTTTTATTTCCATACTTTGTGGACCAGACGCGTTCGCAGACCCCACAATTTTAATGAATCTTCATTATGCCAGATCAAACATACCCATTCCTGTGTCTCGATACATCTTCTATCATTATATGCAAACAGTTTTCTCTAATAGTCGGAGCTATAATATAGGAGCCTATACGTGACCAGACACACACAGGGTAATTATTTGCTCCCCCACCGAGCAAATTAGGCACAAGGCCGATTTTTCATGTGAGGAGTGAAGGGAAGATGGGGACCAACTCCCCGGGGAGCATGAGAGCTGGATAGTTTCAATTGGTATGAAGGATTGCCCCTACATTGACCAAGGTCTTATATGTGGAGTTACCCCCACATATGGTCTTTTCTTGCAGTATCTGCCGGAACAGATACTACACTTTGAGGTATTTATTTGCTCCCCCACTGAGCAAATAAGGCACAAGGCCGATTTTTACAGTGAGTAGTGAAGGGGAAATGGGGACCAACTCCCCGGGGAGTAGGGGAGCTGGATAGTGACAATTGGTATGAAGGGTTGCCCCTACATTGACCAAGGTCTTATCTGTGGGGTCGCCCCCACTTATGGTCTTTGCTTGCAGTATCTGCCGGAACAGATACTACACTTTAATCCTGGCCCGAAGGCCAAAAAGACCAGATATTTATTTGCTCCGCCACCGAGAAAATTAGGAACAAGGCCGATTTTTAATGTGAGGAGTGAAGGGGAAATTGGAACCAGCTCCCCGGGGAGTAGGGGAGCTTGATAGTGACAATTGGTATGAAGGGTTGCCCCTACATAGACCAAGGTCTTATATGTGGGGTTACCCCCACATATGGTCTTTGCTTGCAGTATCTGCCGGGACAGATACTACACTTTGAGATATTAAATCTTTTATTCATGTTAAAAATAGTCAAAATCAACCATGAACAAAAAACTTAAGCACATGGCCAACTCAAAAGGGGGGATTGTGGGGGTCGTTGGTCATCCTTGTCACTCCAGAACCAGTTTTATATTATATATATATATATATATATATACTTGTTTATTGTTATATAAACATGCTCACATCCATCTGCTACAAATAGCCACTTGTTTCAATCAAACAACAGATATCATCAGGCAGCGACTTGACTATTCAAAAGTTCAATAGAAAAAAATGAAATTATTCATTGAACTTTTGAATAGTCAAGTCGCTGCCTGATGATATCTGTTGTTTGATTGAAACAAGTGGCTATTTGTAGCAGCGGGATGTGAGCATGTTTATATAACAATAAACAAGTATTATCAGCTCTTTTTATTGAGCACTATCTAACAACCTCGTTGAATTCATTAGTCCATTACTTTTGAATATAAAAAACCCGAGTATATATATATATATATATCTTTCATCGTCTTTGTCCACATTATTTTTATCTTATAATAAATGAAAAGTAATGTGACTATGCTTTTATCCGCTAGTTATTGAAAGAAAAGCTGGCGCCAAAAATGTGTGAACGCGGAAAGGAAGAAACGGAACAGAAAAACTTGGCTTTCTGCGCAGGAGATTTTATAATTGGAATCGTCCGAGGCAAATGGAGTCGAAAAATGCGTTTTGGGGAAAAGCCAAAAGTCAAAGCGTATCGCAGTAAGAAAGGACGAAAGAAAGAACGAAAGAAAGAACGGGTTCTAGAAGGTAAAGAAAAAGCTGTAGAAGTTTGAAAATAGAAAGAAACAACAAAAGAGTGAGAGAAGGCGGATAAAAAGAACGAAGAGGAACGGACGAAACAGTATGCATGCGAGAATGAAGAAAAGAAATGTAGAAAGCTAGCAAAAGAAATAATGAACAGATGAAACAGATTCACATAAAAAAAACGTAGAAGTAAGACCATGTAAACAATACATAAAAAATACATAAAACATACATGAAACAATATATGACACAATACATTGAAAATTCATGATACAATACATGAAAAAAATCACGATGCAATATATGGGACAATATATGAAAAATACATGAAATAATATATGACACAATATATGAAATAATACATAGAAAATACATAAAAAATATACGGAACACTATATGAAGCAATACATCAAAAATACAGGATACGATATATAAAACAATACATGACAAAATACAACGGAAATTACATGAAACGCTACATAAAAATGCATCAAAACATACATTAAACTATTCGTGAAAAATATATGAAACAGTATATAGAAACAATACATGACAATATACAACAAAAATACATTAAACAATATATGAAAAAGGCGTAAAACAATACAGTAGACAATACCTTAAAAATACATAAAACAATACGTTAAAAATACATAAAACAATACGTTAAAAATACATAAAACAATACGTTAAAAATACATGAAACAATGCAAGAAAAATACATAAAAAAGAAAAATTAGAAGAAAAATCAGAAGAAAAATGCAAAAGTTTGAGTTACCAACAGATTATAAAAAGCATACAAACTAGCGTCACCGAAAGAAACAATTATCAATACCCAAATTTAATATATAAACGGCTATATGTCTGTCTGTCTGTCTCCATATTTTCAAACCCTATCCCGTGCGAAACTATAAGTCATAAAGCGGCACAAGGTGAGTCAAATGATTGGATATTTTACATTCTGTTCTTTTTCAGATTTTTAACCGGTTAAAATTGTTTTTAAGGGGTCAAAAATTGGAGAAAAAAATCGTTAAACATTTTGTACATGAATCAGTTTATTTTTAATTTTTACTCGTCATATATGTGTCACGTTGGTACAGTGGTTACGTCACCAGCTTTGAACGTTTCAGTTTCGATTCTAGTGGATTGCACGTAAGTATTTTATTTTTACTTTTGAAATCACGACTCTATAATAATATATCCGAAATCTGGACGGATTAAAATATCATATTTAAGCGTATTTTACGCCCGTTCAAAGCCGGGCGCCCCCCTCCGGCTATTAAAGAATAAATGAATAATTGAAGCCGGTGAAATTTTACGAGCTTGATCGAGTGCGACAAATATATGTTGACCTATGTGATTTTTAACATAAAAGAGCCTGCCTCTGTTTTGCATGTCACACCTAGATGAAATAAAGAGCAAATGCACACTGGAACGAAAGTATATGGCTAACCTGCTTTGCTACGCATGAAATACGGATTTAATAGAAGCCGTCAATAGCATTTTATTCGGTATTGACTGGTACCCAAGCTGTAATGCGAAGTGCCTTCAATAAGATTTTAGACTTTTTTTAATATAAGGATTTTCATTAAACTCTAATCCCCTTTCTAAGTAATCTCCTCCAGCTGCAATGCACTTGTTGTACCGTTCCAACAACTTCCAGAAGGTCACATGGAAGTCTTCTTGTGTGAGCTTGTCAATCCTGGCTGAGCCCTTTTCATCTCCTCAATTGTCTCATAACGACAGCCACTACGGTTTTTCTTGAGCTTAGGGAATAACCAAGAGTCACAGAGAGCGAGGTCTGGACAATAGGGTGGGTGAGGAACCGTTGATGCCCATCTTGGTCAAATAGTCTGTGACAAGAAAGGATCACCTTTGGGACAAACTTCCCGCAAATCTTCCGTATCTTCAGTTCCTCGCGAATAATTATGTGTACAGTTCCCACGCCGATATCAAACTGCACACTTATTATTCTATAGACACACGAAGGTTCTTATCCATGAAATTCTTTATTTGGCTATTCAACTTTGTTATTCTAACTGATTTAATCCTCCCACACCTCTTATCATCCCTAACAGACTCCCTGCCTTCCTTAAATCGCCTATGCCACTCAAAAACTGATGCTCGATTCATGCAAGATGGTTCAAAAGCAGTCTGAAGCATTCCACACGTTTCTGTGGCATTTTTATCAAGTTTAAAGTAGAATTTTACTGCATATCTTTCTTTTAATATGTCCTCAGGTCCAGAGTGTATTTTTGAAATTCCCCAGCTGTGACAACCAAGCTTTAGTAGGGGACATTCGGATTCCTGCTGCAGCTGTTCATTTGAATCTGAAATCATAAAAATTAGTCAGTCATCGCATAACATGTATAGAATATCATGCTGAATTTTCAAGAGTCTACGACAAATTTAAATGCATGTACAAAATTTTTTTTGATCTTTATGAAAGAACCTCGAAGTATTCATTTATAAACCCAGATATCGTATAATAATATCAAGAATTACCAGATGGATGGACATTTCGGAATACTAGGCTCTGTATGTAGAAAGACGTCGTCACCTGGTTGCAAGAATTGCACAATCTAACGTCGTCATCAACTGGGGATTGCTTGTGAACTTAATACTCCCTAGAAACTTACTTCTTTATGAATGCCAGATTATTTTATTTTACTTACTTAGTCGTTTACTACCGACTTTCATTATTAAAAAGGTTTGATATGGCGGGAAATAAACACACGATTAATCGCTTATTGTGTTTATAGTTTTTTTTCTTGTTTTATTTTTCGGTTCCATTTTCTTTTTTATTTTACTTTTCCTTTATACGAGGGACGTGCAACAAGTAATGCCCCTGGCCCATTTCCCATAGCAGTAGAGCAACGAAACTTGGAACAGTTATTAGTCTTTTCCTACATAGGAACCACCCAGAGTTATGCATTTCTCCCATCTTTGATGCAGCTCTGGAGACCGTTTTTGTAGAACACTCTAGGTTGGTCCTCCAACCACGACGTGACTTCCGAAATCAAGGCTGCACCATCTGGGAAACGCTTTCCTTTCAAAAACAACGTCATGCCTGGGAAGAGGTGAAAGTCAGAGGGCGCAAGGTCAGGAGAGTAGGAAGGATGAGGAAGAATTTCATAACAACACGCCCGTGCTTCTGATCTGGCGACATGCGAATTTTGGACCAGAGCGTTGTCCTGCAGGAGGAGGGCACTATTGCTGATCTTGCCCCGCCTCTTGTTTTTGATAGCTTCCCTTAATTTCCTCAAAAGTGAAGCATAATAGGCTCCTGTAATTGTGTGCCAGGAAATCTCTCATCACTACTCCGTCCTGGTCCCAGAAGACTGTGAGCATAACCTTGCCAGCAGAGGCCTGCACCCTTGCCTTCTTTGGAGTTGGTGAGCCCAAGTGCTTCCACTCTATTGACTGGGCATTGGTCTTTGGATCATAGTAATGGACCCAGGTTTCATCCTGTGTAATCAGTCTTTTGAAAAACTCAAAAACTCATCTTCTTGGCACATCTCCAATTCATCTTCGAGCACTCGACGCATTCTCGTTTCTGGGATTGTGTGAGCAACCTAGGAATTCATCTGGCGGACACCTTATGCATATGCAAATGGTCATGAATGATTGTTCCACAGACTCTGTACTAATCTTGACATCTTGGGCTATTTGGCGAATAGTAATGCGCCGATCTTCCAAAACAGTGTCGACCCTTTCGGGTTATTCCCTACCGAATCCACTAATTTGGGAAGACGTTTTTTGTACTTCAAGTTCTTTATATCTTCAAATATTTATTCCTGGTGTTTGGTTTGGTTGCTTAGCTTTCCAGCATATCAACTTTTTATGGATTCGATTATTTTTTGGAAAAAGTTGTTATGCGTCAAGGTTTGTAAATAGTTTGTTATTTATCCCTCACCTTTTGTTTGGTTAGGTTTGTTTCGTTGCTTTGTAGAGGAAAATTGTTGTTTTGTTACTTGTTTAGTAGAACATAACTGAGTTTGGCAAACGGGAAAGAAAATGTAACAATAACATAATTGTTTAATGCATTTCAATTCAGGAAGCCAATATTTTCAGACAACCCGATTTTCTGATAGCACTAATATATATATATATATATATATATATATATATATATATATATATATAATGTGTGTGTGTTTCTTACGCCCACTTATATTTCTTAATCTTAGTACTTCTCTATTTCTCTGCCACAAACTCTCTCTCTCTCTCTCCCTCCCTCCGTTTATGTATAACTTCTTTTTGTCCCCCGTATTTCTCTTCCCCTTACGGTTATCACTTTCTATAGTTCTCTCTCTCTCTCTCTCTCTCTCTCTCTCTCTCTCTCTCTCTCTCTCTTTCTTTCTCTCTATCTCTCTTTCTCATTCTCTCTGGGGGTTTTTCTTCTTCTCCAATGATGCATATCGTTCTTCTGCTTTCTTTCGCAATATGCAAATGTCTGTGCGTGGGCGTTTGCGGCGTTCGGCTTGATCGTGCCTCCTCGAATTAAGTACAATACAATAACAACAAAGAGAAACAAACGCAAGAAAGACTGTTTAGCGCTAAGCTTAAAATTAAAGAGGTTTGTCATGAAAAAAAATCAGTTGTTTTAGTTTTCAGATTGGTTTGACCTCTGACCTTTCGCCATCGATGAGAAAAAAACACAGCTATTTATGTAGGTGCAACACATGGGGGAGTGATAATGACACTTTATTTGTAGGTGTGTCCCATTATTCTGTTCCTTTTATGGAGCGATAGTTAATGAGGATTATTTCTTTCTTCCTTCACTCTTACTCTTATAGTTTCCACACTTTCGGCACGTTCTTTTTCTATTCCTTGTACTTTTTTTTACCTTTTCCCAAAACTTTTTTTTTTTATTTCGAAATCTTCTGCGTTATCTTTTTCTCTTTTTTTTTTTTCAATTATCTTGTATTTTCATATTCATTCTCTCGTTCTTTTTTTTTAATTTTTTTTTTTACGTTTCTAAATTTTTTAATGAGGATTGGTTATTAGTATTATTTGGATTAATCGGACTACTGTTCTCAGCACGTTTCGGTCGATGTAATCTCCGACCTTCTTCAGATGTATCTTGTATTGTAGTGTTGTAATTTTCGGTCGTCCACACGGAGGATTGAACGTTCCACCTTCAGGAGATTATCACTTACAATTGTTTTTGTTTTTTTCGAAGTACTCTAACCACTACGCAAGGGGGTCCTCAGGAAAATAGAATTGCGAATTAATTAGGACCTCTATTCAGTCATGGCTGACGGAACAAGAGCATGCTACCGCCGTGAAGTAAATAAAAGTTAAGCTTGAAATTCCGTCCAAATTCTCGAGTTCGACAGAGACATTCCCGAGTTCGACAAGATACACCTGAAGAAGGTCGGAGGTTACATTGGCCGAAACTTTGTGCAAATCATACACAAGAATAGTAGTCCGATGAATCCAAATAATACGAAAAAGTTTTTTTTCTTTTTTTTTCTGTTCTTATCTTTTTTTTTTTTCATTCTTTCATTTTTCGTTTAATTTTTTTGCAACATTTTGTTGTTTTCACTTTAATTTTATTTCCTGGTTTGTTTTACTTTTGCCCTGACTCTTTTTACTTCTTTCCTTTCTTTTCTTATTATTTTCCTTTCTTTTTTATCTTTTTTTTTTTCTCAGACTCTTTTATTTTTTTCTCTTACTTATTCACTTGTTATTAGGTTGGTGCAAAAATAATGTCATTTATATATATATATATATATATATATATATATAACTACATAATTTACTCACATAAAATTAATATAAGAAAGTATAGATTTATGCATAAACTTTAAGTATTTACTTCAAAAGTGCTCAATATGTAGGTAGAGCTAGTTAGTAAGTTATAAAATGTATATGGCGATTAAGCTACACTAAATATTCCGCGTTTTATCCACTCCAGGACTGAAACGCGGAATATTCAGTGTAGCTTAATCGCCATATACATTTTATAACTTACTATATATATATATATATATATATATATGTGTGTGTGTGTGTGTGTGTGTGTGTGTGTGTGTGTGTGTCTGCGTGTGTGTGATATGTATATACAGTTGAACGTTAAAAAACGACATAATTTTTGCACCGACCTATTATTTTCTTTCTTATTTCAGCTTTTTTCATTGCTTGCGTCTCTGATAATTTTCTAAACTTTTTTCTATTTGTGTTTATTTTTATTTTCTTTCTTTGTCTTTAATTTTATCATGTGTTTTCTTTATATTGTACTTTTTCTTTTGTCCTTTTTATTGCTCTTTCCATGATTTAATTCATTTTTTTCTTCTACATTATTTTCCCCTTCTTTTACTTTTTAATCTATCATATATCTTCTAAACCTTTCTTCTTTCTTTCAATCAGTCTTTTTTCTATCTTTCGATCGTTTGCTTTTACTGCTTTCTTCTAAAATTTTATTTTTACTTTTATTTATTTTTAAAAGAATATTCCTCTATATATGTTGGCATTTTTTCTTTCTACCGTGCATTTGTTTTTTAAGTGAAAAGATAGAAAAGTTATACAGTGTAACCCGGATATAAGAGACCTGTTCGCCTGTCCCTAAGCTCTCTTATACCTGTGCAACACTTATATCCGGGTTCTTATATCTGGGTTACACTGTACTTTAACACAGGCTCTAATTTGGGACCAGAGAAAATCTCTCTTATATCCGCTTTCTTATATTCGGTCTCTTATATCCGAGTTTACACTGTATAAAGCGCATTATACTGAAACTGTACAGTCCCTTAAATTGCAACGCGTGCTTACGGTAGAATTTGCTGGGCTCAGAGTATTTTATTCTGATACGTTTTATATAAATAATATGTTGTATGGTGTTGGGTGTATAAGTTCTCACGTTAAAACAAGTCTGCACTTTTATAGTTTTGTTTTATATTCTCATTTCTTTTCTTTCTTTTTCTTTCTTTTGTTTTTTTCCTCCTTTCTTGTACCTTTCTTATTTTCTTCATATATCATTAGATGAAGAAAATAAGTTTCTTCATATATCATTAGATGAAGAAAATAAGTTTCTTCATATATCATTAGATAGATACATTTTGTGTAGAGTTATGTTTATTTTTTTTATTAAATTCATATCTTTTCGTAACATGGCGTCTTGTCCCATTGGCACTTTTAATCACTTACTTTCTTCCCGTTTTTCTATCTATCTTTCTTTCTGTTTCAACGTTGTTTTAATACACACGCATTTTTCTTTGCAATTTTTATTGATTACATTAGAACAGACAGTCTATGTTCACCTCGTTTTCATTAACTACGACGATAAAATTCAAGATCTATTTATCTATAAAAGTGCAAACATGTGTGCGAGGACACTGTTCAACCTATATTCTAATTTTTGATCTACAAACTTGAAATGAGGTACATAGTGGAATTACAAATGTGGTAAACTTTTAAATTCGTTTTCATCCGAAAAAAAAATGGCTGCGAAGGAGTCAGAATTTAAAAAAATTGGTATGTAGAGGTCGTTGGATTTTTATCTCTTTGTCAACTGTTTCAGAAACGCACAAACGCAATGGGAAAACATGATAGCTTCTTTATGTTAAGAATAAGGTTTAGAAAACGCTATTTATAGGTCGTGCCAAGCTTGTCCATCGTACTTGACTCGCTGTCTATATGTTTTGGTATGGATCTCAGCTCGAGTAGTTTTTCACTTACAGGAAATTGTTTGGTAAAAAAAAAACATAATACTCGCATGCACATGTCTCGGTTGCTTTCCGTCTTTTTTTTTTTTTTTACTTGATTTTTTTTTAAGGAATTCAACATTACGTTTAATACCTACAGTATGTTTGTTTATAATAAATAAGAATTCTGTATCAATTAAAATATACTATTTATGCGTATTTTAAGATCTTGCAATGCCTGGGGACCTGCTAGTACGAAATATAAAAAAAAAGTGAAAGTAAAACTGCGTAAAAGTCAAATTAAAACTGCTAACAATTATATATATATAAATATATATATATATATTATTATTATTATTATTATTATTATTATTATTATTATTATTATTATTATTATTATTATTATTTAGTATAATTATTAATCCATTCGTCTACCGTTAACCGCAAGAAATGCTGTTGAATTTAAACATATATTTTAAATGCTTTTTAATGTCTGTCAGAGTGATCTAATCATTATATTATGATCTGCCCATAAGAGCTAAACTGCCCGACTTTAATTCAACTGAAAGTGCGTAACGATAAGAAACGAGTTTCTTCAAGGGGCTGACATAATTATTTACAACAATAATTATCAAATACCTACAGACACGAGTGTTCCATCCTTTCCGAAATCATAATATAGATATATCTATATCTATATCTATATATATCTATCTATCTATATATATATATATATATATATATATAAGGGATTTTGTGTGTGTATGAGATCGTTCCTTATGGACACTGAAATGGTTCGACTGACTTTTTTAAATTTCACACGAAGGGATTTGATGTGCTTTTATACTTGGGTTTCATTTGTTCCCAACTATTGTTTCATTTGTTCCTAACTATAGTTTCATTTGTTCCTAACTATAGAAAATACGAATAACAAGTAATATTACGTAGGTATGACTTCGTTAGATTTCAAAATTCGATATTATGACCACAAAAGTACATTCAACAACAAAAAAACACCGTATGAAAACAAAGCTAGCAAACAAATACTGGGAACTCAAGGGAAGCGGACGTTCGCCGGTAGTCGAATGGAAAATAGTAAGACAAGCAAACACATGTAGAGACCGAGACGATCAATGTAAATTATGCCTTCATGAAAAATGTGCTATCCTATACTTAGAGAACCTCAACATCTATTAAAGTGTAGGAGAGAAATAGCGAACAACTGTGGTAGCAGGATAAAATTTACTCTAGGATATAGATACAAAATAATTTTAAAACTAACAAAAGCAATAGAAAATAAACAAATAAAAAAATTAAAAAAAATAAACATGCATATGCAAAAACTATCATATATATATATATATATAACTACTTCATTTATTCGCATAAATTTAATATACGAAAGTATAGATTTATGCGTAAACTTTAAGTATTTACTTCAAAAGTGCTCAATACGTAGGTAGAGCTAGTTAGTAATTTATAAAATATATATGGCGATTAAGCTTAATCGCCATATATATTTTATAAATTACTATATATATATATATATATATATACATATATACATATATCAACTATCATATAAAAAACTTTACCTAAATTTAAAACAGGTCAAGACGCTAGATATCTACGCTAAATAGCACACACAAAGATAGGAATAAAACGGAGGTACAAATGGACATTTGTCCTGTAAGTGCCTGCTCATTAGCAGATTAGGAAGGGCGCGGTGGATACTAGAAAAGTGATTGGCAAACTAAAAACTGAATAGAAGGTGCGTATATAAAACGAGAGACAACCACAAAATTCTCGTATAAGCCTGAGGAATCCTAAAATGGATGAAACGCGGAATATTCAGTGTAGCTTAATCGCCATATATATTTTATAACTTACTATATATATATATATATATATATATATATATATATATATATATATATTTAATAACTCTAAAACAGTAATCTACGGAAATGCATGTTTTGTTTCGAGGTTCCTTCCTCTCTAGCATAGCTTGACTGTGTCTCTAGAAATCGAACATCTGACCATGTCTATTACACTTCGCCGCGTTAACCGTTAAGTCCTAGATAATTTTACTGTTTATTTTTATCATTTATAAACATGTGTACTTTCCTGGTTTATATATATACCAGCATTTCAGCCCGGCGTTGCCCGGGTGTTTGGAGGTGTATGTTGAGCAAAAAAAAAAGCAGTCAATTTTTTTTAACTTTGACCCCTATTATGACGCCTTAACATTTGTTCTTTTGAGCTCAAATCAAGTTATTAACTTAGATCCATAAATTTAAAGTGTTTAGACACAAAATTGTCAGAGGAGTTTGGTAGAGTTCTCAAAGTTCAAATCATTAAACTTTGACCCCTTAACAGCCAAATTTCTGGCCGAAAACGGATCACATCAGTTTTTCCAAATCTCCGTACCTTGTATATCAAAGTGCGAGTCTGTAGACCTAAAATTGACAGAGTTATTGCGTAGGGAAATGTACACAGACAGACAGATACACAGATGCACAGACACACAGACCGACACACAGGCACACAGACACGTTCACTTTTATATATATACTAGCATGGGTGCCCGGCGTTGCCCGGGTATTTGGAGGTGTATGTTGAGCAAAAAAAAAAAAGCGGTCAATTTCTTTTTACTTTGACTCCTATTATGACCCCTTAAAATTTATTGTTTAGACTCAAATCGAGTTATTAAGTTAGATTCATGTCCGAGGAATCTATATCTAAAATTTCATGTGTGTCGACCCAAAATTGACGGAGGAGTTTGGTAGAGTTCTCAAACGTCAACTCGTTGAACTTTGACCCCATTACAGACAAATTTCTGGCCGAAAACCGATCACATAGATTTTCCCAAATCTCAATACCGTGTATATCAAATTTCGAGTCTGTAGACTAAAAATTGACATAGTTATTGCGTAGGGAAATGTACACAGATAGAAAGATACAGACATACAAACAGACACGCAGACACGTTCACTTTTATAGATATACAGATAGATAGATAAAGACTAGCATGGGTGCCCGGCGTTGCCCGGGTGTTTGGAAGTGTATGCTGAAAAAAAAACAACAACAAAAAACGGTCAATTTTTTTAAAATTTAACCCCTGTTATTACCCCTTAACATTTAATGTTTTGGACTCGAGTGTATGGACGTGTCTGTTGAAAGCAAAAAAATAATGTGTTAGTATGAAGGCAGGCTCCAACCCGTACCGCGAAGGAGGAAAAGAACGGGGTCAAAACCTGACGTCTATTCTGGTACGACCACCGCCTAACCGGAAGCGACATTTTTTAAAATTAAGGCTAGACAATCTAAAGGAGAAGATAACTTTCAAAAATATCGGCGAAAAAAGTAACCCCACCCCCTGTAGAAAAGTGCCTAGTTGAAGGTTAAGATATTAATGCTTTTAGCCAAGTTTTCGATATTTGTCGTATGAAAGGTCGAATTTAAAACGATAATGACCTTGGTAAAATCCGTCGCCTCTGTCGAAATTTTTAGGCAGACATGCAAACATACATACATACATACATACATACATTTATATATTAGTAACTAAAAATTTTCGACATAAACCGACGAAAAAGCTTGACCTATCTCTGATTACCCTTTATGTAAAATTTCAAATGTTTAGACCAGAAATAGTCAAAGTAATTTGGAAGAGGTCGCAGAAGTCAATTTCTTTTTTCACTTTGACCCCTTTTTTGACTCCTTAACATTTATTGTTTTGGGCTCATATCAAGTTATTAAGTTAGATCCATGTCCAAGGAATCTATTTCTAAAATTTCAAGTGTTTAGACCCAAAATTGATGGAGGAGTTTGGTAGAATTATTGCGTAGGGAAATGTACACTGACAGACAGACACACAGACAAACACCCAGACACACACCCAGACACACAGACACGTTCACTTATATATATATATATATATATATATATATATATATATATATATATATATATATATATAAGTCGTGATGAGTCGTGGACGACGAAACACGTGTCAGTGGATAATTATATTTAAAAAAATAATATATATGCCGCTCCCCATTAAATGGGGTACCAGATTGGTTAATGGGAAAATTATTCCCAACAAGCATTTAGGTAAAAATGCACTTTCGTATAAATACTTGAATTCATTCAAGAAAGTATCGCTAACAAAAACAAATAAAAACATCTACGTAAAAGTGATATATTTAGTAGTGTGGCAAGGTTAGCCGCGTAGGCTTCTTATCACGAGATCCCGATTTCGAATCTCGCTGGATTCAGCCACTCTGATGAGTCGTGGACGACGAAACACGTGTCAGTGGATAATTATATTTTTAAAAATAATATATATATATATATATATATATATATATATATATGATGTGGAAAGCAATTTTTATTTATCACAGAATAATGTAAATATTGAAAAGTATATGCATATGTGTTGCGCGGGTATGGATATATTGCTGAGGTACGCACGTGTTTTTCACTGCAAAACAGCAAAAATAAAATGCAACACTAAAATTACATGCATGGGAGTAATTGGGAGGCATTTTTACCACGGAAAATTGCATACACTTTATCACACATTTCTCTATCTATCTATCTACCTATCTACCAATATATATATATATATATATATATATATATATATACCATATATACATATATATATATATACGCATGTGTAGAGAGAGAGATTTCGACTTGCGAGAACACATAAAAATATTTTTATTTGTCTATAATCGCGAATGCATGACATATTTGCAACTTTCCTAACTGAAAAAGCCACGTCAGCTACACCTCTGCATGTTGGTACATGAAAGGTTTTTATTCCTATGTTCTCTCTTTCTCTTTACCTCCCTCCTTCGTAGTTTTGTTCAGTATCGATCAGAAGTTAACAAATCTATGGATCAATAAAAACCGATCAATTAATCTAGACACGTTCACTCTGTTGAATTGAGGTTCACAATAAGTGCAAATCTCCGCTTTCTCTATCTTTCTATCTTTATACTCCCCCCGCTCTCTCGTTCTCTCTCTCCTTCTCTATGTTGTGTTCTATTCTACTCCCGCTTTTTCCAGCGCTCTTATTTTCTCTTATTGTATAATTAATCAAAAATAAGACTTGCCCACATGTTCTCCTCCTTCGCATGCAACGCACAAAACGTTAGGTACATCTGCATTTATTTAGAAAAGCAGCAGTGAACACGTGGGAAGATCTCATGTGCCAATATATATATATATATATATATATATATATATATATATATATATATATATATATATATATATTAAATAATAAATAATCCAGAAATTAAACCAAGGATATATATATATATATATATATATATATATATATATATATATATATATATATATATATATATATATATAGATGTTTTTATTTGTTTTTGTTAGCGATAATTTCTTGAATAAATTCAAGTATTTATACGAAAGTGCATTTTTACCTAAATGCTTGTTGGGAATAATTTTCCCATTGACCAATCTGGTACCCCCTTTTAATGGGGAGCGACATATATATTATTTTTAAAATATAATTATCCACTGACACGTGTTTCGTCGTCCACGACTCATCAGAGTGGCTGAATCTAGCGAGATTCGAAAGCGGCATATATATATATATATATATATATATATATATATATATGAATTTTTAGCATATATAATCTTTAGATACGCTGAAAAGAAAACCATTTTTTTTTCATTTATTATTGGTTATATTGTGTTGATAGAGAAACGACCGTTATTTTTATATCAGAAGCATATTTTCTTGACACGAATTATTTTTTTTTTTGTTGAAAATTCTTCTTTTTTGTTGTTGTTTAAATTTCTGAAATTTTCGTGTTTCAAACCAAAGTACTGTCAAGCTGCGTATTTAACTAGAAAAATATATGTACGGTACTTATGCAGAATACGGGCCGTGATGAAATAATGACATTATTATTAAAACACCCATTTTTAACTTAGAGCAGGGCTTTATTCACTATTTTGTACTTTCACCTGGCAATTTAATGAACAACAGATACTGGGAAAATTTGATTTAACTAGAAAACCATGTCTCAAAAATAACACAGATAGTTCGTGAACTGTAGTAAAACTATATGTAGTTCCATCCCATCACACAAAATATTTGTACGTGGTAGTCACCACTTATCAAGGCCCGGAACCACTTGAGGATAAGGGTTAAGTTTAGTAAACAAGGATCTTTCAAGAAGCTTTCGACTGAAACCATTTCAAATGATAATGGGAAACGAGAAAATAAATAGCAATTCATAAAACCATTCCGTCGCTTGAACTGAATTCATTAATAAATCTTTCAAAAAACAAATGAACAAAAGAATTTATATATATATATATATATATATATATATATATATATATATATATATATTTATATATATATATATATATATATCCAAGGTTACTATTTTCCAGAGGTAAAGTAATCAATGAAGTTGTAGTATCCGCTATGTACGGCCGGAACAACTCTTCAGCAGAGACATTTCATAGCAATCACGGTTTTAAACACGCATGGAGTACGCGTAAAGACACAACGTCGTATTTTCCCATCCGCACACATGCGATGAAAGGGCTATGTTACGCATTGCACGCAGTAATGCAACAAACAGCTAGGAAGTTCTAGAACTCGCCTATATAAGCTTTTGCGCGAGTAAATCAAACGAGTCCGGGATGCAGTTATAGGAGTAAACACTACAGCTGCCCGTCCTAAAGTACGAACTACGTCTATATAGTGGTTAAACAGGTTCTCCGCGAAATATGTACCCTTATTCTCATCATGGAATGTGTAGCAGAATTAGCAATAACCGAAATGAGGGGAAATAGAGAGCTTACCTCGGATATGTCTGTTGTGTTTTAGGTTGAGCGGAAGAAAGGGTTCCAAGATGGCGTCCATGGGTTTTTATTAGCGTTGACCTTCATGCAATTCTCGTAGAATCGGGTCTACTCTCACGCGATTATGAAAATGGGCAATTCCCGGCCGCTGTAAAGTCAGGACGCTGGAAAGCAATGAGGTGTGTCCGGCAGATTGTGTGTAGGTGGTTCTGGCGATTGGGTTGTTCTTTGTGACGAACCACATGTCTGCGAGAAGCGAGTTTTTTTTTGTTTGTTTTTTTCTGCTTATTTTTTTTTCTCTACTGCTATTACAGCCAAGAAATTCCCTCTCTTCTAGAGGTGGGCGATACTGACTATTTCCTATCTGTGTCCCTGATTTATTTTTATTTTTTTGCCTTCTATATTTTCCCTCAAGCTATTTCGGCCCGACTATGGCGAAGGAGTGGATAAGCAGTGATATTATCAAGCCATTCTCTGGCGAGGGAGCCGTTGTAGCGTTGCTGAAAAAAGTAAGACTTGTCGCAAAACTTAAGCAGGTGGATGATGTACCGAGTCTGCTACGTTTATATCTGAATGGTGATGCACGGGCTCTCTACATGGAAATGGAGGAGTACGATCAAAAGAAGATAGACCAGTTTGAGGCCCGATTAAAGGATGCATTGACTAGCAAAGACCATATCTGGGGGTAACCCCACATATCTGAACTTGGTCAAGGTAGGGATCACCCTACGACCACAGTTACTATCCAGCTCCCATTTCCCACCTCTCGGGAGAAGGCTCCCCCTTTCCCTCCCCCCTCCCTCTCTCTCCAGATTAAAAAACGGCCTTGTGCCTAATTTGCTCAGTGGGGAAGCAAATAAATACCATCTGTTCCGACAGATACTGCAAGCTAAGACTAGCAAAGACCAGCTATGACTAGCAAAGACCATATGTGGGGGTAACCCCACATATCCGAACTTGGTCAAGGTAGGGATCACCCTACGACCACAGTTACTATCCAGCTCCCATTTCCCACCTCTCGGGAGCAGGATCCCCTTTCCCTCCCCCCTCCCTCCATCTCCACATTAAAAAACGGCCTTGTGCCTAATTTGCTCAGTGGGGAAGCAAATAGATAAACCCAGGTCCCCCTCACCCCCAACCGCTTCGGCGGCACCGGGGGTTCAAAGATCAAAGTGTAGTATCTGTTCCGGCAGATGCTGCACTTAAGATAATTTGTACCAGTCAATGGAGGGGAAACCCTCTATACTGGGACAATTATTATTTTTGGTAACCAGAGTGCCCCCTTTTTGCCTACTTTTAGGGGAGCTGGTTTTTACCTTACATTAAAAACGGCCTTGTGCCTAATTTGCTCAGTGGGGGAGCAAATAAATACCATCTGTTCCGACAGATACTGCAAGCTAAGACTAGCAAAGACCAGCTATGACTAGCAAAGACCATATGTGGGGGTAACCCCACATATCTGACCTTGGTCACTGAAGGGGCAACCCTTCATACCAACAGTTTCTAATCCAGCCCCCACTTCCCTCCTCTGGGGAGCTGGATCCCCTCTTTCCCTCCTCCTTCCCCCTATCTCCACATTAAAAACGGCCTCCTGCCTAATTTGCTCAGTGGGGAAGCAAATAAATATTCCCAGGTCCCACTCACCCCCAAACCGCTTCGGCGGCACGGGGGTTCAAAGATCAAAGTGTAGTATCTGTTCCGACAGATGCTGCAAGCAAAGACCATATGTGGGGGCAACTCCACATATAATACCTTGGTCAATGTAGGGGCAACCCTTCATACCAATTGTCACTATCCAGCTCCCCTACTCCCCGGGGAGTTGGTCCCCATTTCCCCTTCACTCCTCACTTCAAAAATCGGCCTTGTGCCTAATTTGCTCAGTGGGGGAGCAAATAAATACCATCTGTTCCGACAGATGCTGCACTTAAGATAATTTGTACCAGTCAATGGAGGGGAAACCCTCTATACTGGGAACCGCCTGGGTAATACCTAGGAGGTCCACCCTCCCAGGCCTTGCCACCGGGCTTTCTGGTGGGGCAAGTTTATTGCTTGCTGCCTGAGGCGCCCCGACCGGGGAATGCCGACGGGGTTACTCAGGCAATTTTTAAAATTGCAGGAGTGCCCCTACTTTAGGGGAGCCTGCGGGGTTCCCACTTTCCGGCCTTGTGCCACATAATGCTGATGTGGGCAGCATTTAAATAAAAACCCTCTATACTGGGACAATTATTATTTTTGGTAACCAGAGTGACCCCTTTTAGGGGAGCTGGTTTTTACCTCACATTAAAAACGGCCTTGTGCCTAATTTGCTCAGTGGGGGAGCAAATAAATACCATCTGTTCCGGCAGATACTGCACTTAAGATAATTTGTACCGGTCAATGGAGGGGAAACCCTCTATACTGGGACAATTATTATTTTTGGTAACCAGAGTGCCCTTTTTTTGCCTAATTTTAGGGGAGCTGGTTTTTACCTCACATTAAAAACGGCCTTGTGCCTAATTTGCTCAGTGGGGGAGCAAATAAACACCATCTGTTCCGACAGATACTGCAAGCAAAGACTATATGTGGGGGCAACCCCACATATAAGACCTTGGTCAATGTAGGGGCAACCCTTCATACCAATTGTCACTATCCAGCTCCCCTACTCCCCGGGGAGTTGGTGCCCATTTCCCCTTCACTCCTCACATTAAAAATCGGCCTTGTGCCTAATTTGCTCGGTGGGGGAGCAAATAAATACCATCTGTTCCGACAGATACTGCAAGCTAAGACTAGCAAAGACCAGCTATGACTAGCAAAGACCATATGTGGGGGTAACCCCACATATCCGAACTTGGTCAAGGTAGGGATCACCCTACGACCACAGTTACCATCCAGCTCCCATTTCCCACCTCTCGGGAGCAGGATCCCCTTTCCCTCCCCCCTCCCTCCATCTCCACATAAAAAAACGGCCTTGTGCCTAATTTGCTCAGTGGGGAAGCAAATAGATAAACCCAGGTCCCAAGAACAGCTCTTGGAGATCACATGTGGGGCAAAAGACCGCAAAATCGATGTACCACGAGGTTCGGCAAGTGTGAGGTGACCAAAGTAATCAGCCCTCAATCGATTTTGGTGGACGGTGACGGTGTGCCTCGCCACGTAAAAGATCTGCGCCCTCATCATTATGTTGCTACATCGGAGGAAGAGGAAGACTCAGACAGTACGGTGTTTTCTGAAATGATGCAGGACAACGGAGAGGATTTTGAGCCATATAATGCACATACCGAAGAGGCCGAAGAGGGAGCACCTGTCTTGCCTTTATGAAGGAGTACCCGACAAAGGAGGATACTACCCCCTGCCCTGATAGTGAAACACCGCCTATGGAACAGACTTGTGGTAATAACGGTGGTAATGAGAAAGATGGCAAGGAGAAAGTGCTGTCTCCGGTTCTTCGAAGAAGCACTCGACAAAGACGACTGCCCCCTGCCCTATTTGTGATCATTAGATCAGGGGGGTGTAGTACAATTAGGAATAACCGAAATGAGGGGAAATAGAGAGCTTACCTCGGATATGTCTGTTGTGTTTTAGGTTGAGCGGAAGAAAGGGTTCCAAGATGGCGTCCATGGGTTTTTATTAGCGTTGACCTTCATGCAATTCTCGTAGAATCGGGTCTACTCTCACGCGATTATGAAAATGGGCAATTCCCGGCCGCTATAAAGTCAGGACGCTGGAAAGCAATGAGGTGTGTCCGGCAGATTTTGTGTAGGTAGTTCTGGCGATTGGATTGTTCTTTGTGACGAACCACGTGTCTGCGAGAAGCGAGTTATTTTTTTTGTTTGTATGTTTGTTTTTTCCGCTCCTTGTTTTTCTACGGCTATTACAGCCAAGAAATTCCCTCTCTTCTAGAGGTGGGCGATACTGACTATTTCCTATCTGGGTTCCTGATTGTTTTTTGTTTTGTTTTGTCTACTACATTTTCCTTCAGAATGTTACCATATCGAACGAGAATAAACTAGTTTCTCTTCAGATTTCTTCAGCCTAATTGGAACTTAGAGACACCGTCCATGCTGGACGTTAAGTTACATAATTATGCATCTTAAATTCTAACTATGGAAAAATTGTCATATCTAACGATATTTATTCTTCTTCATGACCCTGTTATCGCAAACTGCTATTTTTATATGTACTGAACACACACATACACTTAATGTTTTTCTCCCCCCCCCAGTAAATAACCACGCGTGTTCCCTCTCAACATGAAAATCTGTAATCATTAACGTTTTGCCTGTTCTTCGAGACACTCATTGAAAAGGATTGTCTAATGAACTCTTGTTATAAAACCCTTAACGTTTGAATGATCTGAATTACTGTTTCTTAAACATGAAAATAAATATTATTTTATCCCGGTACAGCGATCTCAAGTAATTTATCGAATGTCGTTATTTTTCCGAAGTTGTTCACGCCTTTTAAATTTATGATGTTTATTGGATGATACTAGGTAGGACCCTTCTGTAAGTCGGAGATCTAGTTAAATTTATCTTTAACAGTCCCAGTAATACTCTACCACTTTCGACTTATAGGTATTCCTACACCTGCAACCATGATCCCTAATATTGACGGATTCTCACTAAAAATTGGTGAATGCCGATTCACACCTCACGTAACCTACAGTTTCGCCGATAGTGCCGCGAAATCATGTTAGTGATTTAACGTCACACACAAGGACAAAGTCGGCACCGATGTTGTTATTCGTAGAACTGCATCCTATACTTGTTTGATTTATGCACACAAAAGCTTATATAGGCGATTTCTAGAACATTCCGGACTATTTGTTGTATTACTGCGCGCGATGCGTAATATAGTGCTTTTATCGAATGTATGCAGATGGGCAAATTATGATGCTGTGTCTTTACACGTTCTTCATGCGCGTGCGTGTTGAAAACGGTGATTGCTGCGAATTGTCTCCGCCAAAGATTTGTTCGGCGGATACTACAAAGTTTAACGAAGTTAGTACAAGAGTGCTCAATGCCGAATTAGGGAAATATATACTTTGCTTTCGTATAAGCTGTATTGCCTCATACAGTTGCTAGTAACATGCGAGAAAATGTGTGTCAACATATTACTGCTTATGTAAAAATAAAGAGAAAGTATTATATATATATATATATATATATATATATATAGAGAGAGAGAGAGAGAGAGAGAGAGAGAGAAAAAGGGGAGAGAAGAGGGTTTTTTTCTCTGTGATAGAAGTAGTGTTTAAATTAAAGTACATAAGTTTAAAAAGCCAATACAATCTAGATTTTAATAAAATTTTCTTAAAGGCTTCTGATTTGGGCAACAGATTTTACTTTTCTTGACACAATGCCATGACGAAGGAAAAGTGCAAATAAAAATTACGCAAACTGATCCTGATGTAGACTCTCTGATTGTCGAAAATTTTATTTTAAAACAAATAGATGTTTGTTTAAAAGGAGTTGTGTGTGAGGGCAGTTCGTGAGAAACGACAATATTAGAAGGAATTTTCAATAATTTACCATTATATTACGTTTATTTACCAGTATAATGTGTCGTACAAGATAGTAGGCGTTGATATCCCTATTTTTCGAGAGTAGTATGTGTTCTTCAGGGAAGAAGAGAAATAAAGAAACGTACGGAACTGTTAAGCGAGTCTGTTTTGTTTGTTTCTTTTATTTTTGTATATTTCTTTAATTTCGGGAAGTCAGAGTCGCAGTCTAACTGTTACATTAATTTCCAGGATAGAGATTGTGATAGCCTGTCACACTTAGGGTTTGCCAGCAGCCACTTGATTGTACTGTATAGCAGAGTATCACCATAGTCTTCAGCGCATCTATGGGCACTTTGGTGTTGACTTCGAAGATGTGAGGTGGCCTGATGTGGTCCTTACTTCGTCGTAGTACTCTTTCTGAAGTCAAGCCTGGGTTTCTATTTGGATCTCTGAGCCGGTGTGAATAGACCCTGATCTTTTAAATCGCTGGATGATCTTAGCTACTGTGCTGCAGCTCAGTTTCAGTGTGTTGGTAATCTTCTTGTAGCATTCCAAATTTCTCTGTAGTGCAACAATGGGACTTTTAAGATCCTAAAAGATTTCTTTGCCATGTGCTACCATGTTGGAGCTTTTAGTAACCAGGATGAGAGAGTGTGAGAGCTGCGCTACAAATTTAAACACACCTGTTTCCTATCTACAACTTGGCCTAGTAACACCTGTGAGTCATATGACATTTTTGCGGAATACAAACTACTTTTCATTGTGTCAAAGTGTCATTTTGTTAGTGTTGTCCCATAACTAGATACACTTAAATATCTGCGGAAATGTAAGGAGTGTACTCACTTTTGTGATACACTGTATATTTCTCTATCTATCCTACTATCACTTTCTCAAACGGATACACACCCACAGGCACGATGCCTTCTTGGCTTTTTGAATTTCTTAAAAGCATGCTATAGATGTAGGTAAATGCCTATAAATTTTGCCACGTTTAAATCTCGCTTGCATGTGTTAGTAATATATGGCGTTAGTTATAATAAACACTTGACTTCCCGGTATTAAGAGACGGTTATAAAAATAAACTTTCGCCTAAGTTTCAAACATATCCACCAGCTTAAATGCATGTGAAAAACAAACAATAAATATCTCTTTCTACAAGAGAAATCAAAACGAGTATTATTGAACTTATTCATTATTCATGACACGTAGACCTTTTTTACCTTTGATGGTGCTGATGTTTCTTATATATATTGGTATTCCCGTTGCTAACATATTTCGGACTGATACCATCATCTTTGTTTTGTTATTTTTATAGACTTTGGGGTCACTATTTATATCGCGTTATGCCCCGTTCTTTACTAAAATGAAAATTGTTGTTGCAACTAAAAAGAGGTGTCGAAACAAGAACACATATTATAACTTGCAATTTATTTATTTATTTTGCGGACTCTTATCCTCATCTTTATAGATGTCCTTTCTTCACAACGTTTCGACCAACTATTCCTCTTGCCTTCTTCAGGTGGTTAACCGCGACGGATGAGGAATCCTGAGTCTCTTAACTATCTTACCAGGTTTTGGCCAACTAATCCTCTGGCCTGCTTTGGATAAGCTAAAACCCGCTACTTTCAAACAATGCTCACCTGGAACCGCACGGACCCGACGATAGAAGACAAGATAATAACGAAAAATTGGTTTATTAGAGCAAAAATCCGATCTTAATCACCCTTAGGGGCTCGTGGCGCAGTGTATAGAGGCGCTGAATCTCAACAGTTCAGGTGAGCATTGTATGAAGATAGAGGTTTCAATCGTACCCAAAGTAGGCCAGAAGGTTAGTTGGCCCAAAAGTGGTGAGACAACTATGGAAGGCAGTAATTACTGAGTATATAGTTAAGAGACACTATTCATATCCCGTCGCAGTTAACCACATGGAGACGGCCAGAGGAATAGTTGATCAAAGCACGGTGAAATAACAACAGCTATGAAGGTGAGGATAACAGTCGGCAAAATAAATAAATATCCAAATTACTCATCTCAAAAGATTCCAATTGAAAAAGAAAGTATAACTTAGTTTATTCTAGTTTAATGTCAACACTTTCACACAGAAGGGAGAAAATGTGTGAACGTCCATTCTTTGCGATCACAAATCTTGCTCTGTTGTTTTCTTTTATCCAATTCTCTCTCAATCCGCTGACACAATTCTGAAAACTTCTACACTACACAACCAAAAAAATGCAAAACAAATGTTTATACTTTCAATTTCGTCTCAATCTTTAAATAGTCAAAATATTTACAAATGCTACGTCTCCCAACACTATTATCGTATATTTCGTTATAATTTACACTAGCGCACCTGTAGAAATTCCACAGGGGACTCATTCTTATGTAATATATTTATGTTGGCATTCTGTAGATGTTCAACGTAGATGCAGACGCTCTGATATTATTGTACCTATTTACTATGCCTCCCCACGGGACAGAGTTAGACACCAGGGTCGTTTTTTAACGTGGAGAAAAGGTACAAAAATTAAAAATTGTCTCAGTCGTGAAGGATTTCTCCTCCAACGAAAGAGAACAAGAAATGGAAGTGCAGTATCTGAAGAACAGATACTAAAAGTATTTATCTAAGCTAGCAAGGACGCACGGTGAAACCCGGACGTAAATTACGCTTGAATATATTTTAATTCTTGCAGATTTCTTATATATTATTATAGAATTAATGTTCTATCGATTTTTATGTATTATAAAGTTGCAATTTCAAAAATAAAAAAAATATATCTATATGATTTGTGTGCATCAGCTTGAATCGAAACCGAAACCAAAACTTATATATATGTGTATATATATATATATATATATATATATAAGTCACTCGGATATAAGCGTGATACACAAAATAAATGACACACCCGTTATCCTATTAACATATAGATTATAATTATCACATACTAGCCTGTTTTTTCGATAAAAATATTCTAGAAAGTAATGAATTCATTATTTAATTAACCGTGAAGACTGTTCTTATTTCGGGTTCTTTGCTGCTTCAGTGATCAGTAAACATTTTTTCGTCCTTCGCACGGAATCTCATCACGTCTATCACCAATGAACCCAAGAATATCTCTTTACAAACGTATTTTTTATGTATTAAAGTAAAGGATGGCCGACGAATACGAAGACATGTGTGACCAAATGTATAATGCCTTATAACTAAAAAAATATTTTCAACAAAAAAAAGCAATTTAATAACATAAAGTATATATATATATATATATATGATTAGTTTTTTTTTTTAAGAATTCCAGCAGAGTGCTCAATTAAAAGGAAAATCCAAATTTTAAGAGCGTATTTATATTTTGTGTACAGAAAGTTGTTAGTTGAGACAGATCATTGGTACCGTCGGTTTCAAGCCCGATGATAAGGCCCGTTTAAGGTATCCTTATCAAGCTCTCTTCAGGAGACGAATATTGGCTGAAGAGAGCTTGATAAGAATACCTTAAACGGGCCTTATTATCGGGCTTGAAACCGACGGTACTAATGATCTGTCTCAACTAACAACTTTCTGGGCACAATATATATATATATATATATATATATATATATATATATATATATATATATATATATATATAGTACACCACTATCGGATTTTTCGCAAGAATTTCCAGATATTTGGAATTATCTACTAGTTAAAAGAAAATCTCAAAATCTCAAAAATGTGTAGATTTATTGATGAGTCATGTCGATTATGTTTTAACGAAAACAAAAACTAGAAGTTTTTTTACTTTTAAAAAATCTGTTTAACCGACGAAACTGCTAAACTAGTAACTGTAGAGAGAAAACAAAGTCGACCTGTCTGATCTGTAGCATCAGATACACGCTGATGTGACCACCTGAAGATTTTTCTAAAATCCATAAAAGGTAACATGACCGATACAATCGAACTTGAATCCAACAAACTTGAATCACGAGCGATTAAACCTGGCAACACATGGCATTCGTTTCTGGGTTAGGAACATTATAATTAAAGTTCTGGAATAAAACAATAATAGAACTGTTAACTACAGTTCTGATTTTTTTAAGATACGGACTGATTGTTTGTATTACTAGTTTTGATGGGACTATTGTTCTCATCTTGGGTGTTCTTTGTGCAACGTTTATATCGGTGTGGCCTTCAGCCGTTGTCAGGCATGTTGGTCACCATCTTGGAAAGGAAAGAAGAAAAATTACTGGTTCTGTAGATGGTTTCGTATTCTTGAAGTTGTTTTTGTTTTTTACGTTATGGTTTCGTATGGGTGAAAAAAAATTGGTTGGCAAATAGTCCAGTCAGAATGTGGCTAAACCTAAAACAAATTGCTAACAAATGTTTTTTACTTGCATATTGAGCATGAATAATCTCTCTTTCAGATAAAAACAGTTTGCCACAAGGGATGGACTACTTTCATGCTCATCAAATACAATGCAGACTTTTTTTATATCTAGTTGTGACATATTTGCGGTATGTGTCACAGATCTCATCAAATGTGTGACATCTTTGCCATGAGGGGGGCATTGAAGTAGTTCTCCGCCATCTAAGAGATACTGTGGATCTGAAAACTGTGAACGTGATTGTTCAAGGAAAGTCAGTTCCCATATTGCCTCTGACAAAGTCGTTTTTTTTTTGCCTCTGGCAGTAGTCCGAAATAATCAAAAAGTAACAACAAAACTTACACTGGAAATGTTCTTGGTGCAACTGAGTTCATTGCTAGATAGCACACGCATTCTCTGGAATAGGATTGTGGATCAGTCTTAACTGCTTCATTTTTGCTAAATGAAACTTTTAACCCAAGTATAATTGCGTGATTCGTTTTTAGAGTGTATTCGTAGACATTTTCTCCAACCATTGAAGCGATAATTGCCTCTTATATGAAGATTGCCCTGTCCATATTCATCTTTTTGTCTCTAGTTACTCCACTTACCTTCTATGAATGGAAGGATTTTCCGTGAAAGGGTCATATGTCTGGAGAAACACAAGGAGCTTCCATGTACCCCTCCCATCGCGCTATTTTTTTTTTTTTTTGCTTAATTAGGCTCCTGGTTCTGGCCACTAGTGCCATAACGAATCCCTGCTAGCTCTTGCATTGTAAACTTGATTTCAGCGCACGCTGGCAGTGATAATGTCCAAACCAATCGTTGAATTTCGCCCATTCCTCTGCTATGAACAAGACGTCCGGACGTTTTTATGCTTCTCATTATCACCTGCTCAGTAACTAAATCCGCCGACAAGCCACCCCAGTGGTGATCTTTCTTCTGGTACTTTTCAGGAAGGCTTTTCGGCAGTCCCTCCATTTGCTGCAGGTACAAGTAAGTCGACTTTGCATATAATATGTGTCATGCTGCAGCGAATATTGGCAGAATTTTCCTTACAGCGTCAAGTATAACTCATAGTTCCCGGTGCGCTCTGGGCTTAATAAACACTTGCAGGATCTTCACCATATCTAGGTATTGAATCCATAGTTTTGCTTTCGCTGGTCAACCATCGCATCCTTCACATTGTTAACTCTCTGGTTAATCCTGGTAACAGACTCTGATAACAGAATATTATCCAATGTCTCAGTCCCACCAAGGAGACCTTTTAATAGCCCCTGAGCTTCCTTCAGGTGTTCATTTTGAGGAAATAACATTTCTGCATCAGCGCTGGGTTTATCATCTTCAATGACATGTGAAACTGGCAACTTGCAGCTTTTCGCTAAAAAAATAGTATTCAGAGCAGAATCAGCTAACAAGTGAGCGCGAATGGCTCTTGCAGTTGCTTTGTCACTTAGCATGTGCTTGACTGTGTTTAAAGCATACACAAGTTCAAAAAGATATTGCAATCCAGAACCTCTCATCAGATGATTATTTGACTTCATCAAACTAATCTGTGAATGGAACCCACTATGTCGTATGACAAATGATTTCAGACTTTCAGACGTTAGTTATCGAATGTTGGAATTGGTGCAATAGTTTTCCTGGCTAAATCACTAATGTAACATAAAGTTGGGTACACACAGGTTGGGTTATCAGGGTCCATGTCAATCATTGGCAAAAACTGTGACTGATTTCCCAGGATATTTTCCTTTGTGCACTGCCTGCATAAGCTCTGACCATGTGGGTCTGGACGGATGTAAAATTAGTGAAACCTCCAAAATGATGTAAATATTATCAGTGGAATCGACAACTTTCTTGGCCCGAATCTCTTTAAATTTAACTGGTGGTTTGTGTTTGCTATGAATCTAGGTACTTGATGTTGATTCTCTCAGTCCTTATTATATCTTCTGAAAGAACCTGACTCCTTGTAACTAGTTTTGCTTTAACTTTTCTGGGCGTATCAGCAACGAACTGCACAGATGTAGTTTCAACAAGGGAGAGAGTTTCAACGGCATGATCGGCGCTTCTTTCGAATTTTTCGGACTTCTGAGTAAGATGAAGAGAAGCCATGCTTATTTAGAGTTTCAATTAAGAACCTCGATCCAAATTGGTCATGCATTTCCACTGCTAACCCAAACCTCAAAGAGTCAAGGAGAACTCTGGGTCTAACAAACTGCATTATCGCTTGACCTATTAATGCAAGTTTCAAATCATTGTCTTTGCCTGCAAATATCTTCTTGAGAAAGATCAACAATGTTTTAGAAACCTATTCAAGAATCGCATCCTGTTCAAGATCATTCTTAGACGGATAATATTCTGAACTTGTCTAGATACGTTTAATATTATTCTTGATAAGCTTGGCTAGCTTCTTTATGATTCTAATAGCCTGTGATTCCGAAATGTTTGTTGAGTGGCTCTGTGCATAGAATTCATGGAGAATACATTTTGCTGTACTTAAGAATATAACAACATTAGGTTTCACATTAATTTCAGTCACAATGATTTTTGTCTTTGAAATGCTCTGGCAATCGAGATTTCATTTATGAGAGACCGTATGGTTCAAAGCAAGTGTCCTCGAGAATTTCCTCCATTTTTTTAAAAAGATCGGCAAGGGTGAGTTCCTCCTCGTCATGATGCTGCAAATAATTAGCAACTTCCAGAAATCTTTACTTTCTCTCTGAATCCTCTCGTCTACTCAAGTTTTGTATCTTAGAATCATCAGCAGAAAAGAATGCCTTGGGAATGTTTTTATTGGAATCAAAGTTCGTAAAGCATGTTCTGTATTAACGTGTTTCTTGTGAAACAAGCTCAGCTACATAACCTGTTCGACATTTTTACAGTGGACACCTAGCCATCATTTTGTCGAGCTTTCTTACAAACTTTTAACACTCTGTTCTTAAACACAATAGTTTCTACATCTTTTTTTTTTTTGTTTTTATCCGATTTTGCTTAAGAACAACAAAAAAGACAATGTTCCTTAAAGTTAAACACACACAAAGACGGATTGCACGGGATTTCATCATGGGTGGACCTGTTTTTTTACGGTCAATTTCTATGCATTTGAGGTTGATCCAACGCTGACTTCATTTCTTGTGAAGACGTCGTCCAATTTGAATTGATTTGCTCTCCACGTTGTTCAGAAGCTCTCTGTTAATGGAATCGATTCCCTTCTAGCTGACGATGAATTTTTCTTCATTAGTGAACAGTTCATTGTTGCAAATAGTACGCTTGTCAGCATCCATAACTATCGGTACTTCACTTTGGCCAACCTGAAATTAGAATACCACAGTATATTAAGCTCCTGCAGTAATACATCAAAAGAGGCAAAAATAAGCCACAAGAAGTTATAATTATATTTAAATTTATGACAACTATTGGTTTTATCCAGTTACACATTGCTATATTTTTTTATTTTTGAAGACTGATTTACAGTAACTAAGTTTTAAGAGGGTACGCTAGAAACGGCGGCAATCTTTAAAAATAGCGGTCGTTGACCTCTTTCGGCAAGATTACTAGTGTTAAATATTTCATCTGAAATATAGGTAATTCATTCCCAATATCCAAATTAAAAATTTTTGTTACCTATTTGTTTAAGGTTCAACCAAAGGTAGGTAACTGTAATAAAGTTTGACAGAGAATTATCTCCCTTTTACCCTTGAAATTTTAAGGAGGGTTGTACGATTCTTGTTTTCCTTTATAATGAGAGGTTTCCATATACTGCTAGTATCTCTGCTCGGTTGACTTAGCAAGTTTTCTTTCTTTGTGCCGCTTCTTTGAGTCGTCTAGATCTTCATCTTGCATCCCTGTCACCGAGATGCTTACCAGAGAGCGTTACATTGGTTCTTAATAACCCGGGACAAACAAAAAAGGGGAATACTCAAAAGCTCGCCACAGTTTGTACACAATACATAAGGGGCATGTCCGAAAAAAATAAAAAATATGCAGTCCATATGACATTATAAGTTTTTCAAGAGTGACTCGACTCTTGAAAACACCCAGTACAAGTCAAACCTCAGACCGAAAATTTAATGACACAAAACTGCGTATATGAAATTTAATGCAAATGCGGAAAACTATACAAAGGTGAGACCGGTCGCCCCCTAAAGATAAAGCTAGAAAAACACTGTAAAGCCGTGACATGCGGAAAGTAAAAAATTTGGGACTAACGGATCACACATGGACTGAAAAAGGAACACACTTCTCTTTATGGAATGGGGTCAAAACAATTGACAAGCATACAAGATGGAGAGTTAGACAACTTAAAGAAGCTGCACATATGCTAACAAAAGAAAAATTACTAAGCTGACCGAGCATAGATGTCAGCAGTATATGGGAACATTTAATTATAAAGAAAAGTCAGAAATTGTACAACCCCCCTCCTAAAAATTTCAGCGAGAAAAAGGAGATAATTCCCTGTCAAATATTAATGATCTCATCCCACATTTGCTAACCAAAATTTTTCACACGTACGGAACAACGGCGAAAACACCAAAACAACACCAAGAATATAAAAAGTCCGTATCTACGGACCCATAATTTTTCTCCTGTTTTTTCCAAGATAGCGACGTTCATGACTTACGAAGAGCGGGGGCCATACCGGCCGACGCGTTGCATAAATTACACTCAAGATGAGAACAATAGTTCGATAAAAACCAAGCAAATAGAATTTTACATCCCGTGAAACATATGTGTTTCAGACTCCGCAACAATTTTATGAATCATATTATTTGGATTATCCGGACTATTATTACCATGTTGAATATGATTTCGACCGATGTAACCTACTATCAGCTTCAAGAGCATCTTCTCGAACTCTAGAATCTGTACGGAATTTCGAACGGAAACATTCATATGGAATAATTTATGCGGTAGATTGCTCTGGTTCCGTCACGCATGACCGAGTAAAAATCTGCAGTATTTTTAAATTATATTTGTAGTATCGATTGTACTGAGGAGTTAATCCTCAACCTGCGGATTACTATAATTTTACCCTGATGTTGATTTAAAATGTTATCTGTTGTGCTACACGTCTATGTGGATGAGAATAATATTCCGAATATTCAAGATAATATATATTATCCATCCCTTCGGAAACATTCCGTAATGATGTATGAACTGCTTTGAATATAGACACGCTATCTACGCGTATAGTTTTAGGCATATTGGCTTTGTTTTATTCAACCTAGAATCTCTATCTATATATATATATATATATATATATATATATATATATATATATATATATATATATATACACAATTAAAGGAAAAGAACTTTGTGTGCGTATTTGTGTGTGAATTAATTTCCTATGGACTCGCAAACGGCTCGGTCGATTTTTATGAAATTTCACACGTAGGTACTTTATGTTCTGTTATGTTTATGCTCTGTTCTTAGATAGGTTTTATATCGAAATGCATCCGATAAGTATTGATAATCAATAATCGAAATAACACGATGAAAGAAGGGACACTCGATTTTGACAAAAGTTAACACTTTACATAGCCTAAAATCACAAGTGTATTTGATAATTTTTATTACAATACAAGCCGAAAGGCACGACATATAAAATAAACAGTAGGTTCTTTTATATGACAGGGGTGCGTTCCAAATAACTGTTTCTGTTTAGAGCACCACCGAAGCATGGTACTTGACTTTTGCATTTAATATCTTAATTGAAGCCATTATATATAACAATAATTTTATAAAATCAATAGAAGGGTCTATAAAGTGCAATGTAGATTATAATATAATGTAAACTATGTGAAGCTTCTTGTAGGTGCATCGTGATGGGCCCCCAATCAGAGCAGGCAATCAATCGATGTGATTGAAAAAAATGGGCGACTTCACCGAATTCGATGACAATAAAAATATGCAAATGAAACATTCGTTGAGCTTTAAATCCAGGGCAACGCCGGGTCGTCCTGCTAAGTAAGCGGTTCAACAATTTTCTTCGATAAATAAGTTTATCATAATACACTCAAAATTACGCCGAACAGGTCTTCACTCTCGCCTACATTTGATTTTCTTTAATATTTTATAGTGCGTGTTTTTTTTTTTCTTTTTAGATGTGGCAAGCTTTAAATTCACAATTCTATTTTCTTTAATTGCAGATTTGGTAACTATCGGTTACTTTGAGTTCAGCTTGGTTTGGTAATTCATAATCTGATTCCAGCAGGATGGAGCCACCTGTCACCCAAGGTTAGATCAATTTACTGAGAAACATTTGCTGGACGAATAATTCCACGAAATGGATCTGTCAACTGGCCACCTTGTTTGTGTGATTTTACCCTATTAGATTATTTTCTTTGGAGATATGTAAAATTTGATGCATATGCTGCTAAACCAGACACAATAGACCACTTGAAATACAACATTCGATGAGTTATTGCATAAAAGCAGCCTAATTTAATGTGTAGAATTTGTGAAAATTGAATGTCTTGATTACGTCGTGTACCTAGAATTGAAATTAAATGTCAAAAATGAGTCACTACCTAACAGTACCATAAGCCACTCGAGGATAACGGCTAACAAGATTGCCAGTTTTAGTATAAACAGAGTTAACATAAAATTAAAAACGGAGAAAAATATTTAATTATTTAAAGAGATAATCCGACAAATATTCTTTACTTTAAAGACAACCAGTTGGTAGTTTTCAAGTAAGCAGTCACGTGGCAATGTTTTCTCCGGATCAGGTGTTTTTTTTTTTTAAAGAAACTTTATTCATGCAAATTCTGTTTTAGCTAGACAGAGGAAAAAAGGAACGTTTATTACAATTGTGATAGAGAGACGAGTTCTTGCTGTAAAAATTTTACTGTGAGGGATCATAAATTGGGATTAGTCAATGGAAATAATTCTCAAGTAGGGAAAAACCGGCAACGCTTTTTGTTGTTGTTGTTGTTTTCTCCATGCCTCTAAAGTATGTTTCTTTCTTTCGTCAATTTTCTTTTCATTCTCTTTTATATCTAATCTTTGTTCTTTCTTTCGTTTTCCTGTGTGCCCGGCCTTACCCGGGTGTTTTGAGGTGTGTGCTGAGCAAAAAAAAATTGTAATAGGCAGGCAGGCTCGAACCCGTGACGCGGAGGTGGAAAAAGAAAGTGAAAGAAAATCTGTCATCTTACCCCTACTCCATGATGCGACCGGAAGTTTGAAACGTTAAAATAAGGCAAAGTCAATCCAACCGATGCGATGACTTGCAAAAAATGGCTCGCAAAAATCGACCCCTACTTGTAAAAAACTGCCCAGTTGAGGGTGACGGAATTAATATATTTAGCAAATTTTTCGATATTTGTCGTCCGAGACGTCGTGCTTCAAAATGATACCGATCTGGTGTTGAAAGTTTTAAGCATAAATACATACATACATTTAAACAAACATGTGAGATTTATATTATAGATTTACGGTTTCATTTTGGAAACAGAAAACAGCAGCGACTTGTAAAGGAAATTTGACGTCACCAGTGTTAAGTAAATAATTTGAATAAAAGAATACCATAAATGGAACTGATCGTGATTTTAATCGTCTTACTTCCAATGCAATGATTTAATTTTCTAAAGCATTTAAAAGAAACTTTAATCATTTCATTTTTCATTACAATGTTGCATGTCAGTGGTGATAAATTATTCAAATTTTACTGAAATATTATTTCATTTGTAGGCAGCTGTGTGCTTGTGTCTATATGCGTTCACGTGGGCGAACCTAGAGGTGCTACCTTTATGCGTGCATGCATAAAATTAGCAACAATATTAAAATGTTATATTTATTAACCAATAGCGTGCGCATAAACAGATATGATACGTCTAATAATTAAATCTAAAAAATGCTATCACCTGTTCGCTCCAAAGAAGCTCCAACAAGATTCAGTCGCATCTTACACGTAACAAGTCACGTGTTTGTTTATTACTATGTCTGCAAACTAAAGAATTCTTATATATTTTTTTTATTGGATTTCATTATTGAGATGAGCATTCTTTATATTAATTTATTTATTGCGGACTATTATCCTCATCTTTATTAGTTGTTGTTTTACGACGTTTCGGCCAACTATTCCTCTGGCCTTCGTCAGGCGGTTACCACCTGCCGAAGGCCAGAGGAATAGTTGGCCGAAACGTCGTAAAACAACAACTAATAAAGATGAGGATAATAGTCCGCAATAAATAAAATAATATAAAGAATTCTTGTTCCACATTTTTGTTATCCTTTAGTTATTTTATCTCCTGTCTTTGCAATAATCGTCTTTAGTTCTCGTTAGCTCCTTATATTAAGAAGCTCCATACCTTGTCTCAAGCAATTTCTATAAAAAAAATAGAGGACTAAACGAGGACAACCAGAAGCATAAACACCGGTTAAATAGAGGTCACGATGCGATTTCGACTGAGATCTCCCCGGACATATAAAACGAAACTGTAATGACCGTCGATTTTCTCGTATGAGAATGACACGGTTTTACGACTTCACTAAAAAAGATATTCGCTCAATACTAATGATTGAGTATCGATGTTATTAATCATATGTGGTCGTCATCTTGACGTTTTACTCAATTTGGAAGTCCATTATCGGGCAGTGTCGGAAGCATCCCTAAGGTCCGAGTTGAAGCATGCCTCTCTTAGAGGACAATCTGTGAGAATATGACAGGGACATCGAGCATCCTGCATATAGCCTCAGTGCAGATTGTCCCCTGTTTGGACAACTTTCGCACGGGTCCGGTTGAGTGTTACCCACTCTTTTCGGGAAAGTTTAGAGGCTACTAGGGGTCTTCTTTTCGGTGCCGGAGAAGCCTCGTTGCTGTTATCTTTGAGTGACTCATTCCACCAACGCAAGTAAAAAGAAAAAGTGTTGTTCGTCTGACGCCTGTTATAGTGACAAAGTGGAGGGTAATCGCTACAGCACCTAGGATATCCAAATAGGGGATATCAATTGTCTCTGTTGTGCGTGTAATGCTGGGAAAATGTGGCAAGCATTCCCATGGCGTCTCTGTTAATCTTTCGAGGAACTGATTGTTGCACTACGCTCATCTTGGCAAAAAAAAAATCTATATATCTATAAAAGTGAGAATGGGTGTATGTGTGGGAGGACACTTCTCAACCTATATACTCAACGAATTTTTTATATACATGCAAAAATTTAGTATATAGGATATTCAGACATGTGAAATACTTTTAAAGCGGTTTTCATCCGGCAAAAGAGCTATTATGGGGTAAAAATGGCAAAATTGGTATATAGGAAGCATCGGTTTTTATCTATTAATAAACTTTTCATGACTGCGCATGCGCGAATCATCCAAATTATGTTAAGACTAATTTGGTTTGATAACACTTTTCAAAGAGCTTGTCGAACTAACCTAATGGTTATCGTACTTAACTCACTGTCTTTAGGTTTTGGTTTCGATCTCAGCTTGGGTATTTTTTTACATACAAGAATTGAACTATTTAGAAAAAAAAACGTAATACTGGCATGCACATGTCTCAGTTTATTTCCGTTTTCTTCTTTTCTTTACTTCAAATTTTAAAGGAATTTATTGTTACCTTTAATACCGGGCAACGCCGGGTACAACTTTTAGTAAGAAATAAAAATGAAAATAAAAATAATGCATGATGTTTGTACATGATACGAAAGAGTTGTTTTTACTGCGTTAAAAGCATTTAAATTTCTTCTAGATTATCATGTGCGTTTTTTTTGTTTGTTTTTGTTTTTTTAGGAAACGTATGTGTATGCCAGTAGTATTCAACATATGATTGCTTTACCGGCTTCTTCCTAAGGGGGATGTGTCAAGGGAGTATTAAATTTACAAACGATCTCCATTCGCCTGTATACCTTGGCCAGGGTAGATGACGAAGTTATGTTTTTGCGCGATGTCGACATCATTCTATATACAGCACCTGGTATTCCTGAATAGCCTACCCTCTGCTACAGACCAGGAGTAACGTTGCTTACCTTCTGTGATCTACTAAAAAACGGTGTGCTAACGTGTTAGTAAGTGGTTGCAAAATTGGTAAAAAAAATAAATTCAACATAAAGCATCTGTAACTCCAAAGACTAACCGACCTAAACATCGCAACGTCCTGTGCGTCCTTCGTCGGATAATGGCGAAATGCCATTAAAATCAATAGAAATACCAAAGAATGTAATTTACTTTACGGTAGAAATGCATTTTCCCAAATGTATCAGTAAATTGAATCTCCAAAGTGTCTCAAACATTTGTTCGAGTTGGCGTTTATGTGGCTCAACGTCCTTACTAGCGATCGTTATATCGTCCATGTGGGCGTAGACGAATGGTAATCCTCCTAAATCATGATCGATTATGCATTGAAATGATCGATCGGAATTTAAATGTCCCATTGGTGCCCGACCAAATGCACATAATCCGAACAGATCAATTACCACAGTCTTCGAAATATCTGCTACATGCATTGTTCTTTAACAGTAAGACTTTTGTTTTATGTCAAGTACAGTAGACACGGTTTCACTATTCAAACTCTATGCAAAAGTATAGGCATTTTGGTCCTGTGTAATAATCTGGAATAGTAGAAGTATAACGATTGGAAAACATTCACAGCGAAAACACGTGTCTAGCTACAACCACTGTCAATAAGTCTCCTATCTCTCTATCTGTCTACCTAAAAACGAAATGAAACTTCCTAAGCAAAGTTTGTTTCTGTAAAACACAGTACCACCGGTCTGCTTTCGGATAAAACATTCATAACAAAAACCCGATTTGCAAAAACTACAGCAAAGAACTTTGTTTTCTCCCGTTCTTTCTCTCTCTCTCTCTCTCTCTCTCTTTCTTTCTCTCTCTCCCTGACTTTAATAACACTCCATCTGTCTTTGTCCTCAAAACCAAGCAAAACGTCCATCAACATAGTTTCTTTTGTAAACATTCTATTTGGCGAACTAAATACAGCAAGTCTACTCTCTAACTGATTACGACATGGACGTTTTCAAGTTTAATGTAAACAAATTTTGTTGAACGATTCTCTTAAGTAACTATTTTGTCTAACTATCATCATCATTACCAATCATCACGGCCTTTTCTCATCGTCCACATGTCACTCACTTAATCCTTATACTAGAGTAGCCTTTAAACCTCGATAAGTGACGACAACTTAGTAAAAACAATGTACACATGTTCGGTAATAAGGTTTGAAAGCTTCGGAAACAAATGTTAAATACTTCGCGGGGTTCTGTTTATACAAACGCAAGATTAAACCATCCATTAAAGTGAAACATGAAATTGATTTGCATCTGGCATGTTATCCATTAAGTCATTTTTTTTTATTCTTACAAAGAAGTCACCACTTATCAAGGCCCAGAGGCCACTTGGGGATAAGGGTTAATGAGTGTACAGTAGTCAATGGCAAAATGTCGTAGTAATCGTTAGTAGTAGAAATTTGGTAAATTGGATTACTTAAAGGGATGCTTCATCAAGAACTTGTTTCCGTGGGACTTGAAGACAACCGTACTGTAGTCAGTTAGTCAACAGGAATACGGAACAAAGTTCCACAGGCGTGCAGTTCTAAGAAAGAATCTTTGTTCATGGAATCTACGTTTAGATTTAGGCACAGCTAAAGAGTGAGGGAAATTATTGATAGTGGTTTCAGTTAGACGAGTATTTGTCGTGAAAGTCAGGCCAGGGGGTGCATAGATTGGAATTCAGAGCATAACGATAAAGTAGAGACAGGCTCGCAACATCTCTTCTGTGGGAAGAGGTTGCAGGGAAGAGAAAAGGCAACCCCACTAGGCTACAGAGTCTATTTTGAACTCTGTCAAAGCTGCTTCTAGCAGCTTCTGCCCAGATGTGGCAACACTACTCCATCCTTGGATGTACTTGTCTCTTATACAGGTAGAGAACTGCATCAGTAGTGAGATATCTACTGGAGCGATAGAACGATCCCACCATGTTTCAAGCAGCCTTGACAACGGATTTGATGTACGTGTTCCAACCCAGAAGCTTGTCAAAACATAGTGCTTCTCCAAGATGAGAGCCATTAATTTTAATTGATGCCAGACGGTGATCAGAGCGTTGATGATGGAAAGATAGAAGGTTGGTTTTGTATGCATTAAAATTAACCAGCCACCTTTCTCCCCATTGCACTATGTGATCAAGATACGATGAATAAAAATCAGAGAGAACTTGATCATTTATGGCCATTTGAAATGTTACCATGGATGGTAGTGTCGTCAGAATAAATGTGTACGAATGATCTTGATGTGATTTGGGACATCATTGATGTAGATCAGGCCCAGGATTGAATCCTGAGAGACTCCAGCATTAATACTCTAGGCTTCAGATTTCTGCCCACTAACCACTACTTTTATGAACCTATCAGAGAGTAACGCTTTAATAAATGAAAAGATATTTCCAGCTATACCGTAGCTGGAGATTTCGTGGAGTAGACCTTTATGCCATACCCTATCCAATTACTGTTATATGTCAGCAGCAATTGCCCTAGAAAGGAAGCCTCCTAACAATATACGCCCGAGAAAAATCAGAGATTATATCGGTCAAAACATTATGAAACTAACACTCAAGATAACAGAATAGAATCCAAATAATACAAATTATCTAAAACAATTAAGAACATCCTACTGTACGTTTCGTTTTTTTTTTTTGTAAAGTTTATAATAAAATTATCAGTTTAAATTTTGTCGAAGACTTTCCAAACAGTAAGATTGTGGCCTTATAAATTATCGCTATACAAAACAATGCTTTGTATATATCGGTTATTTGAAAAATCGATAGTATAACTTCGGGACCATCATCATATTGTATGAATCAAGAGTAGTCTACTATTGACATTAGTTTCTCAATAAATGTACTAAAAAGCAAAATTCTGTTTATCCATGATCATTATTTTGCTGAAGAACTTTCCTCTAAAGAGATGAGCCACGCATTGAAAATCCATGGATAAAGGAGAGAACATTAAATTATGTGTACTCTTTGTTTCAAATAATCAATTCTTGTTTAAAAATTCTATATTTTTACCGCACAAAATTTAAATATAAATCATACCATGGGTCCTGGATATGACCTTAACTATATCCAGTGGTAAGCCCCAAGCTTGCGGGCTTTGGGGAGTGGAGCCACCCTTTAATTGTCATTGCTCCCAGGTCCACTCTGACCCGGAGTGGTATTACCTGTTAGGGTGCCAACTATGGTTAAATAGAAACCGACTTGAAAAACACACATATATTCTATTAAAAAAAATTGTTCTTCAAAATCACTGGATTCGGCATTAAATAACCTGAAAAGGGTTGATATGCCGTAAAACAAAAACAAACAACCAAAAAAATCGTACCATTCTTACTTTTCTCTATCTTGTATATTTAGCTATATTATTTAGTTTGGATTGTCTTAAATTAAAATATTTCATCCCAACAATATTTTGTAAGATTTGACACCACAAGATTAATTAAACTCATTTCATTATATATATATATATATATATATATATATATATATATATATATATATATATATATCAATATATAATATATATATATACTAAAGTATAAATTTATGCGTATATATATAATCGCCATATATATTTTATAACTCACTAACTAACTCTACCTACGTATTGAGTACTTTTGAAGTAAATACTTAAAGTTTACGCATAAATTTATACTTTCGTATATTAATTTTATGTGAGTAAATTAAGTAGTTATATACATATATATATATATATACTTTTTATCATCATTTTCTCTCTTTATTGACTTATTATTATAATATATATATATATATATATATATATGTATATATATATATATATATTATATTATATGTATATAATATTATAATATATATTCATTTTATGATATATACATATTCATTATATGATTTGCCTGCTTTCCATGTCTTCCTCTGGGTAAGTAGCGCTGATCATCTTTTTTTACGCTTACTTGGGTGTTTCTTTTAGCGTATTCTGTAAATTGAAACGAGAAATGCCAACATTCGGAGGATGCCAACTGAGTTCTCCATTTTGGCTAAGTAAGAAGCCTCTTCAGATCTTGGTTCTCAGATCGTTCCCATGGTCATCACAGCTTTCATATTTGTTTATTGTTAGTATTTCGTGGTATTAAATGTGTATGCCTCAACGCCAGGTCAAGGTTCATTTCACGTCTGATCTTGCGGCAGAGATAGTGCTTCTCTACCCGGTATGTAGAGATAACAGTGCGCGATCTTATACATCGTACTAATTCGATTCAAAGAACGTTGATCAGTATTTATTTCAGTTGTATATATCTCAGAAACCAAACGTTTCCGAGCATAATTTTTGCGGATAACTTTTTACATTATTTATGTATATAGAGAAACATAACGTGGAAGGTATGCCGATTATCAATTTTCAAAACGTATGCATTGCTCATGTGTAAATCTGATTCATTAACCGTACAAAGGTGGTTTGCCGGTTTTCCATTCTAAAATAGCATCGTCTGTTACTAACTTTCGTCACATGCTACAAAAGCAAAATAAAAATCGATTTTCTCTATCGATTCAAAGTACATCCGAGGGACCTTTTAGCGGTTCAGATTGAGTTATATATGTATAATTTCCCATTCGATCGGAGCCGTAATCCATTATGTCGGTCGGATTCAAATCAGTTTGCCCGTCAGTAATCTAGGAAATATCTTTCAGTTGAGTGAATATCGCTCTCCCTTATTTTGTTCGATAATTGCATTAGTAAGAGCTTATTGTGCAACAGACCGTGACGCGCATATATCAGCTGTATGCAAATGACCGAGCTGTGTGCGAAGTGATGTTGAAGCAAGGAGAAAAGAAAAGACTACGAAAAGAACGTGTGCAGAGACCGATGATACGGTCACGTTTGAGACGTGAGTGAAGTCACGCGTGGTTGGAGGAAGAGGAATAAAAGTTTTTTTTTTAAGCCTGGAACAGCGAGTGTATGTTGTTTCCTCTTCCTTGCTTATGTTCCTTGCGACATAGTCTACAACGTGTTGGATCCTGAAAGTATACGTGTGTAACCGTGTGTAAACGCTACACTTGCAGTTATTTTTGTTTGTTTTTTTACTTATAGTTGTAGTTTTTTTTTGTAGGGTTATTATATAATAGCGCTCTTTAATTAGCTACATTTTAAATTAAAGCATTTATTTAATTTCGCTACATTTTCAATTAAAGCATTTATGATTCGTTTTTTTTTCTCGCTAGTTTTTAATGTGCTACGTTCAAATCATGGTCAGTCAATGATTAACACAATAATAAAGCGATTCATCTTTTTCTTTAACAGTAAGTAGTATCATTTATTTTCGACAAAATATTTTCCGAGACAAACATCATCTATTTTCGACAAAATATTTTCCGAGACAAACATCATCTATTTTCGACAAAATATTTTCCGAGACAAACATTTATTTTCGACAAAATATTTTCCAAGACAAACATAGCTGATTTATTTTAAAGGTTGCTTAATCTCTACTTACATATAAAAAAGTATTTTGTGTATGCATCTTTTTGTGTGTGCCTGTCTGTGTGTGAGTTCGTTTCGTAATAAACTCAGCTGAACATATTATTATCATCATTATTATTATTATTATTATTATTATTATTATTATTATTATTATTAGCAAATTTTGGGCGCCATTTTATACAACTGGCAGCTGAAATAAAAAAGACCGCTCGGCAAATGGAAAAGATATCCAGAAAAATCGAAAAAAAAGAATAACTCTATCATGTTCAATCAGACGTGCTTGAATAATGACATGCTTCCAAAATACACACACACACACACACACACACACATATATATATATATATATATATATATATATATACATATATATATATAGTCTTTGAAGTTTTTAACCTTTAAAACTATACAAAAAATATATTTTCTATAATTCGTTAGAAAACTATCTAGTCAGGAAGTCATTTAATCACCTGCAATCACTGCTCTAGAATTTACTATAGCACTAATAATTTATTTTTTAAGGGATCATCAGTTGCTTACCATGAAACACTGTTTCGGGGATTTAAAAACAAAACAGCATATTACATCATGGCTCCCCAGCAGTGTTGATCAAACACGACGTCCCTTAATCTTAGGAAGAAGACATGTTACAAATATTTGATCTAATTTCCTATTCTTAATTGCATTATCTAACCTTTTCATGCTATAACAATGAATTTCTTACCTGTGTGATTCATCAGTTTCCAAATTTAAAATGGATATATTTTATAATTTACCAGTCTTGTATTTATAAGATTAGGATTAATCCATTTGACTACTTATCATCCCCACTATGATGAGTATTTTGTATATTTACATTCTTATTTATTGAAAATTAAAGGTTAAAAATATTTATACATATATACATTTTTTTCATGTAATTATAAATATATTTATACATTACTATTATATTTTCAGGTTATTTAAGCTGGAAATGGGTTACAGTATTAAAGTTGGATTGCATGAGTAAAACCGGGAATGGGTCCAGGATAGCCTGCATATTTAATCAAGGTTTTCTTTGTAGAGTTTTATTTGGTTCTTTTATTTTGCAACATATGAACCCTTTTCGGGTTATTAAGTGCCGAATCCAGTTATTTAAACTTTCATTTTAGAGTATCTTTATGCCAGGTGGTCCTGACAAATCTTTTATAGATTAGTCTAGTTATTTGGTTGTTTTGTTTTACGCCATATCAACCCTTTTCGGATTATTTAATGGCGAATGCAGTTATTTTGGAAATAGTATTCATGCTGCATTCAGCTATTTTGGATAAGGTTTTTATTGTACAAGCTCTTTGTATCTTCAATCATTAGTTTGCAGTGTTTTGTTTGGTTGTTTTACAGTGGATTTTATCGTTTTTGTACCCTGCCTTGCAATGGAAGAGTGGAAAGGGTTACATTATAAATGTTAGGTACATTTTAAGTTAGGAAACCAGCCAGGAAGTGGGGGAAATAGAAAGAGAAAGGGGAAATGGGAAGAAAGAAAAGGTGTGTTGTTGTTTTTAGGTTTTGGCTTTTGCAAAACATAATTAAGCTTCGCAAAAGAAAGTAGAAAAACAAAAAAGCATCAATGTTAGGTGCATTTCGTCTCAGGAAGCCTATATCTTCAGACAGCCTGATCTGGTAGCACCAAAGAATATAGATGAAACAAAATATAAAGATTAAAGCCATGAAAGATATATTAATACATATACAAACCTTAGAGGCGAAGATAGTTAAATATGAGGAGGCCTCAAGTTTTGACAAGCTTCTGGGCTTGACCATTACTCCTGATCTTAAATGGAACACGTATATCAAATCTGTTGCCAAGGCCGCTGGAAAAATGGTGGGATCTTTCTATCGATCCGGTAGATATCTCACTGCTGATGCTATTCTCTATCTATATAAGAGCCAGGTACGTCCAAGGATGGAATACTGTTGCCACATCTGGGCAGGAGCTGCTAGAAAGGACTTATCCTGCCTTGATAGAGTTCAAAATAGACTTCGTAGCCTCGTAGGAGATGTCCTTTTCTCCTCCTTGCAACCTCTATCTCACAGAAGAGATGTTGCGAGTTTGTCTCTGATGTATCGTTATTTTCATGGAAAGTGTTCAACTGAGCTTCAATCTATGGTCCCCCCTCGCCAAACTTTCACAAGAAACACTCGTCTAGCTGTAAACACTATCAATAATTTCCCCCACTCTTTATCTGTGCCTAAACCTAAACGTAGATTCCATGAACAAAGCTTCTTTCTTAGAACTGCACGCCTGTGGAATTGTCTTCCGTTTTCCTGCTTTCCGGCTGACTACAATATGGTTGTGTTCAAGTCTAAAGTAAATAAGTTCTTGATGAGCCGTTCCATATAAGTTATCAAATTTACCAAATTTTCATTACTAATGATTACTATATTGACCAATTTCTACTGTACACTCTTTAACCCTTATCCTTGAGTGGCCTCTGGGCCTTGATAATGTGGTGATGCCTTTGTAAAAAAAAAATGATTATATGACTGGTCTAAAAATAACATATGCGTATCTCAGAAATAGTGGATGAGATCATATTTTTCAGACAGTAGTTAAAGACGCAACAGGAATATCATCCATTATATGTTTATTTTCTTTGCTTATAAGCATTAGATTTCGAAATGTTCATGCATAAAGAGCGTTTATAAGTCCTCTTTCTATATGATGATTGCCTTTTTGAACTGCATAGCGGTATGTATCTATAACGAGTCTGTTGTGTAAACGTCTCTATAGCGGTGGCTCTGTGATGCATGTATAACACATGCATAAATGTTTATAACAGATTGTTATCTAGTGTGCATTCATGTGTCCTGTCCATATAACATGGTGTATATATAGTTGTGTGTGTAGAATATAGCTCGTGTAAACATTCAACAAACAGTATAATATAACAAAGTTCCTTTACCAGGACTAATAATATCTTTCTTTAGAGACACGTTAGACATAAGGGCACATACCTTCTTCCACTGGTTCGTCTTGATTTTAAAGAGTAAGACAAAACCCTTTTCCTTCGAAAGGAAAACGCTATATTCAGAGTTATATTTTTTATATGAAATTTATTTACTTTTGTGGGATTCTCTCGGAGTCTAACGCATTTATCCGGTATTTCTACATCGCTATTATATGTCAGTCCTCAACTCTCTAACTATCTCTCTCTAACTGACTAACTTTGCTATCGTGTGTTCCAAGAGTATATGAAAACTCTTTCTTTGTTTGATTGTCTGACGTCACATAAGCCGGTCAGTCATTGTTTTGGTAACTAAATTCCATTTGTATATTTAAAATAACATTCCAATCCTATCTTATAAAAAGTTGGGAAACATTTTAATGTGTTTCATTGCTATTTAGTTTAAATCTGTCACCTGGTACTTTAATTGCGACTTTAAAATTTGGTATTTAAGTATTTCGTTTCAATAACATTTGATTTGTAACATATCTCAACCAAATTTTGTTTATTTCCTTGTTCCATCTACTAATCCAAATGTTTCCGGGATTACAGTAGTTAACATGACAAATGAATACTTCATATTTATTTTATTTATTCTTAAATTTCATTTTATCATACTCCACCTGCAATGATCAGCATCATATATTCTATATAAAGAATTATTCTTGAAGAACCCCTTCGGATATATATATATATATATATATATATATATAGAGAGAGAGAGAGAGAGAGAGAGAGAGACAGAGAGAGAGAGAGAGAGAGATTGTTAATATCAGCTAATATATAGATTGATGGTTCAATCCTTAGCACAGGCGAAACTACAATTACTAATTAGTTCTCCACAGTCACGACAGCTGACGGAACAAAAGCAATCTAGTTCCGTGGATCAAATAAGTGTTCACTTTTAACCCTGAGTTCGACAGGAAAGATATATTGCAAAGCGAAGATTACATCCGTCAAAACCTTGTGAAGAAAGATCCAAGATTAAAACTGTCGTCATTATAATACAAATAATAAAATTCTCAAATCTCATATTCAAATAAATTCAAAGAGCTAATCATATCATCGTGTCACAGAGTACTTTTACTACATAATTTAAATCACTAATTTTTCATCCTTTCATATATGAAATCAAGAATGACTCTTTAAGAAGATCGTTTTGCTGGTAACAGTAATCGAACCTTATCTTAAGCAGTACTCTTTCCTTTAATAGCTTGTTTAGAGTAACGGTTTTTTTTAAATTTATTCTATAAACTGATTTGAACTCATCTTGGGAACAAATTATTTTCCTCATATAGCTTTGCTATTAATGAAGATGATATTAGAAGGACCTCTTTCAGTTCTAAGAAAATATCAATACACCATGTAAAGGTTACTTTGTTGTAAGTCTATGTAGTTGCTAACCACTAAGTGAACATTTCACGAAGAGGCATCGTTTGTAGTCACTGAAATGGAGCAGAGAAAAACTTTTCCTTTTCCATCCGTGATGTACTCGGATTCAAGTTCATTCGTGATGTACTCGGATTCAATTCTCGGTACTAAGATTTGGGAAAATCTTTGTGATCGGTTTTCGGCCAGAAATTTAGCTGTTAACGGATCAAAGTTCAACGATTTGACCTTGTATAACTCTACCAAACTCCTACGACAATCTTGAGTCTAAACACTTGAAATTTTAGATATAGGTTTCTTGGACATGGATCTAACTTAATAACTTGAGTTGAACAATAAATTTTAAGGGGTTATAATAGGGGTCAATGTTAAAAGAAAATTGACCTTTTTTTTTTCTTTTTTTTTGCTCAGTATACACCCCAAACGTCCGGGCAATGCCGGCTGAAATGCTAGTATATATATAAAAGTGAACATGTCTGTGTTTCTCTGTGTCTGTCTGTGTACATTTTCCTACGCAATAACTCTGTCAAAATTTGGCTGCTAAGAGTTCAAAGTGCAACGATTTGACCTTTTAGAACTCTACCAAACTCCTCCAACAATTTTGGGTCTAAACACTTGAAATTTTTGATATAGGTTCCTTGGACATGGATCTTACTTAATAACCTGGGTTGACCCAAAAACCATAAATGTTAAGGGGTCATAATAGGGATCAAATTTTAAAAAATTTACCGTTTTTTTTTTTTTTTTTTTTTTTTTTTTTTGCTCAGCATACACCTCCAAACACCCAGGCAACGCCGGGTACCCATGCTAGTATATCTATAAACGTGAACATGTCTGTGTGTGTGTGTACATTTCCCTACGCAATAACTCTCTCAATTTTAAGTCTACAGACTCGAAATGTGATATACGGCTACTGAGATTTGGGAAAATTTATGTGATTTGATATCAGCCAGAAATTTAGTTTTTAAGGGATCAAACTTCAACGATTTGACTTTTGAGAACTCTACCAAACTCCTCTGAAAATTGGGGGTCTAAAACTTGAAATTTTAGATATAGGTAACTTGGATATAGACCTAACTTAATAACTTGATTTGAGCCCAAACAATAAGTGTTAAGGGGTCATAATAGGGGTCAAATTTAAAAAAAATGACCTTTTTTTTTTTTTGCTCAGTATACAACTGACTGAAATACTAGTAAATGGATAAACCAATAGTTATCGCCTTTAAAGCAATTCTTCAATAATTATTTGGTGTTCATAGATTTCCGATCTGTACTCATAATATGAGAATTCCAAAGTGATGTCTCCTATTTTTATTCCACTCGAAAGGATCAGAGGAGATTGACAATTACATTTGGATTATGACTGAACTTATCCATTCATCACCTGAAAGTTTCAGTTTGTTAAAGATATTGGCGGTGTGAGATTCTAAGAAAGCATCATCAATCATTCACGTGCATCACAAGCAAAGATGCGTCATAGAATTTCAAGTATAAGTGCATTGAGAATTGAGATGACTATGTAGAAAGACGTTTTAACGCACAAAAGATTGCTCATCTTAATGGTACTACTCTCGCTTTCCTAGCTCTTCATCTTTTTAGATAAAAATAGGTCTTATTCATGGAAAGACCCTTGCATAATAAAACGCGCCCCGGATGTCTATGTTCAACCATCGTTCATCACTGACAAAAGTGCATTAAGAATGGTGGTGACTATGTAGTAAAATGAGTTCTGGAGCAGAAAATGTCACTAGTTATAATTGTACCACTTTTGTCTTCGTAGCTCTTCAACTTTTTTAGTTAAAAGATCAAAAAAATGAAAATTAATTAATTAAAAATTAAAAAAAAAAGGATTTGTTTTGCTTTTGGAACTTCTCTCGTAAGTTGACTATAATATATTTTAGCAGGGATTGTACATTTACTGGGGGATTATTTCTACAGCTTATAGTCTATTAAATTTGAAATACTTTCAAAACTTTCTTCCGAAATGATTTCAAAGCGTGTATATCATTAGTTATAATTCCAAAACAAAAATATGTAGTTATTTCACACTTATAAATTTTTATTTGTATTTTTTCGCAGTACGTCTTTCGCATGTTTCGTTGAATATCAGGATGTTGTATATTTGGGCAGTGTGCAACGAGAAATTATTTAAGACAAAAAGCGTGCATGTGCATTGTCAAATTACCCAAAGGTCATTTGAATAAAATCATGCACCTGGTATAATAATACCTAGGCCATGTATACTAAGTAAACGTTTTGACAAAAAGCTTTCACCACTGGAACAGTAATAATTATCAAATGTACCAAACAAAAAATAGCAAAAATATAAAATTGACAGGCACCTGCGTAAAAATAAAGTAACAAACGTGTAATTGCCAGAAAGATAAGGCAAAATATGATGTTTGAAAAGTTAATTTTCAGTAAAAGGTTACATATATGTAATCGAATCTAAGGTAATCCAGTGAAGCAGGATGACCTAATAAAACTGTGTTGGAATGTGGTTAGAGTGACAATGCAATCACAAATAAGGCTAACAGGGGGACACAAATTCTTATATAATGATCTACTTCGTCTTGACCTTCTTACAACAAAGTGTTCCATTATCTCTCGAGACTCAACGAGATGTAAATAATAATAATAATAATAATAAAAATAATAATAATAATGATAATAATAATAATAATAATAATAATAATGATAATAATAATAATAATAATGATAATAATAATAATAATAATAATAATAATAATAATAATAATCTATGTATTAATAGGATAGCGTGTGTCTTATTTATTTTGTGTGTAATGCTTACATGCGAGTGACTGACGTTATGGACTTCCATTTAATAAATAATTTTACCAAGAGTTTTGGTTTCGGTTTCGATTATAGCTGAAGGAACTCAAATTATATATATATATATATATATATATATATATATATATCATAAGTTTTGGTTTCGGTTTCGATTCAAGCTGATGCACACGAGTCATATGTATATATATACATTTTTTTTTAAATCACAACTTTATAATGTATAAAACTCGATAAGAACATTAACTCTACAATAATATATAGGAAATCTGCAATAATTTAAATATAATATTTTAGCGTACTTTATGACCGAGCTATGCTGGGTGGTCCCTGCTAGCTTGGACAAATACTTTTGCATTTTTAACAAAATAATTATAATAATGTCAGAGCGTCTCCATTTACGCTGAACACCAACAGAATGTCAACACCAATATATTACATATGAATGAGTCTCCTATCTAATTTCCACAGGTTCCGCTAATAATAATAATAATAATAATAATAGTAGTAGTAGTAGTAGTAGTAGTAGTAGTAGTAGTAGTAGTAACAACCCTGAAAAAGGTTTAAATGTCAATGGAAAACACTGGGGTGTAGAAACTAACCTGCAAACGCTGGCCGGCTATATAGAAACTGTAATAGAAATAAAACAAAAAGTTAACCGAACCGTAAAATTGTGAATGAACAAGGGTTGTATAAATTTCTTGTTGGATGTTTTGAATGACTGTCAGTCATAATTTGACAAACAAGCTTTTGGGAATGTATTATGTGTACTATTGGGTCAAATTGTTGTTTATTTGCAGGAAGAATTTAGAGAATTAATATTTTTGTAGTTTATGTATAAGGACACTTGAACTTTGGATGTCTAGAAGGTCATATTTTGCAATATGTTGCTGAAAAAATATTGTAGCGTCAGTCTAGATCTGCGCCACGTCAAATAGACGTGAAGGGCAAAGGGAGAAGGAGATATTCATTTTGATCAGTGAAAAGAAGGTTGGGATCTTAGAGAGACTTGGTGCTGCCCAAATTAAAGTGAAGCTCAATGGTTGTTGCCAGCGGGAAATCAATGGTAAACGGTTGTTGAGATTACGCCAATTGATTCGCAAAGATTATCAAAAGAGATGGAGAGTATGATGCCAGAATTTACCGACTGCGTTCTTAACGTTCGAGTTTTCTTCGCGAGGGAAGAGAGAACAAAAAAAAAATGGTATCACACGCGAATTATTTCTACACGACACGACACGACCCAGATCAATTCTGTTCATTCGAACCTGAACACCTCCGACAATTCGACACGACACGACCCAGAACAACTTCATTCATTCGAACCCGAACACTTCCGAGAATTCGACACGACACGACCCAAAATAATTGTAATCGGCTTTTTTTATAGGATTTGGACGAATTCATTTTCGCTGTAGGTAGGCTCAGCTTAGACATTGACACACAATTCTTGAGTGCTTCCGCGTACTCGTAGTTTAAAAAAAAATGAGCTGATACATTAAAAAAAAAACGGGAGAACTGAGAATCCGTATGTAAATAGCAAAACCATCATCAACCACCGATGATTTATGCAGAAGACGAGCGAACCAAATCTAACCAATTACTTTGCACAAATGCAGAGAGATTATGTCTTTTTTATATGTAGAAAAATGCGGAAAAAACTTCCAAAGGATTGCTGTCTCTAATTATTGGACGCTTCAGTTTATTTTTTTTTTTATGATTTTTTATCGAAAATCTATTAGGAACGAAGTCATTCGGAACAAGAAAAAAAAAAGAGGATATTTCTGGAATTAGTTTAATTAATTTTACACAACTTCCGAGACAGTCGGAGAAGAAGAAAAATAATGAGAAAATAAGTTGAGGGAAGGAACTGTGTCTGTGTGTTTTGATGTGAGAGCGCGTGTCTGCGTCTACGTGCGTTCGTGCTATAAGAATTGAAGAGTAGGTTGATAGAAAGAATGTAATAGAGTAAAAAGCATAGAGTATGTGTATGTATGCATGTGTATGTGTGTTTTTTTTGTGTAGATGTTCTTACCAATGTGGGTGTGGTGAATATATACCTGCGTCGATGATATAAGCGTGCATAGAATAAAGGTAAAGGTTCCAAATTCGCTTAATGGTAACAAGTTCATTAAATTGATTTTTTATGTTATCAATGAACGAAAATCGATATTTTTTTACTATTTTTCCAATTAATTATGTGCGTATAAATGAATATTCGTTGACTATTCATTCACTTAGCGTATCTTTATTTATATTCCAGTATCGATACCGTATTCACTTAATCTATTATATATACGTATATATATGTATATATATGTATATATATGTATGTATATATATGTATATATATGTATATATATGTATATATATACATATGTATATGCATATATATGTATATATATATGTATATATATATATATATGCACGCATAGATAAAGTGTTTACTCGTACGTGAATCTGTAATTAATTTTATTGCAATGCGCGCGACATATTTAATTATCTTTTTCACGAGACAATACATGACTTATATCCTGCAACGTATTTAGACACATAATTAAATATAGACAAACATGATCCAAGTAGACGTTAGTATAGGCTGCGCCCCCAAACAAAAATGTCACCTCTATTTAATAAAGTCAAACATTTTCTTACGCAATGAAACTAGATTTGATAACATAAAAGCGCAGTACGTGCCTTACTGGTCCATCATGTTGCAGTCGTATTCTTTCAAACAGTCGCCGTCCAATGTTATGAGGGACACTTTGGTCATCGTCTCGTGAGAAGACGTGTTATTCACATTCATCGGACTTTATCCCTATCAAATTGTATCTCTTCGGTTATCTGAAAATTACTGTCTACCAAAAACACTACAGACGATTTCTATACTAACAATGAGTAAAAATAAAGCCTACCCACCTCCACAAATAATAGTCAGTGCTAGAAGAAAAGTGCTTGTAGTAAGTGAGGATTTTGACCATTGTGTCAAAGTGTATATATCCTATAACGACAATAAACAAGAACGGTTAGCCAGTTTGTTTGAATATTTGTAACATAGATGGTTGATTCACAGAAAGATATTTTATTGTTCATTCAATGGGTAGTATTTCAGAGACGGGTGTATCTAACAGTGTCATTATTGTCTAAATTGTATAATTATTGGTGGATGCTTTGTTGGTGGATTTATCATCTGTTGCACCTGTCGATGGTTAACCCGGATGTACTGTAGAGATCAGCCTGTGTAATAATTTCCACTCGTAAGAAAAGTGTGGCGATGTTATTTAGCCGGTTGTGACGTCAGAGAAGAGCAGATGCTCGACGGTTTGAAAGAAACGAGCGAACTGAGAACACAAGTCTCTAAAAACATTAATATTTTTAAACAATGTGTTTGAAACATAAGAACTTTTCTCTCTCTTTCTCTCTCTCTCTCTCTCTCTCTCTCTTCCTCCCTCCCCATCTCTCTCTCTTTCTCTCTCTTTGTTTTTCTCTCTTGCTCTTATGTTTCTAAAGTTTGTTTTTTTTAGATGCGGATTGATAATTTGGATTATTTAGATTATTCGTACTACTGTTTACATCTCGAGTATTATTCACATAACGTTTCGACCGATGTAACCTATGACCTTCATCAGGTACATTTTGTTGAACTCTCGAATCAAATAAGTTTTGTACTATATATATATATATGTATGTATATATATATATATATATTTACACACACACACACACACACACACACACATATATATATATATATATATATATATATATATATATATATATATATATAAACAAACATCTCATTCAGTATATTAAAATTTCGGTACATTTTTCACAAAATCGTTTGTTTATGCAGAAACAATCGTTACACACACACACAACACACACACACACACATATATATATATATATATATAGCATAATCATAATTTCACGCGAACGTACTTGAGAGATTTTAAGTATGTTTTTATCGAAATGCGTCCGAGAAGTATAAAAAATCACTAATCAAACAAATGCGATTAAAGTAGGAAGTCTGGATTTGACCAAGGTTAACACTTTCATACAACGTAACATCACAAATGCATTTCTTAATTTTCATCAGCGCACAAGTAGAAAGCCCCTTCGTATAAAATCAACTGTGGATGCATTCGAAATGAATGGGGTTTTTTTTAGAACACAATTGAACTATGCTGATTAAATTATAAAAGAAAGACCAGGGATTTTTACAAAAGTTAACACCTCATACAACATAACAGCACAGTGCATTTATAAAGTTTTATTACCATACAAGCTGAAAGGCTCGAATATAAGATCTTTGATATGACAAGGGCGCATTTGATATGGGTTCTTCTCTTTATAGCACTATTGAAACATGATACTAGACTTTTGCATTTTAAACTTTACTTTAAGCCATTATATGTAAAATAATTTTATAAAATTAACAGATTCTCTACAGTGCAATATAGACTACAATGTATTGTGAACAAAGGTATTGCAAGAAGCATTTGAGCTTTCTCATGGTGCACCGCGATGATATGTCTCTTTGCTTTTGGTATTTTTTTATAATTTTTATCTAAATTATCACATGGTTGAATCGATCTTACATTCTCATAAAAAAACGTGTTCAAATTATTTGCATGGTGTGAGAAGCATGCCGTGCTCTTTATTTCCGTTGATGCAGTTATCCACGGTTGGAAGGATAACAACACACACGCACAGAGTGACAATTTCTTATCAACAGGACAGAATCTATTAGCTGCCACTTAGAAAATAAAGTATAAATATTAGAATGATCAAAATATTGAGGACTAAAAGACATTTCAGAACCAAGCCGTTGTATAAGGTCAGCTTTCTCACTTCCAGGTATTAGAGGATAAAAATTACTACCGGAACAGTAGTTGAAACTCGCTATGAAGCAAACGAACAACAGAAGATGTTGTATTTGAGAGAAACAGCTTACCTTATAGGCTTGTATATACTGATGTTTATTAGCTGTTTTCTTTTCAGATAAAGTTAATGTCAAGAGAGAAAGATAAAGCGCCTTTCTAGGGCTTTCCTCGTCTAAGTTTTATAGGATGGTGCTTTTTGGGGGGTATTTCATAGCATATCTTATAGCTGGGATAATTTATTAAATATGCGTACAGTTAACGTATTCATATTATTTTCCTGTTTATAGCAATTGTACTATCACGATCGTTATAATAAGGCTATGACAGAATATTCTTTTCGTTGTTTTCACTCTCGAGCATATATACGACACAGTTAATCAATTGAGAACCACTTCACTCTTTCTAAAAAACATATAAGATATTAGCTGATATATAACTGAAAGTTAAAATAATGATGCATATACGTATGTAAAGAAAAGAATAAAGAGACATGTATGTGCTTACATCTATGTGTCTTTATCATTAATCTGATCTTTTTCTATTTTGTTGTGACATGGGCATACTACAGTATATTAGACATTCACCAGCTGTGTCAGAGACTTCAAATAAGAGATCTTTTTAAAGATTCTAAGCGCAATATCCTTTTCTGCTCAAGTACATTTGCCAGATAGTTTTATAAATATTTCTCTAGAGCTCGGTGGCTCCTATAATTACCGAACTTAAACAGATCTCCATAAAATTCCATTTTTTTAATGCGCTATATAAGACCTTTGTAGTTTTTGCTTCGTTTTTCTTCAGTCGAAGTTCTCAAGATCCAGGGGGTCACTCTTAGGGATAATACTTTATTTCTACGAAATATGTAGATTTTCGAATATTCTATTGCCGTTCACTTTTACCGCTCAAACTTAGTAAAAAGTTAAGAAAATTAAATTATATTTTTGTAGTAAATTGGCTTTACTGGATATCAGGACAACAATTCGTCTAGTCTGGTAGAGTACCCATCTCAAGGTTGTTTCACTATTCCTCATATAAATCAGTACTTCGTAGTAATGATTGTATTTGATCTTCGAAATTTATGTTATTTTAAATATCTAGCCAGGTTTTATTTCTAGATTGACGTACTCTCACACAATGTTGTCCTTACAATCTTCTGTATAGAGATATCTTAAAGATTTGGTAATAGTGTCCAGTAGACATGCCAGTTCTTTGGTTTAGGCATTTAAGTCCTAGAATGTATGTATATAAATATCTGAGGTTCCCTAATATATATATATACATATATGTGTGTGTGTGTGTGTGTGTGTATTGTATATATATATATATATATATATATATATATATATATATATATATATACAGATAGAAAGAGAGCTATGGAGGGAGACCGGAAAAGGGGAGTGTGCAACATATCTTTATTTCAATCACGAAACACGATAAATCTTCACGCAAAAGCACCATAATAGTGTCGAAATTGTCTATTTGATAATGTTATTATAATTTTCGCCAAAGACGACGTTTTTACTGTGAAAGTATGAAAATGATTTTCTCGTCACGATGAGATTTTTAAAGAAAAGTTTTTGATGTAAATTAGCATTTTTCCCCGTCTGTCTGTTTCCAAAAAGGAATACGTATTTTTACTAATCCCTGTGATTAAATACATATTTAGCCATCCTACAAGATATCATCTGTGGATTTTTTTTTCAACCATACTAAACCATTTTTTACATTCGTAAACAGAAGTCTAGCGTAATAATTCTAGAAGATCAGTGTAAATACTTGCAAAAACGAAGAGTGTTAAAACATACAATCAAATAAGTAGCACTATGGCAGACACCCATAAAGTCATTAGATAGGAAAAAAGAGGAAAAAAGAAACAGAATAATTAAGAAGACATCTGTAGAACTGTCTTTAAGTCTAATTCTTTCTTATCGTGGTAGGGACTTGATTGAGCTCCAATCCCTGGCCTAACACCGGTAAGACATTCACAGGAAGAACTCGCTCCGTTCCAAGTACAACAAAGCACTTTCTTTTCTTTCTTTCCAGAAAAATCAAACGGAACGTTTCAAAAGTTTCTTTCCTATAACATCTTATCTTATACCAGCAGTCTGATTCCTAACTGACTACAGCTTGAGCATCTTCAAGTCTCATGTAAACAAGTACCTCTTGAAAGATTTTTGTTGCCCACTTATTCTTTTCAAGTTCTCATAACGGCGATCATCGTCCGAGAGTTTTATTTTCGAGTGGCTTTCGGGTCTTAAGTAGTGATGACCAACAGTAGGAAAAAGAAAGCGGGATAATCTCACATGATTCTTGCTTATAACGTCCATAACTCAATAAGAAAAAAAGTCTGATTTTAACAAACGAATGCATGTAGGACATAGGTGCGTTATTGATGCACGTCTAGAAGTCATCTTAACACGTGTAATACGAGTTTATGATGGGCATCCAGCGGAGCCAAAACCGTCGTAAATAACGTTATGACCGGATTTACTCTGAAATGTGTCATACGTTTAATCATTCTAGATTCTTTTAACTTAGAATTTCTGAACACGTGTCCGTCACGCATGTTGTGCAAACGACCTGAAACTGAACTTATTCAAGTATAGCAAATCGAAAACTCATAGCGAACATACAGGGTGAGTCACGAGGAACGGATGTTTTTAGAACGCTTCTTGCTCTCTTCGAGTAAAGGATAGGGAGTGAGGGAGGTAGTCTTGTAAATGTTTTTACGTACATTATAAATTTTTTTGTTGAAATATTCGCAGACTTTTGTTTTCCCGTTACTCACCCTTATTTCGTAACCGATTGCTAAGAATTATATTTGGATAAAAGACACAGGTAGAATTTTTCTATGTCTTATCTGCTAGAAGAAACATGAGGCATAATTTTTTTCTGATTATACATTTCATTTTTTTTTTGTTCTCGGCTCATGAAAGAGAAATCTTTATGAACTTAAGCAATATTTTCGTCCAAAACCATAATGCCCTATTTTGAAGAGTTGAGTTTTATTCGTATTTAAAACCGATCTCGTTTCTTTTTATGCCCTCATGAGGAGGAAAGTATATAGGAACACAAGAAGAGTGGCGTGCTTTTCTTCTTCTTCTTCTTCTTCTGCTTCTTCTTATCCTTCTTCTTCTTCTTCTTTTTCTTCTTCTTCCTATTATTATTATTCTTATCTATATATTAATACGCTAATTCACCTCGACCGTTATCATCGAGAACATCCCTTAAGGTAAAAATGGAATATTTCAAATCGCACCAACCATTATTATACAGAAATCTCCAAGTATGAAAATGGAATATTCTAAAATGCCCAATAAACAATTGTTTCAAATTGATAAGTTTTTGCCAGCCAGTGTATTGTGTGTGCACGTCACAATACCAATAAGTTATTTATCGCCAGTCAGTTTTTGATTAGTACAGATCAAAATACTAGTAGTTTATTCATTGCCAGTCAGAATATGGTGGGTAGATCACAATACTAGTTACTATTATTATTATTATTATTATTAGTAGTAGTAGTAGTAGTAGTAGTAGTATTACTACTACTGTATAAAGTTGAAAACGTAATAAAACTAGTAGAATCGGAAGCCAGTTGATTTAAGATAACATTTGCACATGTGTTTGATAGATACAAGTTTCAGACTGCTAATAATCTCTAAATTAAAAATTTAAGTTTAAAATTTGCATTTGAATATTGGCATGAGGTCTTATAGAATCCATGCTAAAGCTTACAGGATGATTTAAAAAAAATAAGAAAAAGAATGTGACGTTCTTTCGAAAAGTTTGCAAAATTAATAGAAACAGCAAATGAAGAAAAACTCCGATACGATTTAAAGGTGGTAATTTTATGTGAAATATTATCAACTTTCTCAAGAAAGCAAATAAGTACGCGTGTTGGTCGACTGTAAAATGTCACGAATATCATTTATGGAGAGGGTTTCGTTTATTTTCGGGAAGAGAAGAAGAAAGAAGATGAAAAAGAAGAAGAAGAAGAAGAAGGAAGAAAAAGGAGGAAGATAAATAGAAAAACAGAAAAAGAAAAGAGAGTAAGAAAAAAGGAGTAATTAGGAAGGAAAAGAGGAAGAAAGAATCAAGAAGAAGAAGAAGAAGAAGAAGAAGAAGAAGAAGAGTGCGAAGTAATAAAAGAACGGACAAAATAGTGCGATAAAGAAGTTTAAAAACACAGACGGAGATGCAGAAGAAAAAGAACGTGATGAGAAGTAAGAGGAATATTACAAAAAGCAGATGAGTGCAAAACATAAAATAGGTGCAGGGTGGGACGATGAATTTTTCGCCCTAAAGAAAACAACACTACAGTTTCTTTTAAAACTTTTATTGAAAAGTCAATTCAGGTAACTTGATTATGTAGTAGAGCTGACATTTATTCAATGTAGCCGCCTTCTGCCTCAATTGCCATCTCGATACGGGTCCGGAACTGGGAGCATACCTTTTCCACAGACACCGGCGGGAGCTCGACGAAAACGCGGTGGATAGAGCGATCAGGCTAGCTTTGGTGGAATGGGACGTCATGTTGGTGATGTTCTCGACGTATGAGCAGACAAAGTAGTTAAACGGGTTCAGATCGAGGAAGGGAATGCGGTGAGAGAAGGATACAAATTTGTAGTACTTCTGAAGCCAGCCCTGGGTCACTTTGAATTTGTAAGCCAGCGCTGAGCCATGCTGCCACACCCAGGTTCTGCGAGCGGCCACCTGATTGCACCAGAGGGTCACCGCACTCTTCATCACATCCAGATACACTTTGGTGTTGACTTTCAAGCCGACTTCGAAGATGTGAGGTGGCATGATGTGGCCCTCACTTGAAACCACACCAAAGGCAATAAGCGTGACCGAAAAGTTTGTTTTCCTCACTCTGGACACGTTTCTGTTTTTGTGGCAATCCAGCGATGCATTTGGAGGGTGCTCGCAATAGTGCTTTGATCGGTAGAGAGCATGAGTTATACAGCGGCACATCTTCGATGTCGCTCGTTGAACATTGTGTTACTTTCAGACATAGTAGAAGGTTCCTATCGCTCTTGGGTATTTTACACAACTAGCCAACTAGTAGATGGTCTCCAACAAAAAAGAAAAACCGGTTTTCATCAAACGAAAATTGGATCATGTTTTTTCTAGGGCGACAATTCCATCGTTTCACTCTATAGATGAATAATATCATGTACCCGATAAAGAACAAGTGGAGCAAAGAAAAGGACAATGAACGATCAAAACAGAAGAAAATGAAAGAAAGAGGGATATTAAGAAGACATGGAAGATGATAAAGTAGAATAAGTAGAAAAAGAAAGGGAAACAGAAGAAAATGAGGCAAAAGAAGAAGAAGAAGAAAAATGAAAAGAAGAAGACTGGGATGAAGAAAAAGAAGAAGAAGAAGAAGAAGAAGAAGAAGAAGAAGAAGAAGAAGAAGGAGATGATGATGAAGAAGAAGAAAGTACAGAGAAAAATTGAAGTCGCAAAAGAAGACGACGAATGAGATGAGGAAGAAGGGGATGAAGAAGAAGGAGATAAAGAAGGAAATGAAGAAGCAGAAGAAGAAGAAGAAGAAGAAGAAGGAGAAGGAGATGAAGAAGAAGAAGAAGAAGAAGAAGAAGAAGAAAAGGGTATTCGCTATCAATTCACTTCATGACCGGAAATGTTGAACAGAGGACAAAAATGGAAGTAAAACACCACAAATACATTGTCACGAAGACGTATGAATAGAAAGCAAGTTGGTAGAAAAGAAAAGTAGCGAAAATAGAACTGGAAATCTGAAACTTTGTAAAAGACAATACAAAAAAAAAAAATCCCACGTGGGCTTGTTATATTTTTCTAGTTCTTATCGATATATCTTCAACAGTGTTTTATGCAGCTGGCACGTTCCAATGCGAGTGTTCACTAGCGCACTTGTAAACCCGATGATTTGTGCCCTAGTCCAGAGAACACACTAAACATTGCTTAAATTCCAAATATCAACAGAAAACAAAAACATGTATAAGTCGCGAACCAACATATTTGTGGTTGACAATGTGAGGATGGTAAAAGCTCATATCTTAGCTGTATTTATCCATATGTTATGAACAACTAGCAGGGAGACCCGACCTTTCCCAGGATAGTATAATGATCAAGAATTGTTTCACACTCCAATATTTTTATTGTCATCGAAATCGGTGAAATCGTCCATTTGTCAATCAAATCGATTGATTGTCTACTCTGGTTGGGGATCCATGGCGGTGCGCTGGGAAAAGGCTTCACATGCCTCTTCGCAGTGATTTATTCAACAATACATTTCGATCAATATTACACTGTAGAGAACTTACTGTTAATTTTATAAAATTTTGTTATATATAATGGCTTGAATTAATGTTTAAAAGTCAAGAATCGTGCTCCAAACAGAAACACTGATTTCGAATGCGCCCTTGTCATATCAAAGAACCTCTTGTGGATTTGTTATGTTTGGCATTACTGCTTGTGTGGTGATAATGGCTTGAACTCAAGTTTAAAATCCAAAAGTCAAGTATCATGGTGCAATTGTATTATACAGAGATACATTCAATTCGAACGCGCTCCTGTCATATCAAAGAACCTACTGCTGACTTTATATGTCCGACCTTTCAGCTTGTGTGGTAATAAAACTTCTCAAATACACCTGTGATGTTAGGCTGTGTACGGTGTTAACTTTGATAATAATTTCATGTTCTTTCTTTCATCAGATTATTCCGATTATCGATACTTATCGAAGACATTCATATACAAAACCAAGGTAAGAACAATGCCAGGAACATAAAGTATTTTCGTGTGAAATTTCATAAAAATCGGCTCAGTCGTTTTGGAGTACATATAGAACGAACTCACAGACACACGAACATACGAAGTTCATATATATATATATATATATATATATATATATATATATATATTCAGAAAGTGTGAGAGAATATATATAATTATTTTCCACAACCGAACCAATGTCGCAGCCCACAAGATCCAAGAAAGCCAACAAACGGAATTCCAAGACTCATCAGTTAGACATATCTGCGCTCAGGATTTGAAACCCGAACCTTTTGCATGCGGATCTGTGCCGCGAGTTGCTTGATCTGTGTAAATTAATAGACATTCTTGTGTGTGTGGCGTGTTTGCTCAGTTAGTGGAGTGCTCGCCGAGCATGCAAGAGGTTAGGGTTTCAAATCCTGAGCGCGGATATGTCTAACTGATGAGCCCAAATGAGGGTGAAACTCGAGTCTTGGACTTCTGTGTGTTGGCTTTCTTGGCTCTTGTGGGCTGCGACGTTGGTTCGGCTGTGGAAAATAATTATATATATATATATATATATATATATATATATATATATATGAAATTTATTCATACAAACATTGATGGCTACATATGTGCATACATGTTTATGTAATCACCCGCGTTGGGGGATTACGTCTTCAGGCCAAGAATTATCGTCGAGAGTTTATCTCTCTCTCTCTCTCTCTCTCTCTCTCTATATATATATATATATATATATATATATATATATATATATATATACAGGGTGTGCAATAAGTATCCGATACAAAGCAAAAAGTTCATTAATTTTTTATTACACGAAAAAAAAAAGCGATAACAAAATGCTATTCTAATGTATTTCTGTATGATAAGTACAAATCTCATATCAAACATCTTATATAATTATGCATTCACTAGATAATTACATAAATGTCATATCTAAGGTTCAAAAAGTATCCAACACACAAAAAATAGTATTAGTTTCTAGTAATATGTCCTTTACTCGCCATAACAGCTTCCAAACGTTTGAGATACTTACAAGATTGTGACAGATGTTAACTGGAATTTTATTCCACTCTTCTTGGCAGATTCTCTTAAGTTCTGTCAGATTTCTCGGATCTCCCTTTTTGTACTATCAACTTCAACTCTCGCAACAGATTTTCAATTGGGTTGAGGTCATGTGATTGACTTGGCCAATCCCAATACCTTTATTTCCTTCTCCCGAAACAATGCGATAATTGTCTTGGCCGTGTACTTGAGATCATTGTCCTGCTGGAATATCAACCATTAGGCAAGTTCATATCCTCTGCAGAGAGAGATTATCGTCAAATACATTTGAGAATTCATTTTCCGTTCTATGATGTAAAGTCTTCCAGGATCGGTTGAAGAAAAACAACCCCAAACCATTACACATCCACCTCCAAACTTCACCGTAGGGATGGTATTCTTTGGATCAAACGCTGAGTGCTTCTGTCTCCAAACACCACTTACATTATTTCGCCCAAATAACTCAATTTTCGTTTTGTCCCAGCAGAATATTTAATCCCAAAAACTTGAAGTTTTTTTTTCAAATGTTCATTGACAAATTTCGCACGATTCTTGATATGAATCGGCTTTAACAAAGGAGTATTTTTTTTGTTTGTTTGTTTTTTTCGCGATTGGAATCTTCTTTCGAAGCGCTGTCCTAATTGTGTTTTTGCATACACGTGTTCCGGATGCTTCCAATGTTTTCTGGGGCTCAGAACGAGTAATTCGGGGATCCCTCTTCACTTCACGGAGCCATTAAAAGTTAGAAATTTTGGAAGGACGCCCTGGACGTAGCAGATTTGAAGTGCACTGGCAGGACTTCCATCTACGAATCGTGTCACCGACGGTCGAAATTAAAATATTCAACATTGTTGAAATGTTTCTATACCTGAACCATCCATGTGTAGCTAAACCATTAATTTTCTTGTCTTTTCCCACAATTCTCTAGTTTTAGACATTGTATAAACAGTGCGACTAAATTGACCAAAATAAATAATACGCCGTCAAGAGTTATCGGGATATATCTGGAACTATCACATGACAGATATTTGACTAATTAAAACTTTTTTCTTTGTGTTGGATGCTTTTTGAACCTTAGATATGGCATTTATGTAATTATCTAGTCAATACGTAATTATATAAGATTTTTGATACGAGATTTGTATTCATCATACAAAAATACATAAGCCCACTTTTACGAAACTAACAGTTATTCATATCTTGGAAATTACTCGTATGCCTGATTTTTGTACGTTATTTTCGTTTTCAGCACCCCCGAAAACCTTTTAAAGTGGTAATTTTAAAGGATTTCTCGAGGGTGTATTCATTCCTCATATTTACCAAATAAAGAAAGAATGCTAGATAGACTTTTACAATATATATATATATATATATATATATATATATATATATATATATATATATATATATATATAAGATTTTTGATACGAGATTTGTATTTATCATTCAAAAATACATTAGAATAGCATTTTGTTATTGTTTTTGTTTTCGTGTAATAAAAATTAATCAACTTTTTGTTTTGTATCAGATATTTATTGCACCCACTGTATATATATATACTAGCAAAACTACCGGTCAACTTGTTAGATGATAAGGGCTGTCCCCTTTTCATGTAAGTATAAAAATAGAGAGATTAGTTAAAATGAAAATAAAATGAGAGAAAGCAGAAATCGAACCCTGGACATAAGTTTTAAAGAACAATAGGTTTAAATGGAATGTCCAGTAAATTGTTAATTCTGATGAAATAAATAATAAATAAACTATTCAATTGTTAGAAAGAATGTGGATAATAAAATATAGGTTAAATAAAGTAGATATGTAGGTTGAATTCCTTTGTAAAAACATCAAAGAAAAAATAGGTTATTGGGAAATCATATGTCGGAAACGTGCAAAGTCGCGCATGTTGAAACACGTGAATTTTGCTCACGTGGCCAGACATGCATGGATGTCTAAATATAGGAAGTGAGAGTTAGTTAGTTAGTTAGTTGGACAGTCAGTGAGAAACTCAGAGAGGATCTGGGAATTCGAACATCTAGGAAGCGAGACGATCACTTTGAAACTAAAATATGAAGCTTTGAATTCATAATGATAAAAACCACAGCCGGTCGTGAAGAAATAAACCCATTATGTGTTTTGATAAAAACGTCGTCTTGTGTTTGTGATTCTTACAAAAAGGTAAAGTGAAAATTGTATTATATGTCTATATATCTGTGTTATAAAATGTCATTACATACACGTCTCGACATCTCATATCCACAATGTGAATCAACATCATATCTACACTAAGACTGTCTGAACACTATCTCCTCACTCAAAGAGCTTATTCTTCTTCCATTCTACACATCTAAGGAATGAACATTTAATATATAATCTCTCATAACATGAACAATCTCTCTAAGTCTCTTACAACAACATCTCTTTATCTCTAAGACTCTCTTTTAATGAAACCCCTATATGTAACAAATTGGGTTCAAAAACAGCTTACAGAAAATGGACTCTGATTTATGAAAGTATGATAGGTTATGAAAAGGAAGGGTTGTAAATAGGTAGCTTCGAATTTGGGGGTATCAAAACCAAAGCAATATATGATGAAAGTAAAATTAAAATAGATAAACCCCATAATTTATTATACCATACCTGTTCACACTGAAACACTTATCACATTATTCTGTGGATCTATATTAAAAAAACCTTGTTAAACTTTGGGACATATTTCCATTCTATGGATGTCAGGTGTGAACGAACATCCCATAATTTTATTATACCATATTTCTTCAAACCAAAACATAACTATCAAAGTATACTTACGCAGATATATATGAAAAGTCTTTATTAAAGTTTGTGCCTATTCCCATTCTATGGAGGCCAGGCGCGAACGCAGACTCCACAATTTTATTATACCATCCCTATTTAAGTTAAAACATATTTATTAAAGTATTATTATGTACATCTATATCAAAAACACTTGTAAACGTTTTTTTATTTTAATTTTTTATTTCCATACTTAGTGGACAAGGCGCGTACGCAGACCCCACAGTTTTAATGAATCATCATTATGCCAGATCGAACATACACATTCCTGTATCTCGATACATCTTCTATCATTATATGTGATCAGTTTTCTATAATAGTCAACCATATAAGAGCCTATTCGTGACCAGACACACACAGACGTTCAGCTTTATATTATACTAGCAGAAGTACCCGTCGTTGACTGGATTCAAAAACAGCCTACAGAAAATTGGCTGTGATTGATGAAAGTATGATAGGTTATGAAAAGGAGGGGGTTGTAAAGAGATAGGTTTTGATACTCAAAAATTTTACCCCAAGCAAAATATGATGAAAGTAAAGATAATTTTCGCGAAAATATATTTTTTTATATAAACTTTATTTCCGTTCGTAGCCAAGAGTGACCAACAAAATGATTTTTCCTTACAAAGAGAAAATGTTATATATATATAATATAATATAAATATACAAGAAATAAATGTTACCATAGTCAATAAAAGTTACTTTTATGGTAGAAAAGTTCATTGGTTTGTATTTTTAAGTAGTTTGTAAAAAAATCATTGTTTTAGTTCACGAACCGGTTTAAAAAAAATCAAAATCGCAGCGACTTTGAAATGGAGAGTCCGTTTTCAATTTAAAGGAGGGGCACCTGAGCATTATGCGTTAACAATTTAAGGAATATTTATAAACATATTTTAATGTTTTCCGTTATTTTGTGCTTGAGGAATATTCTATTATGGCATGTGTAGTTTATATGAAAATTCATTTAAGTAGTTATCGCCTCAAATTTCGTTTTAATTTCGGTTCGCTGAAATTATTTCATGTAAAGAGCATTAAAAACTATTTCAAAACAAAAAAAATGAACTGAACTTTTATTAACTATGGTAACATTTATTTCTTGTATAGTTATTTTTGGCGTAGTCGTTTGTTGGCTTTTCTGCTAAACACTCTTACTAAATAATATTTACGAAATATCGAAAAACAAAGAAACAAAAACAGTTTGGAAAAATAATGAAACTTTACTTACTTTAGTAAAATAATCTGAAACAGCAATATGGGATATTAAAAAAGTAAACACGTAATTACTTTAGTTTTTTAAAGCAAAGAATCGATATAAATATGAATAAGAAGAAAATGACGCCCTTTGCAAGCAGATCAGCTTCGTTTCAGTTTTACAGTATTGAACGGTGTAATATTGCGCCGTCGGATTCAGGGTTGTACTATTGTAATGTAAACAACACACAGAAATGTTGTAATCAACTGATTTCCTTCTAGTACACTGACAAAAAAGCTTAAACAGATATATAAATAAAAATAAAAAGGTTATGTAAATGTTTTTAAAAAGACACGTAATCACGTGAGCAGGATTCTTCCTTCTTTTGACACGATAACAAGTAACGTTCTTATTTTCTATTATTTATCTATTTATCTATTTTCGAAAGAGTGCCACATGCAAGTGGAGAAGGAAAAACAGAGTTATGCAAAATTTGTGTCGAGAATTGTCTAAAGTTCCGACTTTTTTTTGGGGGGGGGCTTTCACTTTAATACGAACGTGAATTTATGGGGTGAATTTATTCAACACAATATGATTCAACTCAAAAAAATAAATAAAAGCTAACGTGAAAAAAGGTGTTATTGTGGACCCTCACTCCTTTTAAAAATTCTTGTTAAGCTGTGTGACATATTTACATTCTATGGAGGTCAGGCGCGACGAACACCCAATAATTTTATTATACCATATTTCTTCAAACTGAAACATAATTATAAAAGTATACTTACGCAAATAGATATGAAAAGTCTTTGTTAAAGTTTGTGCCATATTTCCATGAAGTACAGGCGCGAACGCAGACCCCAGAATTTTATTATACCATCCCTATTTAAGTTGAAACATACTTATCAAAGTATTCTTATGTTGATCTATATCAAAAACACTTTTTTTTTTCATTTTTTTATTTCTATACTTTGGGGGCCAGGCGCGTACGCAGACCCCACAATTTTAATGAACCGCTGTTCTGCCAGATCAAACATACCCATTCCTGATCCACAATACATCTTCTATAATTATATGTGATCAGTTTTTTTTTAAATAGTCAACCATATAGGAGCCTATTCGTAACCAGACACACACACACGCGCGTAGATGTTCAGCTTTATATATATATATATATATATATATATATATATATATATATATATATATATATATATATATATAAACTCCACAGCCAAACAACGTCGAAGCCCAAAGATCCATGACAGTCAACGAACCGGAAGTCCATGACTCGAGTTTCGCCCCTATTTAGACACATCCGAAGTCAGGATTCGAAACTCGAGTCTCTTACATGCAAGCCAAGTACTCTGCCAACTGAGCAAACGCCCCGCACACAAGATATTCTATTAACTAACACAGATCAAGCAAACCGCGCGGTTTGCTTGATCTGTGTTAGTTAATAGAATTATGATCGTGATGCGGCAAAAAATCTTGTTTCCAAGCATGTCGTGTAGCTCTCTAGAATAATTCAACTTCCGGTGTATTTTGTTTGCTTTTGTTAAATCATTGGCAAAGAATGACCTGAATATACGTTATTCATGTTTGTCTGCAAATAAAACGACGAAAAAGAATCACTATTACACCAACTGCATACATTGAACGCTGTATATACCGTCAGTAGGAAGAAGAAGATGAACGCCAACAAGAATAAAATGCTGTCAACTAAACAGGTCCGAATGGACATATCTGGTTTTTGGAGTCATCATCTCTCGTGGAACTCAATGCAAATAACCAGATTACTTTTAGCACTTAAGGAAACTATGGATATTTTTTTAACGTGGTGATGAGCACATTATTTTATCTCAACCTACAGGTTGGTCTGCGTGGAATTTGTCAACTGAATGCTGAAGGAAATCGTTACCGCTTTTTCAATATAAACGTACGACCGTTCATGTCGTTGTAATCATTATTTAAAAATAAAATCATATGCTGATAAAGTTATATCTCTTAATTACACACTCAAACACGTGTATATATATATATATATATATATATATATATATATATATATATATATATATATATATATATATATATATACTAGCAGGTCGCCCAGTATTGTCCGGTCGTAAAATACGGTTAAATATGATATTTTGATTAATGCAGATTTCGTATTTATTATTATATTATGTATGATCTAATATCTAATAATGATTTTAAAAGTTTAAAAAAAATGGCTCGCGCGTCACCGCTGAGAATCGAAACCAAAACGTTTAGCTTACGATTTATTTTCCTTTGATGTTAATACCTGATCTATGAAGACATGTTTGCTTCAAGATTATAAATTAAAACATGAACCAAAAGCTATTACGTTACGAATGCATATTCGTAATGCCGTCAAATTCATCTGGAAAATTCTTTTTTTTTAAATTTTCACACTTTTTTCACCTATTTTCCCTGGCTAAATCTCAAATATAAAGTTTCGCATGCGTTCGAATACCCTATATATTAAGTTTTATGTCTGTAGACCAAAAACCGATTCCATTCTAAATTTCCGATTCCGATTCTAATAACAAAAGCTCCCCAAATAACAAAGCTATAGAATGAGTTCATTAAACGACGTCGATTTAAGTCTGTTTAAGAAATGTTCCGATATTTGGAGCTTTACTCATCGCAGAGGAGAATGAGTTTAAGATACAAATATACGAGCTTTTTTATTTAAAAATCAACTACCAATTTGTTTGCGTCAAGTTTTTTTTTAATTTTGTCTTTAATAATTTTTGTGGAAAAAATCTATAAATAACAGACGTGTTCATTTTTTTATTTGCACCTCAGCGATAATGTATATACAAAATACGAATTTAGGAAAACTTTTCCCGGAAAACTCGTCCATTTTTGCTAGGTAGGAAAACTGGGCCATTGCTTTTTTTTACATGGAGGTAACCACTTATCAAGGCCCGGAAGCCACTCTGGGATAAGGATTATTGCGTGTACAGTAATCCATGGGATAGTATCGTAGTAATCGTTAGTATTGGAGATTTGATAAAGTGTCTTACTTAAGGGGACGATTCATCAGGAATTTGTTTATGTTGGACTGGAAGACATCCAAGTTGTAGTCAGGTGGGAAACAAGCAAACGGAAGAGAGTTCCACAGGTGCACACTTCTAAGAAAGAAGCTTTGTTCATGGAATCTACGTTTAGATTTAGGCACAGATAAAGAGTGGGGAAAATTACTGACAGTGGTTTAAGCTAGAGGGGTGTTTTTCGTGAAAAATTGGCGAGGGGGAGGGCCAGAAATTGGAGCTCGAACGAGTACCTGCCATGGAAATAACTATAAAACAAAGACAGGCTCGCAACGTCTCTTCTGTGGGCGAGAGGTTGCAGAAAACAGAAAACGGCATCCCCTACTAAGCCACGAAGTCTATTTTGTATTCTCTCAAGGCAGGATAGGCTGTTTTTAATAGCTCCAGCCCAGATGTGGCAGCAGTACCCCATCCTTGGACGTACTTGGATTTTATACAGATAGAGAATTGCATCAGTAGTGAGATATCTTCTGGAGCGGTAGAAGAATCCCACCATTTTCCCAGCGACCTGGGCAACAGACTTGATGTACATGTTCCATTTCAGATCAGGAGTAAAGGTCAAACCCAGAAGCTTGTCAAAACATGAAGCCTCCCCAAGACGAGAGCCATCCATTTCAATTGATGCTAGATGGGGATCAGAGTGTTGATGATGCAAAGATAGGAGCTTGGTTTTAGATGCATTAAAAGTAACCAGCCACCTCTTCCCCCCCACCACTGTACCACGCGCTCAAGATCAGAGGAGAGAGAATCAGAGAGAACTTTGTCATTTACGGCGTTTGATGTGTTGCCATAGATGGTCGTGTCATCAGCATAGATGTCAACGAATGATTTAAGTATAAGTTTTGGGAGATCATTGATGTAGATCAAGAAGAGAGTTGAGCGCAGGATGGACCCCTTAGTTGAATAAATACCGATTGAAAACACATTTTATGATTGTTCCTGAAGGAGATATTGTTTTTAAAAGAGAATAAACATCGCATAATATTTTACTAAAAAATAGTTTTACTTTTTACCTGTTTATTGTTGTTTTAAAAAAAATAACATTATTTTTTCTGTGTTCGTTTTCTCCCTACCTTGTAAGTTTTTAATGGTTCAACTTATTTTACCGAGTTTATTTAGTTAAAAAAAAAGTAATATCGAGTGCTACTTTTGAACAAAAAATGTTCAACATAAGAGAATCACGTCTTAGGATTCTTGATAATCGCTCAACAACAGAAAATTTAAGAAAATACTGAGGTAAATATAGTTTTAACTCGCCCCCCAAACCCGTCCAAAAGAAAAACAATTTGTATATTTTTAGGTAATGTCATAAGATCACTGCTCGAAAAAAAATCAAGCTATTGGAAGTGGATACGGTTAATTATGTAACAAAACCGAACGAAAGACACGGAAAACGAAACCATATATTTATTTTTAAAAAAGTACTTCTTGTGTTATTACGAAACAAAACAGAAAGAAAACGCTTCTTGTATGATAAAATAATAGGACAAATATTTTGTTTATAAAAATTAATTTAGTTTTAACACTTTTTGTGTTCACGAAACAATAAAAGGCACTTCTGCAGTATACGGTCAGCGGTCATCTTTTCTCGGTATGTTTTATTAAACTATCGCTTGGTGGCACTTCTCGGTCACAAAAAAAAACATTTAAATTATTAATTTGTTGTTGACCCTTCAAAGTTGTTTTAATTAAATTATTTATTTGTTTGAAAAAAAATACTTTACGTTATAAAAAAATCCAATGTTGCTTTCATTACAAAATTGCTTTATTAACATTATATTTTCTAACACAGACTTTCAAATAAATGTTTTTACAATTATATTTTTATACAATAAATGTTTTGGTTTTCGAATATTTTTCTGTTCGGGAAAAAAGTCTTGTTTGTTACTTATTGGCCGCCTTATTTGACCAAGAAGAAATTGGAGTTATCGTCCTCTAACAATAGCCGCCGTCCGCATACTACAGAAGTGTCCCCAAAGAACTTTTAAACAAAAATAAATTTCGGTCAATGTCAAGTTTGTTTCCACTCCCCCCACCAAAAAAAACAAAACTTTAAGATGACGACTTTTATAAATTTTCGGAGTTACTGAAAACGAATATTACATTTAAATTTTGGGCAGATAAGTAGTTAGCATGATATGAAGAAATTACTTTTGTCAAAAAGTGAGTGATCGCTTTTCCATGTAAATTTCACTTAAATTGAGCACTCGTTTTCTGTCCACCTAATTATGAGGCATTTTTTGTCTGTTTATTAGCTTAACGTTTTTGGGGTTTTTGTTGCTTTCATCCTACAATAAAGACACGGGGAAATTGAAAAACAAAAATAAAGAAAAATCTGTACAAGATAGTGTAATTCCTTATGTAATCAGTTTTCCAGATATTAAGTAATGTAATTCTATATGTTATCAGTGGTGGCTATTTCTGTACGCATTTATTCTTTTTTTTTTTTTGCATTTTTTTTTTTTTTTTTGCATTTCCATACGCCAAACATGGATTTAAATATCACTAAAACATCCGCTGGGTCATAAGCTTCATTTCGGCACCTTACTTGCCTGGGTGGGTGTCCGGTAGGCTGAGATAAACCACGTCACACACACACACACACACACACACAGTAAATCGAACTTAAAAAGGGAGATAATAACTTCCGGTGAACACCGGAAAAATATCCAGTAAATAAAACGTTGTTTAGTAAATCGTTATTTTTTTTTTTTGCATTGTTCGCATTGTTTGTTTTTCTTTTCTTTTTTCCCATACACCAAACATGGATATAAATATCACTAAAAAATCTGCTGGGTCATAAGCTTCATTTTGGTGCCTTACTTTCCTGGGTGAATTGCCTGTAGACTAAGATTAAACGCGTCACACACTAACACACACCTACAGACAGACATTAAAAAAATTTATAATAAGATTATAAAATAATAAAACAAATATTTTATTCAAAATACTTAATTTACTTTCAACACTAGCATAATGATTTAATAAATTATTTTATATAATAATTTAATATTAAATAATACAAGAAGTGTTTTATTATTTTTTTTTTGTTTCGTAATAACATCAGAATTGTTTAAACTAAATTCATTCTTCTTAATAAAAGGTTTGCTTTCTTTGATAATACATAAGTGTTTTCTTTTTTGTTGTTTATTTCGTAATAACATAAAAAGTGTTAAAACTGAAGGATTTTTTTAAATAAATATATGGTTTCGTTTTTCGTGTCTTGACTCTGTAACTTCGTGATGAAGTTTTTTTTTTTTTTACCGAGAGTAAGCAAATAAAATAAAAGTCGCCTTTAAAAACAATATCTCTTTCAAGAACGATCATAAAATGCGTTTTCAGTCAATATTTATTCAATAATGGACCAGTTTTCCTACCTAACAAAAACGGACGCGTTTTCAGGGTACGAGTTTTCCGGGTACAAGTTTTCCGGATACCTTTGTATATAGTAAAATAATCCATTTAACTTTTATATTTACATGAAAATATAAGGTTAAATATGAAACGAAATATAAGAAAAACATTGAGTAAAATATATTTTCAACTATTTAAAAAATATATATTCACTTACATTTTTCTTGGCAGACACATTTTCAGTTTTCATCTGTGTATTTGCGTCCGTCTTATTGATGGAAAGAATATAAACTTAACTGACAAAATAGCTTCAATCATAATCATGAATCGTTTATTACTCGATTTTAATTCATGGCGTTTATCATCATATTGAAAATTTGCTTTTATGACAAGTACACGTTACTAACAGACAGGAGATGCCGAAATCAAAGAAACGCTGGCGCCCAAATGTGTCTAGCGTAGAAGTGTGAAATTCTCACAAATTCATTGAAGTTTTTTCGTCGGGTTTGTCGATGACCGGGTAAAAGCCAAAATTTTTCTTTTTTCTTTTTTGGTACAAGTAAAATAAATTTACCTCGTTTTTCATGTTATTATTATGAATATAGATTTTAATGTCACAAGGTACTTAAAAACGATAAATGTTCATCATTTAATCTGAAGTGCCATCAATGTAAACTTGAGTTTAACGTGTTTTTTTTTTAAGAATCGGTTTTGGAATCGGAAATTAGTGCATTTTTTTATTCCGATACCGATTCCAATATCCTGAAAAGTTTAGATAATCGTCCTAACACTAATATATATATATATATGTGTGTGTGTGTGTGTGTGTGTGTGTGTGTGTGTGTGTGTGTGTGTGTGTGTGTGTGTGTAGAGAGATAGATATATAGATAGATAGATAGATAGATAGATATTTAGAGGGAAAGAGAGAGAGAGAGAAAGAGTGACCCCATAATGATGTAAATGGAGTAGAAAATAATACAAGAAAATTATTAATAAAAACAAAATAAAATTAATGTAGATTGATAGACAGATAGATCATTAGGGAAATTGATTCATTTATAGATAGATGAATAGAGAGATGGATAGATAAATAGATAGATAGATGAGTAGAGCAGAAATTGCTCCATTAAACGTTTTGCGAAGTAAAAACGGACAAAAGCAGGGTAAAATGGTTTAAAATTGGAGAATTCGTTTTTATCCGTAAAAAAGTTAATTAAATTTTGTTTTCCTCTTCGAAACTTAGACTTCGTTAGTTGACGTCATCATCGATATGACGTTACCTCCCTGGGTGAAAGTTAAAGAGATGCGCTGAAACATGCAGTGATTATTCAAAGCTCGGTTCTATAAGTGGGTAAAATTCGTTATAATGTATTGTATGGATCGTGAAGTATCAGAAACTGACTAATCTCTACGACCACAGTACTCCTATTTACCATTTTTCCGCAAGTGGTTTTCTGGCTTTGATAAGTGGTTGCGTCCTTGTAAAAAAAAGGGGGGGAAATATGAAACGGTCGGGTAGTGAACCGCATTTGTTGCATTTTTTTATAACGAACTTCGCTACAGTACTACAGAGATTAAGAGTAGATTTTGTAAAATTCTACAAGAAAGTTAATAATAAATATTACGTACTCATCTATTGAAGCAAGTGTACAGATTTAAAAAAAAATGTTTAAACAATCGAATACTTTGTATCTATGATTTATATATTGATTTATATATTGATTTATATATTGATTTATATATTGATACAGATTTACACGCATTTCTTTTTTTCTGAACTATGGGAAAAGAATCCGAAAATGATAACATGCAATACAACAAATTGTCATATTTTGTTGTAGAAAAAAATAAGTAAGCAACGCGAAAACCATTGAAACCTAATCGACATCATTAGATTCCCCAGTTAGTTTACGAAGACTCAGTTTTTTGTTAACATACACGTAGGATTCATTGCCTTATTTAACGATATTTTATTTTTTTCCACTTTCCATTACGGAGTCACCTTTTCAGAGAATAATGCTTATGCTGTATAAATATACTAGTTGATGTACCCGTTTTGCGTTTGATTCAGTCTGCATTGGACCCCATTTTACAAGTGTTTTATTTAATGAATTATGGTTAAAATACCTAAAGAACAAGCGTTATTAGGACGGATACGTTTATAGTCGAATCATGATGAATATTATTGAAGCATTGAAAACGCATACATTTTTTTATGTTATGAAAACAGTAATTGATAGAGAAACAAATAATTTTTCCCCCTTTGTCAGAAACCCATTTATGAAAGAAAGTGAGAATTACGATGGTGTCGAATGTAAACACAATCTCCACCTTATACTCTTTAGGTGTCAGTCTCTATAACAATCGAATTTAGGAAAACTCGTATCCGGAAAACTCGTACCCGGAAAACTCGACTCCGGAAAACTCGTCCCCTTTTACTAGGTAGGAAAACTGGCTCCTTATCGAATAAATATCGACTGAAAACACATTTATGACGGTTCTTGAAGAAGATATTGTCTCTAAAAGAGAATACACATCCCATAATATTTAAAAAAAATATTTTTATTTGTTTACTGTTGTTTTAAAAAAATTTAATTATTTTTCTAAGTTTTAGTTTTCTACCTAGCTTTGAAAGTTTTTGGTCTTTAAACTTATTTTTAAAAAAAGTTAGTTAAAAAAAAAAAAGTAATGTCGAGTGTTACTTATGAACAAAAAAATGTCCGACATAAGAGGATCACGTCTTAGGAGGATAATCGCTCAAAAATAGAAAATTAAAGAAAATATTAAAGTAGATATAGTTTTAAAACGAGTCTCCCCCTCCAAAAAAAAATAAATTTGTATATTTATAGGTAATAATGCACATCCCATAATATTTTTTAAAACATTTTTTACATGTTTATTGTTTTTAAAATTTAAATTGATCTTCTAAGTTTTCGTTTTCTACCTAGCTTTGTAAGTTTTTGGTGTTTAAACTCATTTTAAAGAGTTTATTTAGTTAAAAAGAAATAGCAAGTAATGTCGCACTCGACATTACTTAGTAAATAATTTTTAACAAAAAAAATGTCCGAAAATTAAAGAAAATACTGAGGTAGATACAGTTTTAAAACGAGCCTCCAAAAGAAAATAAATTTGTATATTTTTAAGTACTGCGCAAGTGCCCCCGAAATGACTTTTAAACGATACCCACGCCCCTGGCTTTCGAAATAATAACGTTATTATTTCAACGCAGTACCAAAATTACATAAGACCGTGTTTTTTTGTTTGTTGTTTTGTAATAACACAAGAATTATTTAAGCTGAATTAATTCTTCTAAATAAAATAATTGCTTTCTTTGATAATACGTGTTTTCTTTATTTATTTTTTTCTCGTAATGACACAAAAAGTGTTAAAAATAGAGTATTTTTTAAATAAATATTTGGTTTCGTTTTTCCTATCTTGACTCCGTGATCAAGTTTATTTTTTAAGCAAGAGTTAAAAATATTTTTTTTAAATATTATGGGGGTACATAGTCTCTTTTAAAAACAATATCTCCTTCAAGAACGGTAATAAAATGTGTTTTCAATCGATATTTATTCAATAAGGGACCAGTTTTCCTACCTAGCAAAAAGGGAGGATTTTTCCGTTTACGAGTTTTCCGGGTACGAGTTTTCCGGGTACGGGTTTTCCGGAGACGAGTTTTCCCGGGACGAGTTTTCCGGGCACCATAACAATCGCACCCTATCACCGCACAATCTATCTTTCGCATTCCTGTTTTTGAATTTTTACATTGTATTTTGTTATCTGTCTACTTTCATTCCACACCTTATCAACCATAAAAAAACTCTTACTAACCTCTAATCTATCGCATATCACTTAAAAGAAACATAAATCAAACTTTTTTTATGTTTATAAATTAATATCGGCGTCCGACTGTTGTTGTTGTTGTTGTTTTTACAATCAGAAAAATGTTTTTTATCTATGGACAGGAAATGAGAAACAATGTTTTTTTTTTATAGTTGAGTAAAAAGTACTACCAACAAATAACAAGTTGTCATCTACATACAAGACAAACGTTTATAGTATATACAAATAATAAAAAAACATTATCTACAGACCAGAATGAAAAACTTATCTACAAACAGGAAAACAATTTCATATAAATGCAAGAAAAAAGTTTTGTATATTTCGAGACAATAAACAAGCTTCCATCTACAGAAAAGAAACACTTTTTACGAATTTAGGAAAACTCGTCTCCGGAAAACTCGTCTCCGGAAAACTCGTACCCGGAAAACTCGTCCCCTTTCGCTAGGTAGGAAAACTGGTCCCTTATTGAATAAATATCGATTGAAAACACATTTTATGATCGTTCTTGAAGGAGATATTGTTTTTTAAAATAGACTATAGCCCCCCATAATATTTTTACTTGTTTAATGTTTTTTTTTTAAATAAAATCGATTCTCTAAGTGTCCGTTTTATACCTAACTGGCTAATTTCTTAGTGGTTTCACTTATTTTAAAGCGATTCCAAATAAATTAAACAACAAACAAGATAGTCGGCGATGTAGAAAAATCGATTTTACCCTTTTATAAACACCAGTAAATAAGTAAATTCTTTTTATATTAATATAAAAAAAATATGCGGTCTCGTTTATGAACATAATAAACGCTTTAAAATAAGTGAAACCACTAAGAACTTAGCCAGTTAGGTAGGAAACGGACACTTAGAAAATCGATTTTATTTTTTAAAAAAGACAAAAAAAAACATTAAACAAGTAAAAATATTTTTTTTAAAACAATTTCTCATTCAAGAACGATCATAAAATGTGTTTTCAATCGATATTTATTCAATAATGGACCAGTTTTCCTACCTAGCGAAAGGGGGGCGAGTTTTCCGGGGTCGAGTTTTCCGGGTACGAGTTTTCTGGAAACGAGTTTTGCGGAGACGAGTTTTTCTGGGACGAGTTTTCCGGGCATACCTGCAGACCAGAAGCGTTTTTTTTTTCATCGGTGACTAACCGCGGTGCATTTGGATGATGGTTCATATGTCTCTGCACTGATTAGTCCACAATACACTGTAGTCTCCGTTGCACTGTAGAGAAACTAATGTTTATTTTATAAAGTATTTTTTTAATGGCTTGAATGGAAAAGTCAATTATCATAGTTCAATTGTGAACGGAAACATTCATTTCGGACACGCCTCTGTCTTATCAAAGTACGTACTGCTGATTTTATATGTCGGGTCCTTTTATTAGTGCAATGATAAAACTCATCAAATACCGATGTGAATTTGAATGGTGCTTTCATAAATCGGATTGTTTTGATTACCAATTTTCAACACTTATCGGAGGCATTCCGATACAAACCCTATCTAAGGACACTTCCAGGTACATAAAGTAGATTTGTCTTCATTTTTTTTAACTGGGCTAGCCGTTTCAGAGTTCATAGGAAATGAACCTTCACACACAGGGACAAAGTGCCTTTTAAAAAGATAAAGTAGATACGGTGAATTGGTATCAGTTAACCTTTGCGGCTAGGATCAAAGTGTAGATCAAATTGTTCTGAAACTACATTTAGTCTGTTCTACCTTTTCCAATACTGAGTGCCTCTTTAAGGTCTGAACTTTCGCATTGAAAAATCGAACTTGTGTCTAACTTTGCCTCGTGGATGAGGCAAGCGAATAGGACATAAGGCCAGAGTTTGACAGCAGGGAATGTGCTGGTGCTTTGCCGTATTCGAAACGTGTCGGGAGTTCGTTTTGTTTGACATGTATGAAATTGGTATAAGAAAAAACATTAATTTGTCTAGCGCAAAAAGAATTAGAGAATATTTCTTGGATAAAAACCAGTTTATACTGCGATTATAACTTTAGCTTCGCATTACGATATGAGGCTGACCGAATAGCATGAACGTGTACAACAAAACAATTTTACTCCCCGGTTCTCGTTATATCATTATAGTTAAGTGACGCTGAGCCTGGTAAGTACTAGATGGGTGACCATTTTAGGATACCCTTCGTTCTATGTGTCAGGACGTCGACTACTTTCTAAAAGAACTGCAAAACCTAATATCGTCATCTCCCCTCACCGGGATATATATATGCGACTGTGGATCGTTTGTGGGTTTAAGATCTCCTAGAAACTTTCTCTATTGGTGGAGGACTAGTTAAAATGCCTCGGTCGAACGCCGTTTCGTTCCGTTGGTTCTTCATAAACGCAAATAACGGAAAAATCAAGATGATACAATTTCTATAGTCAGATGAGTTATTTATGTATCATTGAGAGATGCTTTATGGGATAATAAATAATATAAATGTCGTTTCATACTGAGAATCGTCGTTATTTTATTGAGTCTTCATCGTCATTGTTTGATGAGACGCTTTCTCAGTCGGAATTATCTTACCGAGTATTAAGGGGGAGGAGTGCCTGCAACGAAATGCCGCCGTTGCTTTTTTTTGTTGTTGTTTACTTTTCTCCTCACGAGGGCTGAGTAAGACACAAAGTCGGTTTTTAATGAGGAGAAAACAAGCTCTCTCAAAAGGGTCACTATGGTTATAACAAAAATTAAAAAAATGCATCAGTCATGAAGGATTTCAGTTCCATTAAGCAAGACGATAAAAGTGAAGTGCTTCATCAGAATAGATGATATTTATTTGCTTCTTCACGAAACCAAGTTAGACACAAGGTCGTTTTTTAATGGGGGGGCATCCCCCCCAAAAAAAAAGAGAGGGCACTCTGACAGTGTCTAAATAAATAGTAATTGTCTTGGTATGAAAGGTTTCCCCTACATTGACCAAGGATCAATTACTTAAGTGAAGTATCAGAACAGATACTACGTTTTGATCTTGGTCCCAGGGCCAATGCTTACAATGTTCTCTTAGATTACGTCGTTACCTAATATAATAAAATATATCTTTGTTTCTCGGACTATAATTGCCTCATCTCAACTTATTATTGCTATCGTTCAATTCGATCAGGTTGTTATTGTTTCAAAATTACATAACTGTCAAATGTTTACTGTTTTTAAAAACTATTGTATTCTCAAATACTTCAAGTTTTAATGTGAAACCTAAACTATTAATCTAACCTACTCGCCATCCAATCGCAGCGCCTCAATCTGCTATGAAATCTGAAAAAAGTGCATTCTCTTTTTTCAGTTTCATGTATCTTTTTTTATTATTGAGCATTTAGTATTAGTTTAATTTTATAAGTGTTTAAAAACATTTAGTAGTTGAAAAAAATTAGTAGTAAATTTTTCTTATGGTAAATGTATTGATATTTTAAACTCATTTCACACAAAAAAAAGTTGTGTTTTTGAAAAACGTAAACCATAACGCTATTATTTTTACAAATATAAAAGATAAGGGTGTTGTTTTTAACAATGTAAACGATAACGCTTTTATTTTTAACAATGTAAGCGATAATGCTGTTCCTATTTACAATGCCTCCCCACGGGACAGAGTTAGACACCAGGGTCGTTTTTTAACGTGGAGAAAAGGAACAAAAATAAAAATTGTCTCAGTCGTGAAGGATTTCTCCTCCATTGACAGAGAACAAGAAATTGAAGTGCAGCATCTGAAGAACAGATACTACACTTGATCTTGGCCCGAAGACCAAGTTAAACACCTAAAGCTCTTATTTTTAACAATGTAAACGATAAAGCTGTTATTTTTAACATTGTAAACGATAAAGCTGTTATTTTAACAATGTAAACGATAAAGCTGTTATTTTTAACAATGTAAACGATAAAGCTGTTATTTTTTACAATGTAAACGATAAAGCTGTTATTTTTAACAATGTAAATGATAAAGCTGTTATTTTTAACAATGTAAACGATAAATCTGCTGTTTTTAACAATATAAACGATACTACTGTTATTTTTAACAATGTAAACGGTAAAGCTAATATTTCTAACAATGTAAACGATAGAGCTGTTATTTTTAACAATTCAAACGATAAAGCTGTTATTTTTTACAATGTAAATGATAAATCTGTTATTTTAACAATGTAAGCGATAAAGCTGTTATTATTAACAATGCAAACGATAAAGCTGTTATTTTAACAATTTAAACGATAACGCTGTGATTTTAACAATGAAAACTATAAAGCTGCTGTTTTTAACAATGTAAACGATAACGCTTTTATTTTTATACAATGTAAGCAATAAAGCTGTAATATTTAACAATGTAAACGGTAAAGCTGTTATTTTTAACAATGTAAACGATCAAGCTTTTATTTTAACAATGTAAACGATAAATCTGCTGTTTTTAACAATATAAACGATACTACTGCTATTTTTAACAATGTAAAAGATAACGCTGTTATTTCTAACAATGTTAACGATAAAGTTATTATTTTTAACAATGCATTTTTAACGATAAAGCTGTTATTTTAGCAATGTAAACGAAAAAGCTGTTATTTTTAACAATACAAACGATAATGATGTTCTTTTTAACAATGCAAACGATAAAGCTGTTATTTTAACAATGTAAACGATAAAAGTGTTATTTTTAACAAAGTAAACGATAAAGCTGTTCGTTACAACAATGTAAACAATAAAGTTGTTATTTTTTACAATGTCAATGATAAATCTGTTATTTATAATAATGTAAACGATAAAGCTGTTATTTTAACAATGAAACCGATAAAGCTGTTATTTTTTACAATATAAACAGTAATGCTGGTATTTCTTACAATGTAAAGGATAAACTTGTTATTTTTGACAAGGTAAACGATAAAGCCGATATTTTTAACAATGTAAACGATAAAGCTGTTATTTTAACAATGTAAACGATAAAGCTGTTATTTTTAACAATTTAAACGATAAAGCTGTTGTTTTTAACAATGTAAACGATAAAGCTGTTATTTTTTACAATATAAACAACAATGCTGGTAAGTTTTACAATGTGAAAGATAAACTTGTATTTTTGACAAGGTAAACGATAAAGCTGTTATTTTTAACAATGTAAACGGTAAAGCTGTTGTTTTTAACAATGTAAACGATAAAGCTGTTATTTTAAACAATGTAAAGGTAAAAGCTGTTATTTTAACAATATAATTAATTATGTTATTTTTTACAATGTAAAGGATAAATCTGCTTTTTTGCAATGCAAACGATAAATCTTCTGTTAATTTAACAATGTAAACGATAAATCTGTTATTTTTACTATGTAAACGATAACACTGTAATTTTTACAATGTAAAGGATAAAGTTGTTATTTTTAACAATGTAAAGCTGTGTCTTTGAAGAATGTAAACGATAGAGCTGTTATTTTTAACAATTTAAACGATAAAGCTGTTATTTTTAACAATGTAAACGACAAAGCTGTTATTTTTAACAATGTAAACGATAAATCTGCTGTTTTGAACAATGTAAACGATACTACTGTTATTTTTAAAATGTAAACGATAAAGCTGTTATTTCTTACAATGAAAACGATAAAGTTATTATTTTTAACAATGTAAATGATAATGTTGTTATTTTCAACAATTTAACCGATAACCCTGTTATTTTTAACAATTACAACGATAATGATGTAATTCTTAACAATGCAAACGATAATGATGTTATGTTTAACAATGTAAACGATGAAGCTGTAATTGTTTTAACAATGTAAACGATAAACCTGTTATTTTTTTACAATGTAAACGATAAAGTTGTTATTTTTTACAATATCAATGGAAAATCTGTTATTTTTAACAATGTAAACGATAAACCTGTTATTTTCACAATGAAAACGATAAGGATGTTATTTTTTTTACAATGTAAACGATAATGCTGGTATTTTTTACAATGTAAAGGATAACGTTGTTATTTTTTGACAATCTAAACGATATAGCTGTCATTTTTAACAATGTAAACGATAAAGTTGTTATTTCTTACAATATCAATAATAAATATGTTATTTTTAACAAAGTAAACGATAAAGCTGTTATTTTAACAATGAAAACGATAAAGCTGTTATTTTTTACAATGTAAACGATAAAGCAGCTATTTTTTACAATGTAAAGGATAACGTTGTTATTTTTACGATGTAAACGATAAAGATGTTATTTTTAACAATGTAAACGATAAAGCTGGTATTTCTAACAATGTAAACGATAATTCTGGTGTTTAAACAACGTAGACGATAAAGCTGTTATTTTTAACAATGTAAACGATAAAGCTGTTATTTTCACAATTTAAATTATAAATATGTAATTTTTAACAATGTAAACGATAAAGCTGTAATTTTTAACAATGTAAACGATAAAGCTGTTATGTTTTACAATGTAAATGATAATGCTGTAATTTGTAAAGGATATTGCTGTAAAGGATAAAGTTGTTATTTTTAACAATGTAAACGATAAAGCTGTGTCTTTCAACAATGTAAACGATAGAGCTGTTATTTTGAAAAATGAAAACGATAAAGCTGCTATTTTGAACAACTTAAACGATAAATCTGTAATTTTTAACAACGTAAAAGATAAAGCTGTTATTTTTAACAATGTAAACGATAAAGCTGTTATTTTTTACAATGTAAACGATGGAACTATTATTTTGTACAATGTAAAAGATAAATCTATTATTTTTAACAATGTAAACGATAAATCTGCTGTTATTTTTAACAATGTAAACTATAAAGCTGTTATTTTCAACAATGTAAAAGATAATGCCGTTATTTTAACAATATAAAGGATAAAGTTGTTATTTTTAACGATGTAAACGATAAAGCTGTGTCGTTGAAGAATGTACACTATAAAGCAGTTACTTTTAACAATGTAAACGATAAAGCTGTTTTTTTAACAATGTAAACGATAAAGCTGTTTTTTTAACAATGTAAATTATAAATCTGTAATTTTTAGCAATGTAAACGATGAAGCTGTTATTTTTAACAATGTAAACGATAAAGCTGTTATTTTTTTAAATCTAAACGATAAAGCTGCTATTTTTAACAATGTAAGCGATAAAGCAGCTATTTTTAACAATGTTAACGATAAATCTATTATTTTTAACAATGTAAACGATAAAGCTGTTATTTTTAACAATATTAACGATAATGCTGTTATTTTTAACAGTGTAAAGGATAAAGCTGGTGTTTTTAGCAATGTAAACGATAAAGCGGTTATTATTAATACTGTAAACGATAAAGCTGTTATTTTAACAATGTAAACGATAAAACTGTTATTTTTTACAATGTAAACAATAAAACTATTATTTGTAACAATGTAAACGGTAAAGCTGTTATTTTTAACAATGTAAACGATAAATCTATTATTGTTAACACTGTAAACGGTAAAGCTGTTATTGTTACACTGTAAACGATAAAGCTGTTATTTTAAAAATTGTAAACAATAAAGCTATTAATTTTAACAATGTAAACGGTAATGCTGTTATTTTTAACAATGTAAACGATAAATCTTCTGCTTTTAGCAATGAAAACGATAAATCCACTGTTGTTTTAACAATGTAAACGATAAAGTTGTTATTTCATACAATGAAAAGGATAAAGCTGTTATTTTCAACAATGTAAACGATGAAATTGTTATTTTTAACTATATAAACGATAAAGCTGTTATTTTAACAATGTAAACGATAAATCTTCTGTTTTTAACAATGCAAACGATAAATCTGCTGTTATCTGCTGTTATTTTAACAATGAAAACGATAAAGCTGTTATTTTTAAAAATTTTAGCGATAAAGTTGTTATTTTCAACAATGTAAACAATAAATATGTTGTTTTTTACAATGCAAACGGTAATGCCGTTATTTTTTACAATGCAAACGATAAAGCTGTTATTTTTAACAATGTAAGCGATAAAGCTGTTATTTCCAACAATGTAAACGATAAAGTTGTTATTTTCAACTATGTAAAAGATAAATATGTTGTTTTTAACAATGCAAACGATAATACTGTTATTTTTAACAATGTAAACGATAAAGCTGTGTTTTTCAACAATGTAAGCGATAAAGTTGTTATTTTTAACAATGTAAACGATACTGCTGTTATTGTTTACAATGTAAACTATAAAGCTGTTATTTTTAACAATGTAAACGATAATGCTGTTATTTTTACCAATGTAAACGATAAAGCTGTTATTTTTACCAATGTAAATGATAATGCTGTTATTTTTAACAATGTAAACGATGAAGCTGTTATTTTTACGATGCAAACGATACGTCTGTTATTTTTAACAATGTAAACGATAACGCAGTTATTTTTTACACACCGTGAAAGGTAAAGTTGTTATTAACTGTTTGTTCATTTCCTATCATAGTTTAATTTTTTATATACATGGGACTCTCTTATAAAGAAGCTGAGCATCATCCATGTGCATTTATTGTATGTATATAATATAAATGAAATTATAAAGATCAATATTATATTTATGCTAGTACCTATCGAGATAATATAATACCCCCAAATTCGAAGCTACCTCTTTACAACCTTTCCTTTTCATAACCTATCATACTTTCATAAATCAGAATCCATTTTCTGTAGGCTGTTTTTGAACCCATTCAACAACGGGTACTTTTGCTAGTATATATATATATATATATATATATATGATTAGTTTTTTAGGAAAAAAAATTCCAGCAGAGTGCTCAATTAAAAGGAAAATCCAAATTTTAAGAGCGTACTTATATTTTGTGTACAGAAAGTTGTTAGTTGAGACAGGTCATTGGTACCGTCGGTTTCAAGCCCGATAATAAGGCCCGTTTAAGGTATCCTTATCGAGCTCTCTTCAGCCAATATTCGCTGAAGAGAGCTCGATAAGGATACCTTAAACGGGCCTTATTATTGGGCTTGAAACCGACGGTACCAATGACCTGTCTCAACTAACAACTTTCTGTACACAATATATATATATATATATATATATATATATATATATATATATATATACAAAGTTGGTGCTGTTGCGGGGTTCATATATAGGGTGTACATTAGTTTAATATTGGAGTGTATCTAAAGGATGTGCACTGTTTAAATTTAAAGTGTTGAGGTTCTTCACTCTCTTCATTGATTATTGTGAAAGTATGAAACACTAGTGTCTGTAAGTATAAAAGTAAGTATTTACTAACGGGACCTGTGGAGATTCTACAGGGAACTCATTCATATGTAACATATTGATGTTGGCATTCTGTAGACGTTCAGTGTAAATGGAGACACTCTCATATTATTGTAGTTTTTTTGTTTTTTGTTAAAACTGTAAAAAATATTTATCTAAGCAAGCACGAACGCCCGACAAAGCCTGGTCGTAAAGTACGCTTAAATATGATATTTTAATTCTTGCAGATTTCGTCTATAATATTATAGAGTTAATGTTCTATCGATTTTTATATATTATAAAGTTGCGATTTAAAAATAAAAAAACATGTATATATCCATATGACTTGGGTGCATTAGCTTGAATCGAAACCGAAATAAAATATTATGTAATATATATATATATATATATATATATATATATATATATATACATATATATTTAACTTGAGTTCTTTCAGCCATAACCGAAATCGAAACCAAAAGTTATGAAAAATTCTTCATAAAATTATTTATAAAATAAAAAATAAATTACTGGAATGCCATCAGTTATAATCGAAACTGAAACTAAAACTCATGAAGAATTCTTCATAAAATTACTTATAAAAGAAAGGGATGACTTAAGTGCTAACAGCTATAATTGAAACCGACACCAAAACTTATCAATAATTCTTGGTAAAATTATTTATTACAAGAAATGGAAGTACATAACAATTAAACGACCCGGGCGTAAGCGTGACACAGAAAATAACACACACGCTATCGTATTAATATATAGATAATTTATATTCATAAAAATATGTGCCAAAATTATGTTCCTATGATAAGCTGATAAGCACGCTCGAACATAGCAAATCAGCCAACAATTTAATATTCACGCCGGCACTCTAAATGTATATTGACGTGTTATAAAAACATCCAAACTAGTGTTGCTTTTTTGTTTAGATCATCAGACATAAAAGTGATAATTTATGCATTAAAAACTAAATCACTGACTTAAAATTATCATTTCAGATCTAGATAAAAAGCAGGTGTAAAGTATACATTTTCCATCGTTTCATTTTATATTCCGGTATGAGATTCGGTCTTTAACTTTTTCTGAAGCCAAATCCTGTTCGCAAGACAATAAACAAATAAACAAATGAAAGTCTTGAATATGTGTTGCTGTAGATATTGATTTGGAAATGCATCCTTCAATGTTCGAAGCTGTCTTGGTCAATTAAGGTTCACACACGTCGTATCTCGAAGAAAATGGACGTTTCATTTATGCTTCATTTCTGTCGTGAAGTTTCGATATATTTTGCACGTACATGTAAAAACTTATTTACGTATTTCAAGAAGAGCGACGTGTCACTTCTAATAAATGCTCTCCCAAGTCGAGGAACATCAGTTGCTTTACAACCTACAAGGTTGTTCCATAAAACTTCTGCATTAAAAGCTTAAGATATATCGCAGCATGCTTTTTTTTTTTTTTACCGAAAATAAATAAGTTTACGCAAAAGCTCTTTACCATGAACGCACGTTTTTACTTGCACTGGCCTCAAATTCTTCAAAGTAGCGTATTTTAGTCTTTCACTTACAGCGAGTTGCTGGGTAGTAATATTAAAGAGTACAGCATAATCACGTTGACACACCGGTTCTCGCCAGATCACCGAAGTTAAGCAACGTTCGGCCTGGCCAGTACCAAATGGGTGACCATTAGGGAAGACGAGGCGCTGTATGTACTGCGAGGTAAAATACCAGGTTGAGAAACTAGCGCGGTCCATCCTTCTCTCCAGGGTAGATGGTACTCTCTTAAGCCGTGATAGGCAACCTAGCTAGTGAAGGGGTCACGATAAAAAATAACCTTGATATATTGGAGAAGCATCAAGTATTTAGCTAGAGAAAAGATTTGAATTACACTTCAAACTTGTGTAGTGAGTTCAATCTCGGCTACGGTTGTGCTGGGTGGATGGATGAATATTGAATGCGATATGTAAAAGTAGGTAAAAACGTTACTTTCTACATGAGGTAAACAGAAAAGTAGAAATTTCCGTTCAAACATCAAAATAAAAATTAATGGTGACGTGTACTGAAAGTTGTATCATGAGAGAAAATACGTGGCAAGGAGGTGAACTTGTCTCTCTCTCTCTCTCTCTTTCTTTCTTTCTCTTTTTCTCTTTCTCTGTATCACACACATACACACACACACACACATTCTCCTTAACATTTTCTTGGATGTGCGCTGTTTTAATTGTTAGCTCTGAGGTACATTTAATCTAACTGTGCTTGCTATAAATTGCCATAACAACTAATTAACATAGCAGACCGTATAATATAAACTATAGATACAGACACGCATCAAACATAATAACAAACTTAAGAAGTGAGTCTTGAGAAGAACTAGAAACAGCTGATAGAATGCAGACACTAACGGTAAGAAAATTGACGTTAAAAAATATAGAGTAAATTGTTCCCTTTCAAATGCTAACTATAAGATCGTTAATAAAATTCGCAATGTTTTCTGCAATATGTTTGGACTTTAAACGGGTCTGGTTAAAGCATTACCAAGAGAATAGTCTAAGGGAGATATTTAACAAAATCAACCCAGAAAAAAGTTATTGAATTCCTGAAAGAATTAAAATATAAAACAAAATATACCAAAAACTTACACAAGAAAGACCAAAAACAACTATCCAACATTACTGTATATTTCGGCGTATAAGGCGACCGTCAGATAAGACGAGATACAAAATTGGAGCAAATTTTAATGAACTATCATATATCGGTTGTATAAGACGACTGCTAAATCACGAAACCATGTTTGTTTAGCCTAAGCTAGAGATTCCAATACCCGGTATCTTATGATACATTTTTAAAGATGATTTTTTTTTAACTTTAAGGGTCGTCTTATACGTCGAAATATATGGTAATTTTGGGGCATTAAATGACCCAAAAGTGGTTGATATGCCGTAAAATAAAACAAAACAAAACAAAATAAGCAAGCAAACTAAATTTGGAAGACATAAACTGCAGTTTACGCCTGGCTTGTCCGACAAGTTCTGCCCTGAATATATAACGGTTTTGTTTTCACACGTTTAAATGATATGCGGGGTGGGGTCATTTTGATAATCTTCTCAACAATGATAGATAATATGTTTAACCCTACCCTATCCCTAACCCTACCCTACATACAGTGCCTTAACCCGACAAATTCTTACTTGCAGAGTTGTTTCAAAGATGAGCTCTACTAAAAAACAATCTTCAGATGATTTTTGACCAGATGAGGGTACAAGATTAAAAACTAGAGCGTAAAGAAATATACATGGCACGGCCACTAACAATTTTGCACGTGATATCAATATGTATTTAGTATTGGAAACGAAAACTATTGGATATTTATGCATGAAACGTGGTGAAAAGCCAAGTCTATGGATAAATTGTATAAATCATTGTAAATTATATTAATTAAAATTTTATTAATGAGTAGCATTTTTAAGGATCACTACGCATGATAGGAAACTGAAGGTATAATGTCCTATCATTAGTTTAGTATAATTATTATTCGTTTAGTATAATTATTATTAGTTTAGTATAATTAAACTGAGATTGAGAAACCTGCATTAATCTATATATTAATACGATAGTGTATGTGTTATTTTCTGTGTCATGTTTAAATTTAATTGTTATGTACTTCCATTTCTTCTACTGAATAATTTTACCTAGAATTCTTCATAAGTTTTGGTTTCGGTTTCGATTATAGCTCAAGAGACTAAAGTTATATATATATATATATATATATATATATATATATGTATAATGTTTCTAGTCTTTATCCATTCATGTTATTTTCACGGTAGAGGCTCGACTGAGCTACAATTTCTGGTTTCTCAAGTAAAGTCTTCAGCTTGGAGTGTATTAGTTACAACCACTACATATAACTTTTGTTCCTTCTTCTGTTTTCTTAAAAGCGAATGTAACTTTCACGAACAAAACATGTTTTGTTTGTTTTTCAAGATATTCACAGTTATTGAACACAATAGCACGGAACTGCTTCTCTTTAGACATAAATATAGTTGTTTTTTTTGGGGGGGGGGTATATCAACAAATACTAATCAATCCATCGTCTTATGCAATCAAATTTGTCATTTTGATTTACTTATTTTACTCGTTTATTCCAAACATACTGCATATTGCCACGTGGACAGAAGGTGATACTATTAGAGTTAGTGATGTGTCAATTTACATCACATTTTAACTTGTGCATGTCATTAAAGACAAAGGAAGCAGGAAGCAGGGAAAGGAATTCTTAAGTCTAGCAATCCAATGGAGGAAGCCATTAAAGTAGAAGGCTTCCCGACATCTAAGGATCTATACAGTGTTCCTCACCCTAAACGTAGATTCCATTCACAAAGCTTCTTTCTTAGTACTGCACACCTGTGGAACTGTCTTCCGTTTGCCTGCTTTCCAGCTGACTATAATATAGTCGTCTTCAAGTCCAACGTAAACAAGTTTTTGATGATCCGTTCCCCTTAAGTAATCCAATTTACCAAATTCACACTACTAACGATTCTTATGATATTGGCGCATTGACTACTGTACACTCTTTAATCCTTATCCTCGAGTGGCCTCTGGGCCTTGATAAGTGATGACTCCTATGTAAAAAAAGTGAAGGTGTGGAATTTTGTTGCTAAACGAGTTTGTCGGGGTATGTACAACAAGGGCGAAACAAATGCAATGGATTCATCAGAGCACATTCGGCGTTGCCCGGTCGTACAATATGCTTAAATATGATATTTTAATTTATGCAGATGGCGTGTGTATTATTATAGAATAAATCCTTTATTGATTATTATATATTAAGAGGAATAATTTGCTAGCTGGACTAATTCGAAAAAAAAAATAGAATAGAAAATAAAAAATAATAAAGATAACGTCGTTCATCAAATTACGTTTGTGTTTGTTTACAATATCACGTCAGCTGATGTTTAGGCTTGACAATGAATACCCTGGAAAAGTCACTTCTGATTAAGGTTTAGTTTTAAAATATTCAAACGAAGATATGGTTTTCGGCGATTTTAAATTGTACCTAGTTTTTTAATCCTAAATTGAACTCATCTAATAAGAAAATAATTAAAATAAAATGGTAAGATACACCTGGGCTTCGACAGGGGATCATTCGATTTCAAGTGGAATGCTTTATTCCTAATGAATCTTTTTTTTTTAAGAAGAAATCGTTTGCTGAAATTTTATTATCTCCCTTAGCCGGTGTAACGTAAATTAATCCACTAATTTTTTTTATATAAGAGAAAAAAGCTATTTTTAAGGTAGGATTTTTCTTCAATTTTCTATAAGGATCGGAGGAATTTCTATACAAAACATATGTATTAACACTATCAGACATATGACTTAGCTTTGTGTGAAATTTGATAAAGATAGGATCAGCCGTTTCGGGACCTATGAGGAAGGAACTCACATTCGGCGATGAGACAACTGTTTTCAATCCTTCCATAGTATTGTTTTATATTTAATTGCTAGTCCCATTAACCTTTATTATTTTAATAATTGACCATCATCTTTTGCATGTATATCTTTAATCTTGACATGAATAAATTTGATGTTTAGTCATTTTTATTGTTATTTTTTAGCTAAAATCAAATGTACATATGTCAAGTAACTCTACTTACCGTGTATGCCCCTGTTGATAACGTTAAAGACGACGAGACAAGCTGTGCCAAGTTCAAACACCATTATATATCTTTTGTTTTTTTATTATTATTTTTTATTATGACATGTTTCTTCCAAACGATAGAACCGTTTTTTTTTCAATCCTCATAGAATGTTTTAATGACCGACAGTTAAATTATGCAAATTTTAAATGAGGCATGTTACATTGAATACCACGCAAGAAATTGGCATAAAACTATTACATATACGTCGAACCCAGTCCCTGCAGTTCTCTTATATCAGGGTTATACTTATATCCGAGGTTCTTATATCCGGGTTACACTGTACATTAACACAAGCTCTAATTTGGGACCAGAGACAATCCCTCTTATATCCGTTGTTCTTATATTAATATATTATTATTTTAAATACGGGTTACACTATATTTTAAACAAAACATACGTTTTGTTTTGTCATTTTAATGATAAAAAAATGTAGAATATTTGTTAATTGTTCAAAGTTAATTATATCTTAAGTCCATAATTTACGTTTTTATGGAAACAAAAATAATACGTAAATAATTGTAAAGATAGTGTTGAAGACGTAATTTTTAACATAAAGTAAGCAAAGAAGTGCCAGTAGAGTTAGTGCTGGCGTGTACCGAAAGTCGCATCATTAAATACCATGGCAGAGAGGCGAAGGCGTAGTTCTCTCTATTTGTATTACGCTCTCTAGGTTAATGAGTTTTCATGCTTTTCAGTTTAATTTATCGCAGTTATGTTATTTATTTCTCTCGTGCATATCTTTTCCAGTTTCCGGTTTACTGCGCCGGGTCCCGGCTACAGCAGACGCCGAATCGGTCTTATTGAAAAATAGGCGATTTCATCGATTGGAAGCGTGAAACATCCGCTGATCTTTATTCATTTCCAGGCACCGTCTAGTCGTCTTGCTAGTATTATTATATAGATGTGTTGCTTGCACTAGGCATTGTGAGTCTGGCAGTATATTTATTTTTAAAAAGTGTTGAATTGTCCGTGAAACAGACACAGAAAAAACTAAACTTATTCTTAGAAAGTTCGTGCGCAATTACAAACATTCGTTAATTTTTTTTTTTAATGATTTCTGAGTTTGCATTTTTTTGAAAATCTGTTCTTGTAATCTTCGTTCTGATGATCAAATCACGATTTTGACGTCTTGTTACGCCTTTTTTTTTGTACAGCTTCAATAAAAGAATAACGTCATCACCGCACGCGGTAATAAAACGTGGAGGCAATTTGATGAGTGTGAAAAGTCACGCGGTTACGAGACAGGACAAAGGATATTATCATGAGGTTAAGGACAAGAAGGAAGAACTTATTTAGATTTAAAAAAAAAAACAATGAAACATAATACAAGAAAAATGAAGAGAAGTTAATATCTTAAGAATTAGATTTTAAAAAAAACAGAAAAAGTTGAAAACTTTAAAAAAAAAATAAATAAATGTCCGGACTTTTCAACCTCTTAGTGTCACGGCTTTTACGGCATTCTTCTAGCCTTACTTTTAGGGAGAGACCGATCTTATATATGTATAATTTCCGCATTTGCATGAAATCTCATAAACACAGTTTTTTTGTTTTTTTATCATGAGTCTTTCGGTTGGGGGTTTGATCACATATGGAAAAAAAAGGGAACACACTCCCCTTTGTGGAACGAGGGCAAAATCATTGACAGAAATGCAAGGTGGAGACGCAGACGACTCAACGAGGCAGAACAGATGCTAAAAAAAAAGAAACATTACTAGGCAGACCAAGCCTAGATTTTAATAGCATTTAGGAGCTTCTAATTATAGAAAGAAAAAGAAACAAATAGAGTACCTCCTTAAATATTTGGTTATGAAAGGGAGATTATCCCCTTCGATTTTTATTAGAGTTGCTTCTCCTTTCTCAAACAAAATTTTCACACCTTCGAAACTAAAACCATAAAATAGATACTGACTCACAGAATACGAAAACATATACGGAGCCAGTAACTTTTCTCTTTTCTTAAAAAGACAACAACCAACATGCTTAAAGACGACCGAAGAACAATCCGATCGAAACGTTGCATAAATAACACTCAACATAAGTACAATAGTCCGATCAATACAAGTAATATATATATATATACATATATTCTCAACACTGCAATAAAAATGTTTATATATATATATGTGTGTGTGTGTGTGTATATATATATATATATATAAACATTTTTATTGCAATGTTGAGAATATATGTATATATATATATTACTATATATATGTGTGTGTGTATATATATATATATATATAGAGAGAGAGAGAGAGAGAGAGAAAGAGCGAGAGAGAGAAAGAGAGGGGGAGTTTGCATGGAAAGATAAGTTAAAGAAGCTGTGTAAATTCTAAAAGTGTATTCTTATGTAAAATTTACCGGGTAAAACAATGAATATTTCCTGTATCTATAAGTGCACTCATAAGACTGATATGAGAGTATAACAGTATTACAACCCCAAATATTCCACCTAATATTTTTGACATTTTCCCGGAAGACAATTGAAGTGGTCAGGAGTATTTATCTATTTTCTTTAATCTAAGGGAATTACTGCGGCGTAATGAAGTTTTATTATATGCATACGATTCTTCGGGGAAGATAGATCAAGCTGTTTCGAATCTACATATTACCCTCCATGTGAGAGGCTATCTACGTACCACCACCTTTAATTGAAAGCACCCCCTTAAGATTTTCTAAACATTTATCTGATGTAATAATGTCTAGGCGTTCAGTTCTTATCTGTCACGCATGTATCGTGACATTCTTGCATATAGAGTTCATGGATTGTTGTCTATTACAATCGTTTCATAAAGAGAATATTTTCCCAGAGCACTCGGTAAGAAAGATTGCCGTCAATATGTTTACTGTTTGAGTCGTTCCATTATTTTATCTCTCTGTAGTACATTGTTATGTTCTGTAGATGGGAGTTGAGGAAGCAAGGAAATTCTATTGTCAATTACTATATCTACTTTTGAAACGAGACCAAGAAATATCCTCGGCGTTACTTCTACAGGATGTCTCACAAAAAAAAACGGATGTTTTCAGAACGCTCCTTGCTCTCCTTGAGTAAAGGATAGGGAGTGAGGAAGGTACTCTTTAAACCAGCTGAAGATGATGTTTGGTTTGTTATTATTTGTCTATCTTTTATGTTAAATTTTGTTTTTGTTATTGATTTTGAATTGCGTTTCTTTTCGATTCATCGTCATCATGCTATCACTCGACTTCAATGATTTAAAGAGAGCAGGTGCGTCAACGTCATTATGCTATATATGATGCCGGTTAATGAGTCAGATTAATTATGAAACGAAAAATAAAGAACACTGTTTTAATTTTAAAATATTTTATTGATTACTTATCGGCCAATTTATGAAAGATAATGTTGACATTTGATTTTTGAAAAGACACTGGATTTATTTTTTCCTATATTAGGAGAAGATAGGACTTTATTAAGTTTATGCCGCTTACGTGAAAACGCAGAGTTTTGTTTCCCTTAAAAAAAAAAACATCCGTTTCCCGTGACTCACCCTGTACAACTGCAAACACCTTTTATGCAGGTTCACAGTTAATCAGTGAGAATTATACATTTGCATGTGTTGATGACGATAGGTTTTTGTTTTAGTTCTAGCAGTGAGGTGTCGATGTCCTCCTACATACAGCGCCTGGTATTTCCAATGCTTATACGTCCGGTATTTACAAAACTGACCTTTACTCTACTTCGATGATTTAAAGAGAACAGGTGCGTCAACGTCATTATGCCATATATGATGCAGGTTAATGAATCAGATTAATTATCAAACGAACAATAAAGAACACTATTTTAATTTCTTTTAAAAATTGATTATTTATCGGCCGGTTCATGAAAAATAATGTTGACATTTGACTTTTGAAATGATCAGGAAGTAATGATAATAAACTTACTCGACACGAAAGAGGGAAGCAACCCCTTGGAGTGTGGACGTCATAAGACTACCAAAAACGGAGCCACAGCTAAAACGCCATCGAAATGGCTTAGTTTCTATCAGACCGATTACCAATATTGGACCCCCTTGGGGCATGTACCTCCAATTGCAACAGAACGACAATTGAATCGCTCGAGCCGATGCAATTATTATGGACACTCTCGCTCTATTGTGTTCCAAAGAGACACTGTCCATAGGCACGTGGATAGAGAAGGAAATGTCTTTTTCTTTATGATAGGAAGAAGTATTATCTATAAATTAATAGGATAGTGTGTGCGTTATTTATTTTGTGTGTTATGCTTACATACGAGTGACTGTCGTTTAATTGTTATGGATTTCCATTTCTTGTAATAAATAATTTTACCAAGAATTCTTCATAAGTTTTGGTTTCGGTTTCAATTATAGCTAATGAAACTCAATTTATATATATATATATATATATATATATATATATACATATATATATATATATATATATATATATGATTGCTGCATCTTTCAATGTAAGTACAGTTCAGTAAGTAAGTAATCAGTAAGTAAGTAATCATTAATCCATGGATTTTCAATGTAAGTACATCTGTTCAAAGGAAAAACTCTAGCAAAATACTAATATTCGTTCGAAATTAGTTTACTAAATAGCATATGCAGAGAAAATATAAAAGATAAAATGCGTTCAAGTGACATAAAGAAAAGGAATGATTGTTGAAAGCAAAAAAAAGGTTATGATAATTGGTATCCAAATAGAGAATTAAACCATTTAAAACGGTATAATGGTATAATTAAGTTTCATATTTTAAAAAGATTGGTATGGTGTAGGTAAAAACCAAAAGTTTTCGGTAATGCATCCAAAGCAAATCGACAGCAATCCTTTGCAAAAATGAATCCGTTTCATTATTGGTAATTTCAGAAAGAAGAAATACTTCCCTTACCATAAATTTTAAATACAAATATTCAAGTAAAAGTTAAATCCAGCTAAATGCAATAATAAAATATAGTTGTTAATAATTTGGATAGGAAATATAGATATATATCCGGGAAATTTTGAAAAAAATTTTTTATCATAGCGGATGGCATATAAAAAAACTGCTTATGCGCAGATGGTAGTCTCTAATGAGAATAAATATTAAATATCATATTAAGCGCGTGTTTAGGAATTTATAAAGAGGATATATATATATATATATATATATATATATATATATATATATATATATAGTTTCTATTCAAGCTGATGTACGCAAGTCATATGAATATATTTTTTTATTTTAGAAATTGCAACTTTATAATATATAAAAATCGACAGAACATTAACTCTATACTAATATATACGAAATCTGCAAGAATTAAAATATCATATTTAAACGTAATTTACGACCGGGCTACGCCGGGCGTCCTGCTAGCATGGATAAATACTTTTGCAGTTTTAACAAAAAAACTACACTAATATGAGAGTGTCTCCATTTACACTGAACATCTACAAAATGCTAACATCAATATATTACATATGAATGAGTTCCCCGTGGAATTTGCATGGTCCCGCTTGTTGCTAGTCATGTCTTCGAGGAAGAATTAATGACGAGAATGAAATCATTCGGGCTATGACAATAGCATATTCTTTTCATTGTTTTGACTCTCGAGTATATATCTGAAACTGTTAGACACAGTTAATCAGCCGAGAACCACATCAGTCTATATAAAAGCATATAAGATATCAACGGATATACACTCGAGAGTCAAAATAATGAAAAGAATATGCTGTTGTCACAGCTCTAGTAATCATGCGCAAAACGATACAGTAAGGAGAAACTAACACCGCGGTTTCTGTGAGAAAAGGGGTTATAAAAGTTAAAATAACTCCCACTCCACTGGATTTCGAATTAAGTTTCTTACTTTGCAAGGTAAGTTTATGACTTTTTCTTTCAAACGTTTTTCCCCCGATGTTAAATTAGTTTTTTTATCCAGAGACGAAAAATCTGATTTTGCCTGAGTAAAATAAAAATTTAAACATTGTATTCATTAGTTCAAACAATAATAATAATAAAAAAAAAGTACTCAGGCAAAATCATATTTTTCTCATAAAAATTATCTCTATGACCTTTTTCTTTATATCGAAAATATGCAAATAAAGAAGTAAATTATTCGCTATGGTCTTTTTTTGCATAAAGGTAGGACCCAGTAATAAATCCACCATTTTTATTTGCTGATTCTTTTTTTAAGGATTTCATTTGAAGTCTTTCGATGGATTGATTGCTATGGAACAAATGCCACGTTGACCTCTTATTTAAAATGGCGGCGTTAGCGTTTCAATCAAGTAATTTTTTTTATTATATTATATTTTCGCTGTGTTTCAGGTCGTTTATTTGATAGCATTGCAATAACGTAAGATTTATTCTCGGCAAACGCGCTGTAAGATGTTCTATTCGAAAGCCTTGCATCATTTGAAAAGAATGATTGCTCCAAGCGATGTCCCGGAAATCACGCCCCCGCCCCCCACCAAATACTCCCTGTTTATTCCCCCCTCCATTTAAACACCGTGATTACAAAAAAGAAAAGAAGAAGACGAACTTGTTTCTAACAAGAATATGAAGTTGTGTTAAATGAAAGAATCGTCCTAAAGATATATAACGGCAACGTAAAAGAAAAAAAAAACGTAAAGAAAAAAAAAAAACGAATCAGGAAACAGACATGCAGAAGGTATACAAAGTGGAGGGAAGTAAATTGAAATATTCCAGAAAAATGAAAAGGGAATAAGTAAATAATGATTCCGACATACAATAGCACCTGCAATAAGATTTTGGAAAGAATATAATGCCCGGAAAGCAGGGATTTTTTTGTGGGCTTTAAGGAAAGGAAATCCAGATAAGATTATTTCGTTTTTCGTCATTGGCTCCCATTCGTTGTTTCAAATCAATGCTGTGTTGAAATACGTCATTTTCTCTTAAAAGTATCGCTTGTTTTGTTTTTTGTAGAAGTCGTTTACGGTTTAAAGTTAAATGAAGCGTTTAGAATGAAATATATATGATATATATATATATATATATATATATATATCCTTGGCTTGAGAGAGATGCTAGTCTAGCGGCACTGTATGTCGATGACTATAAATTCGAATCTGTCGACTAGTGTTAATCGTGACACTCTGCACTAATGATTCCCGAAAGGATGAAACACTAGTGCCTGTAGGTATTTAATGATATTCATAGTCATTAATTATGTCAGCCCCTTTGTTTCTTATCGTTGAGCACTTTCAGTTGAAATAAGTCGGTCAACTTAACTGGTATGCGCAGATCGTCATATAATGATTAGATCACTCTGACTGACGTTAAAGGCATTTAAAAAAAAATGTTTAAATTTCAACTGTATTTCTCGCGGTTGACGGTAGCCGAATGGATTGGGTCCTTGCTAATGAAGCCAGGGATGGCTTTTGTTGCCGGGTTAAAATCTGTCGACTGGTGTTAATCGTGACACTCTGGACTGATGATTCCCGAAAAGATGAAACACTAGTGTCTCTAGGTATTTAATAATTATTATAGTAAATTATACATATATATATATAAATATAAATATATATATGTGTGTGTGTGTGTGTGTGTGTGTGTGTGTGTGTGTGTGTGTGTGTGTGTGTGTGTGTGTGTGTGTGTGTGTAATGTACATATGAAGCAAATAGAAATAAGGAAATGTATTGGCGTAAGAAAATCGAAATTTGGGATAATTCATAAAAAAGTAATGGGGAATTGGGGCAACACACAGGTGTTAGAATAAGAGACATTGAGATCCACATTGAACTGTAATATAAGAGCTGTTGACGACATTACAGATCTATGAGAAAAATATCAAATGCAACTTACGGGTGTGGAGAATGATAATTATGACAAACATACAGGGAAAGAGAAATTATAACAGTGCAAAAAGGAAACGTAAAACATATATAAGGGTAAGGGAATTTAAATGATAATGAGAGAAAATGAAAAGTATGAGTAACGTTCTTGTAGAAGTAAAGAGGTATTTGAAGCAACTAACATGCATAAAAAGGGAAATTGTTGGTATCGTACAGGTCAAAAGAGATTGATGGGTAGCCTATTTACGGGTCTAAGAACAAGATCATTTGGAGTAAAGTGCGTGAGAAGATATAAATTTGGGGAGCTTACTAATAGAATCTAAAGGAAATTGCGAGCAATTAACAGGTGAAATAAAAAAAGTGCTGAGGACAATGGTAAAACCTTTAAATTGGGAAGCAACGTATGGGCAGAATAAAAGGGATATTGGGAAAAGTATATATTATAAGATGGGGGAATTGCAAGGAGCTTATATATGAAAGGAGACAGGTGTAAAACGTATGAAAATGTATAGCAACATTACAGGTGTAAGTAAAATGGAATTAATAGCAACATTACAGGTGTAAGTAAAATTAAATTGGAGACAGGTGTAAAAAGTATGAAAATTAATAGCAACATTACTGGTGTACGTAAAATGGAATTAATAACAACATTACAGGTGTAAGTAAAATGGAATTAATAGCAACATTACAGGTGTAAGTAAAATGGAATTAATAGCAACATTACAGGTGTAAGAAAAATGGAATTAATAGCAACATTACAGGTGTAAGTAAAATGGAATTAATAGCAACATTACAGGTGTAAGTAAAATGGAATTAATAACAACATTGCAGGCGTAAGTAAAATGGAATTAATAACAACATTATAGGTGTAAGTAAAATGGAATTAATAACAACATTACAGGTGTAAGTAAAATAGGAATTAATAGCAACATTACAGGTGTAAGTAAAATGGATTTAATAGCAACATTACAGGTGTAAGTAAAATGGAATTAATAACAACATTGCAGGCGTAAGTAAAATGGAATTAATAACAACATTACAGGTGAAAGTAAAATGGAATTAATAACAACATTACAGGTGTAAGTAAAATGGAATTAATAGCAACATTACAGGTGTAAGTAAAATGGAATTGATAACAACATTACAGGTGTAAGTAAAATGGAATTAATAACAACATTATAGGTGTAAGTAAAATGGAATTAATAACAACATTACAGGTGTAAGTAAAATAGGAATTAATAGCAACATTACAGGTGTAAGTAAAATGGATTTAATAGCAACATTACAGGTGTAAGTAAAATGGAATTAATAACAACATTACAGGTGTAAGTAAAATGGAATTAATAACAACATTACAGGTGAAAGTAAAATGGAATTAATAACAACATTACAGGTGTAAGTAAAATAGAATTAATTACAACATTGCAGGCGTAAGTAAAATGGAATTAATAACAACATTACAGGTGTAAGTAAAATGGAATTAATAACAACATTACAGGTGAAAGTAAAATGGAATTAATAACAACATTACAGGTGAAAGTAAAATGGAATTAATAACAACATTACAGGTGTAAGCAAAATAGAATTAATTACAACATTGCAGGCGTAAGTAAAATGGAATTAATAACAACATTGCAGGCGTAAGTAAAATGGAATTAATAACAACATTGCAGGCGTAAGTAAAATGGAATTGGAGACAGGTGTAAAAAGTATGGAAATTAATAGCAACATTACTGGTGTAAGTAAAATGGAATTAATAACAACATTACAGGTGTAAGTAAAATTGAATTTGAGACAGGTGTAAAACGTATGAAAATGTATAGCAACATTACAGGTGTAAGTAAAATGGAATTAATAGCAACATTACAGGTGTAAGTAAAATGGAATTAATAGCAACATTTCAGGTGTAAGTAAAATGGAATTAATAACAACATTACAGGTGTAAGTAAAATGGAATTAATAACAACATTACAGGTGTAAGTAAAATGGAATTAATAACAACATTACAGGTGTAAGTAAAATGGAATTAATAACAACATTGCAGGCGTAAGTAAAATGGAATTAATAACAACATTGCAGGCGTAAGTAAAATGGAATTGGAGACAGGTGTAAAAAGTATGGAAATTAATAGCAACATTGCTGGTGTAAGTAAAATGAAATTAATAACAACATTACAGGTGTAAGTAAAATTGAATTGGAGACAGGTGTAAAACGTATGAAAATTTATAGCAACATTACAGGTATAAGTAAAATGGAATTAATAGCAACATTACAGGTGTAAGTAAAATGGAATTAATAGCAACATTTCAGGTGTAAGTAAAATGGAATTAATAACAACATTACAGGTGTAAGTAAAATGGAATTAATAGCAACATTACAGCTGTAAGCAAAATTGAATTGGAGACAGGTGTAAAAAGTATGGAAATCAATAGCAACATTACAGGTGTAAGTAGAATGGAATTGCATATGTATATGTAAATTAAATTTAGTGTAACCTTTATAGGCAGTGTATGTCAGATGGAAAGACACGTACAAGTATATGAAAAATTAAATGGTAGGAAATCATACATGAGAAATAAAGGAGGAATTGGTAGCAAGGTAGATGCACCAGAAAAATAAAAAGTTGGTTGCAACGTAAAGGCATAAAAAAGAGAGAATATTCAAGTGTAAGATATAGAGAATTGTAATATGTGTAAAGAAATTGAAATCAAATAAAAAAAATAAGAGTAACCTTTAGAAAATAAGAATATTAAAAACTTAAATATAAGAAAACGGGTGAATGCAAAGAAAATAAAATTGAAACTGAAGGAAACGTATGGATATAAGAAATAAAATTGGAACTGGGGGAAACGTATGGATATAAAGATAAAATTAGAACTGCATGGAAACGTACTGATAAAAAAATAAAATTGGAAGTGGAGGAAACGTATGGATGGAAAAATACAATACAATTGGAACTGGAGAAAATGTATGGATGTAAAAAACAAAATTGGGACTGAAGGAAACGTATAAATGTAAAAAGCAAAATTGGAATTGAAAGAAACGTATGGATGTAAAAAATAAAATTGGAACTTGAGGAAACGTATGGATAAACAAAATAAAATTGGAATTGCAGGAAACGTACTTATATAAAAAAAAAAATGGAAGTGGAGGAAACGTATTGATGTAAAAATAATAAATTCGATGTAAACATACAGGCAGCAGCAAAGGTAAATAAAAAATGGAATCAACCACAAAATAAAAGTTTAAATAAAGAGATAATGGCGATAAAGAACACGCGTAAGTAAGTGAAATTAGGGAACAACGTACTGGTGTAAGAAAATGTTAAATGGAGAATTACAGGTGTGAGAAAATAGAAGTGTGATCAACGTAGAGCTGGAGGGTACGGAAATTTAGTGCAGTATACACGTTTGACATAGTACACGTGCAAGAAATGGCGACATTGAAAGCAAAGAATAGAAAAATCAGTAGCAAATTCAGGAGTAAGAAAATGGAGATTCTTTCCTGGTGGCTAGTATATCATAAAACAGCTGTCAACTCTCAAGCAAATTATATAACATCGGGTGTCTTTTAGAGGTAGCGAATATTGAATAAAAATAAATCACTGAAAAATATCTTTCTCATAGAAACATGTGGTTTATACTAACATTTATAATTAAAATACAATTTCAGACATACGGCCCCGCGTCTCGCGCGTGTATGGCGTAATCTTGATGTCAAATTTTTCATAAAATCTACACATTATATTCTGTTGTATTTCGGCAATAACGCGTCGAATGTTGTCTTCAAAGCAGTTTATTGTGCCTGGTATATTAGAGTAGACAAGTCACTTTACGTATACCAAAAAAAATAATCGAATGGGGATAGTACAATTGCAAGAATAAAGAAACCGGTAGCAAAGTCCAGGAGTAAGAAAACGGAGATTTTTCCTGATGGCTGGTATATCATAAACAGCTGTCAACTCTCAAGCAAATTATATAATATAGGGTGTCTTTTAGAGGAAGCGAAGTTTAAATAAAAATAAATCACTGAAAAGCACGTGGTGTATACTAAAGCATTGATAATTAAAATACAATTTCAAGCATACGGCCCCGCGGCTGACGCGTATATGGCGTAGTCTGCATAAACTCTACGCATTATGTTTGGCTGTATTTCAGTAATAACGCGTCGAATGTTGTCTTTCAAGCGGTTTCATATTAGAGTAGACATGACATTTCACCTATACCATAGAAAATAATCCAATGGGGTTACTCACATGAACGAGTTGGCCAGTTAACAGATCAATTTCGTCAAATTATCCGTTCATCAAATGTTTCAAAATGATTTTTCAAAATAAATTTGCACACTTTGCAAACGCTACTCAGGTGCCAGTTTCTTCATGATGAATTTCTACACCAAGCTGAAATAAAACTAACCGATAGTTGCTAAATCTGCAATTACAGAAAAAAAAAGTTGCTAATTTAAAGTCCGCCCCCTCCAAACAAAAGATCCTGTATTTTACACACAATGGAAACGGATGGACATAAAGAACATGCACTTTGCAAATGAAACAAAAGGTTACTTTCTCTATCTATCTCTTACTCTTTTTTCTTTCTTTATATCCCCATCTGACTAACAAGAATAACTCATAAAATAATTAAAATCCAATGCTGTTCAAATAAGCGAAGGTCATTCCCCAAGTAAAGTCTCCTATTTTTTTTTACTCGAAAATTTGAGAGATACAAAGAGTGGTATCATTCAAACGAGCGACTTTCAGAATTTATTTTTCACCAGCATTCTCAATGCGCTTTTGCCAGCGATGAATTATGGTTGTGCATGGACGCCCGGAGTGCGCTTTGTCATATAAGAGCTGTTCCAAACGGAAAGACTTGTAATTTTACTCATAAAGCTGGAAGCTATAAAGATAAATTGGGGAACACAAAATGTCGTTCGTTTTAATGGTACTATTCTACCATTAAAACGAGCGACATTTTTGTGTTCCGCAATTTATTTTTCCACATAGTAACCACCATTCTCAGTGGACTTTTGCTACGGATTCAATGATACAGCTCTGCTTCTGACACACGCCCAGAAAAGGGGCTGCTTTTTTAAGGTTTTACATTATCAATATGTGCAACAGAGAGATTAAACTTTCAGTTCATGAATGCATGAGTTCAGTCATCATAACAATGCAATGTTCAGTCCACTCTGATCCATTCGGACGGATTAAAAATAGAAGGCCCTTAGTATTTGTTTTTTTACAGTGGGATAGTGCTACCGTTGCGAAATCGGGTAATCGCATGCCGCACGTGGTTGTAAATTGATAAACAAAGCGATTCAAACCACACTAACTACATCCTGTTTGATAATCTACTGTTAAAGCCCGACGCCCGACAGGACTTATTTGTAAGAGTTATCTTTCGAATGGAACCGACGATTCCCAGACAATGATCAAAGAACCAGACGACTTCATATTTCCTCCGAGTGGCATGCCACAATTGTTGAGACTGTGTAAGAAACTATATATTTTCGTTTGTTTAACGCGTTTATTTCGTCTTTTTTAATATTGCTATATTGCCATGGGAAATTGTATTTCTAGTTTACGAATCAGTTGATCTACTTGCTTTCTTTATAGAACTTGATAATATCATTCAATTATTTTAGCTAGACGCCGCTAGTAAGAATTCGTGGCTGTGGACAGCCGTCAATGGATAGTTTAATTTTCCATGTACGACACGGCCAGAACAAAATGGTTTCAAGTATTATTTGGATGGTTTCAAACCGATATAAATGATTGCACACTACAAGTAATCTATTACATAAATGCCATCTGTCTGTTTATGTATGTATGGATGTATGTATGTATACCTAAAACTTTCGACAGAGGTGGCGAGTTTTCGGACGACAAATATCGAACAATTGGTTAAAAAAATTAATTCTTTCAACCTCAATAAAAAAAAGTCCCCTTTTTTAGCTGATACGAAATTTTCATTTCAAAAATTATTCCAGAAAATTTTAAAGAATTTAATTATAAAACTTTACCCGAAAAAAATTATTTACGTGGTTTGGTATAAGAGAAACAATGCATTGATTGCAGTTAACGACCTTGAATTCGGAATAGCGGCATCTAGTTAAGATAATTCAATATCGCAAACTTAATCTATTTACATATTTTTAGTCGTCCTTTTCAAATGACTATTACTAATATACGATGATAAACTATAAAAAATAAATATTATTTACTCAACTGTTCTTTTATCTGTCTTTTCAGACATGTTGGCCATAATTGTCGATATGATGATATAAACAAACTATAATCGCTGCGTGTGCTGATAATGGTTTATTCTCAACACATCAAAGGCTGTAAATGATGATGTTCTCTCTGATTAACTTTCCTCTGATCTTGAGCGCGTGGTACAGTGGGGAAAGAGGTGGCTGGTTACCTTTAATGCATCTAAGACCAAGTTCCTATCTCTACATCATAAACGCTCTGATCCCCATATGACATCATTTGAAATGGATGGCTCTCGTCTAAGGGAGGCCCCAGGCTTTGATAAGCTCCTGGGTTTGACCTTTACACCTGATCTGAAATGGAACACATACATCAAGTCTGTGGCCAAGATTGCTGGGAAAATGGTGGGATCCTTCTACCACTCCAGAAGATATATCACTAATGATGCAATTCTCTATCTATATAAGAGCTAAGTACGTCCAAGGATGGAGTACTGCTGCAACATATGGGCGGGGACTGCTAAAAATAGCCTATCCTGACTTGACAGAGTACAAAATAGACTCCGTGACTTGGTGGGGGATGTCCTTTTCTCTACCCTGCAACCTCTCTCCCACAAAAGAGACGTAGCGAGCCTGTCATTTTCTATCGTTATTTCCATGGCAGGTGCTCGTCTGAGCTCCATTCTCTGGTCCTCCCTCGCCAATCTTTTTCAAAAAACACCCGACTAGCTGAAACCACCGTCAATAATTTTCCCCACTCCCTATCTGTGCCTAAATCTAAACGTAGATTCCACGAACAAAGCTTCTTTCTTAGAACTGAACGCCTGTGGAACTCTGTTCTGCTTGCCTGTTTCCCTCCCGACTTCAACCTGGATATCTTCAAGTCCAACACAAACAAATTCCTGATGAACCGCCTCCCCCTAAGTAATGACACCTTATCAATTCTCCAATGCTATTGCTACACTATCCCATTGATTAGTGTACACACAATAACCCTTATCCCTGAGTGGCCATTGGGCCTTGATAAGTGGTGAAATCCATGTAAAAAAAAACAAAAAAACACGTGTGTAGCTAAAACGATAAAGATAATATCAACACAGTAATAATCTATGTGAGTTTATTTTTACGTTATCTAATTTATGTTTTCGATCGAGTTTGTTTGTCTAGAAATCACATCGCTTGACCAATCATTAAAATTTGGTGATAATATCTGTCATATTCTAACTATGAACTTTTTAATCTTTGAATATCTAGATCATATGTCAATTTTAGATAATACTTCGAAACAATTAAAACGATTCTATTACAAAAATTCGCTTAGTCATAACGTTGGTTCTGTTCATCGTAAAAAAACGTCCTATTTCGTTTCTTTTATAGCAATGATATTCTACATTTTATATGAGCTTTAATCTTGATTCTTAAATGGTCGGCCATTGTCGAAATGTTGAAAGAATTCCAACTTTAATTTTTATTTTCTAAATTTGATACACGAGTCTGACAATCTTTGATAACAATCCATCTATCCAGCGCGGCCGTAGCCAAGATCGAACTCACTATACGAGTTTGTAGTGTAATTCCTGATGAACCGCCCCCTTAAGTAGACATTTTATGAAATCTTAACACTAACGTACAACGTACTGTACATGCAATGACCCTTATCCCTGAGTGGCTTCCCGGCCTTGATAAGTGGTGACCTCCTTGTAAAAAAACATCTGGTCAGTAGCTTAATACTTGATGCTTCGCCAGGACTATCAAGGCTATTTTTTATTATGACGCCATGTAACAATAACCGTGCAAAATTTGATACCAATAACCATGCAAAATTCCAACCTGATCAGAAATACGAGAGACTTTCCAAAAGTAAGGTCCTCTATTTTTTAACTGCAAACCTAAAACGTTGAAAACGCGAGAGGTACCATCAAAATAAGCGGTAATTTATATTTCTACATAGGCATCACCATTGTCAGCGCAATTTCGCCAGCTTCTTTTGTGCGCTTCATCATTCACATCACTGTTACCAATCAGAAACCATATCCTAACTGCGCTGACATCAATTGTATTAGCTTCGTAAACGGTCAACAGGCGCCGGTGAATGGTGATCGGATTAATTTTTTATGCATCGCTGCTTCTGACGCACGTCCATAAAAGGAGTTGCTTTCTTAGAGTCTCACACCGTCAATATCCGCAAAAGTGAGATCAAACTGTCAGGTAATGAATGCATAAGTTCAGTCGTCGTAGCAATGAAATTGTCAATTCTTTCTGACTCATTTGATTGGAATAAAAAGGAGACCTTACATTTAGAACCTCACTAATAGTTTCTGACTTATCAAAATATCCATGGCTTTATTTTCAATGGTCCTGGATATGATCTTAAACTATATCCGATAGTGAGGCCCCAGCTTGCGGGCTTTTGGGAGTGTGGAGCCACTTTTTAATTGCCATTGCTCCAGGGTCCACTCTGACTCGGATTGCTGGTACCTGTTAGGGTCCCAACTATGGGTTAAATAGAATCCGACTTGCAAAAAAAAAAAAATATATATATTCTACTAAAAAATTGTTCTTTAAAGTGATTGGATTCGGCAGTTTCAATTTTATCCTTTACATTCGTACGTTTCCTTCAGTTCCAATTGTAATTTTTTACATTCATACGTTTCCTTCAGTTCCAATTTTATTTTCTTTGCATTCATACGTTTCCTTATATTTAAGTTTTTACTATTCTGGAAAGGGTTGATATGGTGTAAAATAAAAACAACTAACCAGCCATTTATTTTGAAAACAGTTTATAACATAACTGTATTAATAATGCTCACATACGACTATCATGCATCTTTACGTTGTCAGATAAAGGTGAACAGTTTAATAACTGACTTACGTTCTTGTTTTAATAGTTAGTCCGAGTGCTGCATTGGGCCCAACCGAATTATCGTAAAGTGTAAAATATTATGCCTGATAATATGAATGTCCAGAAGAGTAGGAATAACTAAAACGTAAGCCATTACAATATAGTCGTATTCCTGTCTGTTTGCTACTTTGCTTGTTCACAATTAAAAAAAAAAATATGCACAAAATTGACATTACTTCACAATATCATTTTCACATTTAAAACTTATTCATATACACTTTCATTGCAGCATGGTTTCTATATATACTATGTATTCAAAAGAAATCTACATTCAATGCATATTATATTAAAGGAAATCTATTTTAATAATTAACTTGATGTTGATTATTATTTATTGCAATAAAACTATTTTAATTGTTTTGTTTCGAAGTATTATTTCAAATTGATTTATTTAATATATTTTTAATTTAAATTAAATTTAATCTAATATATTTCCACATATTAATAGCTGACAGCAGTTGAGTTTAAAACCGGAAGTATGCTCATTTATTTAAACTATGGCGGTTATTTCTCGGTTCGGCTATTAAAGTTACTTAAGGTTTGGTTTTCATAGAAAAAGATGGATATCTTTTATGCTTCCCATGTGGTCACTTTTCGTAGCAAGTTAGGATATTCGGTGTATCTAAAATAGTATATGACTAATCCCTCCACCCGACAATATATTTCAGCCAGGCAATGCCAGGTATATACAACTATTGTCACAATAATAGTTGATAAAATAGAGGGAAAGAATGACTAGATAGTAGAACAATTGCTTGATGAAAGTTGGTCTGTGCGTTCCTCTTTTTTTTCTGTTTCGATTAACAATATAGCTGAATACAGCAACTACCAGACATGGCCCGAGGATCTTTTCGCTTTTATTTTTGTTTCGTTTTTCTTTCCCTTTGTAAATCTCATGAATATTTTCGATTTTACCTTTAAGTCTGGTATTAATAGATAACTGGAAGAATTCCCCTATCAAGTTAGGAAAAAAAATCCCCGAGCAGAACAAGTTATTTTATTAAAGCGCCACCACTTTTCAAGGCCCCAAAACCACTCGAGTATATCAACATTAAATGAGTGTTAGTTGGACAGTAAGTCAACATCGTGATCGTTGGTAATGGTGGTCGTGATTAGACAGAATTTATTATTTGAGAAGGTGGTTCAACAAGTAATTGTTTACACTGGAAGGTTGCCTCGCGGTACTGTGTACCACAGACAGGTAGGGAAGAAACCTTGCTATTTGCGATCTGATTATCTTTCGGTAGATAGAAAAGGAAAGGGAAACTGTTAGCAATGATTGTAGCTAGACGAGTTTTTGTTGTGAATGTTTAGACTTTAAGTCCAGTCAAGCACCTGCCATGAAAATAACGACAGATAAGAGAAAGACTAGCAATATGAGAATTAGGTAGAACGGAAGAGAAATGGGCATTTCCCAGTAGGTTTCGAAGTCGATTTCCTGTCCTGTCAAGGCTAAAAAAGGTTTCTGGGGCAACAACTTTCCAGATATGGCCAGAGTACTCATTTTTAAGAAGTATCTGAATAGAGGATTACGTTTGGAGCGAGGCAACTTGTGGAACGTTAAAAATATTCAACATTTTTTTGCCTTTTGTAACGGATTCGATGTAAGCCTTCCGTGTCAAGTTTGAAGTAAAGATTAGTCAAAAAACTTGTCCAAGTTTCTTTAAGACGGGAACCGTATATTTCAATTGGGGTCAGGTGGGGATCAGAGCGTTGATGTTGACAATAAATGAGATTTGTGGGAGTATTAAAAATAGCCACATTAAATTTAAACAAAATATATGTATTTATTAATTATGGTTAAAGGACAGATGATGACATCCAGTGAAAATGTTCAAATTGCATTGAAGAAGTCTACATTATAAATTGCAAAAAAATATGAAGCTAGACCATCGAGCTGTGAAGTAAAGCAGGAAGTAAAACCACAAAAGCGCCAGACCAAGAATGACCACATAAAGAGATTTAAGAAAAATCAAAGAGAGTTTTCTGCAAACCCACACAGTACAAGGAAACTATTTTTGATCATGCAAGGACTTCCGAAAGTTTGAAAGGTACTCGAAATCGAATTTTACAACAAATGCCAGACCAGAGATCACCCACAAAATGCCCTCCTTTGGGTGATCTAAACCGCCAGAAGCGATTAGCATATGCTACAAAGTATCTGAAAACAGATTTTCACAATATTCTATAGACTTACGAAACTTGAGAAACACTGGACGGCCCTTAAGGTTGGACCAAGGTATGGCTGCTAAAAGGCATCACTCCTCGTTTACGGTATATATGTAAACAGGAAGGCGGGGGAATACTGATTTTGGTCAGGATGTTTGTAAGTAAAATCGTTAAGGCTCTTCTGGTTCCTAATGGCGTTAAAATGAATTTAATAAACTACCCCTTGTTTTTGGAAAAGAATTTGTTTCTTCGGTTGAGTTCACAGAATTATACCATAAAACACAATCTCATTGTTCAACAAGATAATGCGCCAAGCAGCGCTTCTCGGTGCACAATAGCTTGGCTTTTAGATCAAGGAATCATAGGTAACAACTGATACATTAGCCTTATCAGAGTCCGAATTTAAATCTGATAAAAAGCCTCTAGTAAATTATTTGGAGAAAGGTTTATGGTCATGGACACCAATTCAGTGGTAAGAAAGATCTCTGGGACAGGATTAAAGAGGTATCTTCTGAAATTTCAATTGAAGAAGTACAAATCTTAACATCCTTTGTTAATAGAAGACGATTGATTCGATTAAGAATAAGGAAAAGCGGATTAAAGCTTTAATATTAACAACCAGATTTATTTTTCTCAGGACTTAGCTTTTACATAATGTTTAAGATGAAATGCAATGATTGTTTCAGAATTCAATTAAAAACTTTACAATTACCATAATGGCATATTGTGTAAACCCTGTCGGCACACTTCGTTTTTCATAATTATTACAAAATTCGTATTCTCTCTGAGAATTTCAATTAATATTTTGCTTTAGTATTTGCTAAGTAAATTTTTCCACATATCAAATAATAGAATATATATGCAGTGGTTTATTAATATTATAATTTTGCAAACACTAATGACTCGTACAGTACAATAATGCAAACGTCTACAGGACTATCTACATTTTTCAACTAAAATAGAAAGCTTCACCAATGTCTAAAAGCTACAGTAAAATTATATGCATGTATTTTAATTTATTATTTGTATTATTTATTTTTTCCTATTTTATATACGCATATATGAACCGTATACAATATTTCCATGATTACAAATGCTATACATACATACATATATATATATATATATATATATATATATATATAAATGCCATACACAATATATAAAACATGAAAATAGACAATTAAATAAATGATAATTAGAATATATATTAGATTTACTAAACAGACAGATCACCTTTTGAATATTGTCGAAGTTGTCAAGAAAAAATATACATTGCTAAGTGGAATTTGCATAATCAGTAAGCAAAAATATGTTCTTCAGGACAGAAAAATTGTATGTCAATAAAATGAACTCATGCAAATTTGCTCTCTTAGTTGAAGCGATATATATATATATATATATATATATATATATATATATATATATATATATAAACACGAATAAACCTAGAACCATATATATATATATATATATATATATATATATAAAACACGAATAAACCTAGAACCCCAGCCTCCAACGTAGACCCCTACTGCCATGTCAGGGGTCTACGTTCCAACCCAATTACAGGAGACGAAACCGGATTTACTCTTTCTAGGCGAAACTGGTATAGGGCCGACCACTTCCCTAGATGAGTTCATAACAAAAGGATATTCTAACTTAACATCTTAATCTGACCCCCAAGATCGCCATGGATATGGAATATGCGCCTACATTAAAGATGGCTTCCCATGTGGTAGAGATATCTCCAGAGAAGCCCCTAATTTACTTTATATGTGCTTCCGGGTTGCACTTGCTTACACCACTGCCCTCTATCGCCCCCAAAACAGCGGGGTTACTATCCTTAAGAGTATATCTGAGAAAATTGACCACATCCTGTCTGCTCATCCTTCGGCTACAATTCACATCTGCGGTGACTGTCCATAAGGTGGAATGGCTGGCCCACTCAAATAAGACAGATGATGAGGGGAGGTTCTGTCATGATTTTTCCATTGCCAAGACCTCACTCAGATTGTTCACAAACCCACCCGTGTGCCCGATACTACTGGTCGGTATGCAAGCCTTCTAGACCTTTTTCTCACAAGTTTCCCTGAGCTATGTTCATGTTCCGTTCTATCTCCCCTGGGATCCTCCGATCACATAGTTGTATCAGTTAAGGTAAAAATGAAATACAATAAGTCTTCAGATGTACCTCTCCACCGTACTGTATATCGATACTTTATGGCTGACTGGGATAGCTTCCGTACATTCATATCTGATCTACCTTTGCATTCCATGTTTAAAAAGGGTGTATTCTCTATAGTATCAGACCTGACCGAATGGTTAATTGTAGGCATAGACCGATTCATACCATCCAAAAAATTCCAACAAAAACCTAACAGCTAGCCATGATTCTCCCCAGAGTATGCTGCTGCCATTGCGCACAGAAATCACTTTTTCCATAGCTACCAACGTAATAGATGTACTGAGACTAAAGCTATCTTCAGGACTGCAAGCGACCACTGTAAAAGAGTAGTAAAAAACGCAAGAGAGCTATATACTCAGTCCGTCAAATCTAAAGTAGCTGAGCAGCGGCTTGGTTCCCACCAGTTTTGGCAAATAGCAAACAATATCCTGAACAGATGCATGCGTTCTATCCCAACCATTACCAATGGACCTGAGGTCATCTCATCAGCAGCAGACAAGGCCAAACTATTTGCCAAGAACTTTGCAGCTAATTCTACCCTATGCGACGAAGGTCATCAACTCCCCGTATTTCCTCCTAAAACAGACAACACACTATCCAACATACAAATATCTGTGCACGAGGTCGCTAAACTAATCAAGAACCTTGATTCCAGTAAAGCAACTGGCCCAGATGGCATACCAATTGTAGCGTTGAAAAAGCTTCGACCAGAACTTGCCCCCATACTTATAAACTGTTTAAGTGTTGTCTTAAGGAGAAGTGCTTTCCAACACCCTGGAAAACCTCGTCTGTGTGCCCTGTATTTAAGAACTCAGGTGATAAGTCATCTCCCTCTCAATACCGACCAATAAGTCTCTTGTGTGTCATGGGTAAGTTACTGGAATCCACATTAAATAAAGAAGTAGTCAACCACCTCAGCAGAAATAACCTCCTTAGTGACATGCAATATGGTTTCCATTCTGCTAGATCTACAGCTGATTTGCTAACAGTTATATCCCATAGGATTAGTGAATCTCTCGACAAACGCTTCCTTTCTAGGCCAATTGCTCTTGACATATCAAAGGCCTTCGATAAGGTTTGGCATAAGGGCATACTTCACAAGATTTCCAGCTACGTGATAACTGGAAATTTTTTCTCAATAATTAAATCATTTCACTCTGATAGGTTCATAAGAGTAGTGGTTGATGGGCAGCAATCAGAAGCCCACAGTATTAATGCTGGAGTCCCCTAGGGGCCCATCCTGGACCTAACTCTCTTCCTGATCTACATCAATGATCTCCCAAAACACATACTTAAATCATTCGTTGACATCTATGCTGATGACACGACCATCTACGGCAATACATCAAACGCCGTAAATGACAAAGCTCTCTCTGATTCCTTTCTCTGATCTAGAACGCTGGTTCAGTGGGGGAAGAGAAGGCTGGTTACTTTTAATGCATCTAAAACCAAGCTCCTAACGTTACATAATCAACGCTCTGTTCCTCATCTAGCATCAATTGAAATGGGTGGCTCTTGTCTTGGGGAGGCTTTATGTTTTGACAAGCTCCTGGGTTTGATCTTTACTCCTGATCTGAAATGGAACATGTATATCAAGTCTGTTGCCCGGGCCGCTGGGAAAATGGTGGGATCCTTCTACCGCTCCAGAAGATATTTCACTACTAATGCAATTCTCTAACTCTATAAAAGCCAAGTACGTCCAAAGATGGAGTACTGCTGCACATCTGGGCTGGAGCTTAAAAAACAGCCTATCCTGCCTTGACAAAGTACAAAATAGACTTTGTGACTTGATGGGGGATGCTCTCTTCTCTTCCCTACTACCTCTCAGAAGAGACATTGCGAGCCTGTCTTTGTTTTATCGTTATTTCCATGACAAGTGCTCGTCCGAGCTCACATCTTTGATACCCCCTCGCCAATCCTTCATGATAAACACCCGTCTAGCTAAAATCACTGTCAGTAATTTCCCCCACACTTTATCTGTGCCTAAATCAAAACGTAGATTCCATGAACCTAGCTTTTTCTGAGAAGTGCACGCCTGTTGAATTCTCTTCCGTTTGTCTGTTTCCCACCTGGCTATAACTAGGACGTCTTCAAGTCCAACATAAACAAATTCCTGATTAATCGCCCCCTTAAGCAAGACACTTTATCAAATCTCCAATACCAACTATTACCACGATATTATCCCATTCATTATTGTACACAAAATAATCCTTATCCCCGAGTGGCTCCCGGGCCTTGATAAGTGGTGATCCCCATGTAATATATATAGGATTCTTTCCATTTTTTTAAATAAACATATAATACATCATTTCCGTTTTATTTCGTTTTGTTCGATGTTTTTTTTCTGTTTTCATTTTTCCGATTTCTTTCGGACGTTTAACATCGTTTTTTATTATTGAAACAGGGTTATTACTTCGCTTATTTTTTACTTTACCCCCCCCCTCCTACATACACACGCACCTATAAACACCCGGCAAACACCGGATACCGCCGCTAGTAGAGATATAAAAGGGAAAGTGAGGGAGGTAAATAATTTGGGTAAAACAAATACGAACTTATATTGCTATTAACAGAACCATTACTTTAATCAGTTCAAGCCTATTAATTGCACCATAATTTCGTACTTGTTTTCGTTGGTCAATCGATTGGACAGCTGCAAATACTTATTTGTAAATAAGATAAGATAAGATAAGAAGATTGCAGTTCTTAGTTCGAACCTTATCCTTGGAATAAACATTATCACTTTGCTTTTGTTCCTGAATTCACTTTGACGTTTCAATTTATTATATTAAACAAATGGTTTAGTTTTATTGGTCTCGCAACAAAAGGAGGGTGGACCTGTAAATTCAATCTTGATCGTTCGTCTCTTCGTCCTTTCGACTGTCCGCACTTTTCTCAATAGCTACACGTTTTTGAAATTTTGCACAAACATTAAACATGATATGAGTAAAAAGTAACAGAACATATTTTCCGAGAAAACTTAGGTTGCCCCTCTAGGGGTGCCTTTCGGGTTAAAACGGCTAAAATTGACACGTTTGTGCTTATTAAAAAGAATTGACGCCTTGGATTTTAATAAAACTTCTGAAAAATTGTAACTAACTACTTTCTATATAATTTTGTTTGCGATAACTCTTGGGTGTACCCCAGGGGCTATTTAAGGGCTAATAAAAAACACTCCATTTTGGAGACTATTTTAACATATTTATCCAAATTTTTCTGTGAATGTCTATTTAGCGGTTTTGCTTGGTGCTGAACTTAAATTTAAATATGTTAAGGCCTCGAGGACTTTGGAGACTAAGTGCGGGGTCAAATGATTGACTTAGTCATTTCTTTTTTTTTTGCATGGTGCAGAATCTAAATTTACATATGTTAAGGCCTAAAACTGCACCGTTGGTTTATTTTCACCAGGATTTGACGTCGCCTGAGAACTTTTGGGTCTTAATGGGGGCAGAGACAAATGCTGAACTTAGTCATTTTTTCATGCCTCGTTCACTGTGCACTCACGGAGGACCATGCATGCTTCATTTTTTTCAGTAATCAACGTAATTCATGAAAATTAGGATCCTAGCAATGCCGTGTATTCTTGCTAGTTTTAATTAAAAACACCGTTTTGTATCGCTATACTTCCTTTTTTATTCTACGCTGAGGATTAATTTTCGAGAGTGAAACTTAAAACTGAAAATATTTATGACATTGATAACATTCAGACTACGTATTGCCTCAGTATGTACATAATAAAATCGATATCCTGTCACGTATCAATGAACTCTACCAATGCCCTTTAGAAGATGTTCATCCATAAATCTCCTCTCTCGAACAATAACTGACAAAACGCTATTGCGAATGGCAATAATTACCGATTCCGATAACGTGCAACCACGCGTGATCGTGGCTTGCATGATTCGCGCAAAGTATCGAATGGTATTTAAATTTACCAACCGGGAGGAGAGAGGTGAAAAGGTCAAGTGATCCTCGAAGAAAGCGCCCGGGGCCGGCCGTTTTCTCCTCGGCGACACGTGTTTGTTATTTAAAACTCATCACTCTAAAGATGTTGACCTTTGAAGCTTCATCATCTCATAGCTGCAAACTGTTTTTGCTCGCAGTTCCAATAAGATATGGCAAAAAAGAGATTGCGTTTCACAACACAACGGATAAAACATACATTTTTTTTTTATTTTGCTCAATCCTCTTTGGGGACAATTGCAATTTAACGTAATGTTGAAGGTTCGAAGAAAACATTAAACTATAATCCCAACAAGCACACACATGCACACACAAACATAAGCATGCATGTGCATATACATATATGTATGTATGTATGTATATATGTATGTATATATACATGATGATTGCAACGTCTTGTCAGACGAGTGCCACTCCTTCAGACATTTAAAATCCATGAGCCCAAATGTCTGAGGGAGTATCTATACAAATATGATGTTACAGAGTCTTAGCTTTGTACGACAGCTAAGTCTCTCTCTCTCTCTCTCTCTCTCTCTCTCTCTCTCTCTCTCTCTCTCTCTCTCTCGGTTCAAAATGTTGAGATCCAGCAACAAGCAAGAGCAAGATAGCCAGCAACAAATTAAACTGCAGACCAGCTTAATGCGGGTACTGGTCTTCCGCTTTATGGTTTTTTATATCAGAGATTTGCTTCTCCTGGAAAGGTTGCCTTGACCACGGCTTACGGGAGCCCTCTCTACCCCAATACACATATACACACACACACAAATATACACGGTGCTAGTTGGCCGTTAACCCAGAAAAAGAGTTCATTCGCCCATTCATATATATATATATATATATATATATATATATATATATATATATATATATATACATACATTTTTTTCTATTTTTTCTTATGTCACATCTTGCTAGGATGCGCAGACCGTTTCGATCATAATTTATCTCATCAGGCAAGAAAATTAAAACATTAGAAAGGTTCACGACGATTTTCAATTTTAGAGGAGAGAAAATCTACTTTGACATGACTGTCGTGAGGCAAGGTTAATGTTTTTATTTGCTCTCTTTGATTTAGCACTATCAACGACCCTTGTTGAAATTCAATTAGACGTAATTCTTGGACATGTTTCAACCTAGAATATATATATATATATATATATATATATATATATATATATATATATGTATATATATGTGTGTGGGTGTGTGTATAAATATATGCATATATATAAATATATATATAGAGAGAGAGAGAAAGAAAGGGAGAAAGAGAGAGAGAGAGGAGATAAAAGGATGCTAACTAATTCAATTGCTATGTTTGAACGTATTCGTTCGTCCCCCGCCCAATGGGAAATCTACCTAGAAGCTTGCTTTTTTTGTTTACATGTACGTGTGAATTAGAAACATTTAATATAATTTATGCGTGATATTTCAGAACAGTAGCAAAGAAAACCTATTTCCTATTTTATGTTCGTAAATTAATGAAATTGTAATTATTTGGTTTTATGAAGCGTAAGAAAAATTAAGAAGATAAAAGAAAATTTTAAAAACGTTTAAGTAAAAAAAAGCGAGCAATATTTCCATGTATATTACAAACACGGTGTTGTTTAAATATATGGTTAAGTGGCAATTTTTGTCATTAAGAACTGCTTTAAAACTTCACCACTCTCTCATTTTTTGACTAAATTTCAAACAATTTTTACAGTTTATAGATCACCTTCTCAGCTTTATTGCGACAAAAACAAGGTATTTTTCAATTTTCGTTAAGTAAAATAAAAGTGTTCAAGAATTTACTGGTGTTCAAATTCGTAAAAAACGTAAGGAGGTGAGCGACGTTTTTTATAACTGGTTTTCATAGCAACCACATCCCTTCAGCAACTACTGTTGCTACCAATTCACCGTTCTCGCGAAAAGAAAAGTAAGAAGTGAAACAGAGAATGAAAGAATGAATGGGAGATAATTGGGGGGATTTTATTGAAAGCAGCCGAGTGTCGTACATTGATGTGTGTTATGTTCATGGGGACAAAAATAAGACGGAAATTAAATACAGAACAAGTGAATTTACTGGAAGCCTGTAAAAATATTGGATTACAATAGAAAAATGCGAACATGAAAAGTAATATGGTTAAGTTTAACAATGGAAAAGTAAAGGACTAGTTGTTAAAACTGGAAACGAAAAGGACAAGGTATTTTAGTAAAAACTATAATAAGTTTATAACTTAAAATATTGCAGCATTAAGATTTTTTTAAGTTCAATTTATAACATTATATAATCAATTCTTGACGCTGCAATATTTTAAATTATAAATTTATTATATTTTTTGCTAGAATATCCTGCCCTTTTCTTTTCCAGTTTTACCAACTAGTCCTTTACTTTTCCATGTTTAAGCTTAACCATATTACTTTTTATGCTCGCATTTTTCTATAATATTACAAACAGTTAAACATGAAATAGGCTGATAACAAGTCACCATTAAATTTACCGGATAAAACTGAGAATTTTCTGACTCACCATAACTACAAAAGAGCGAAATGATTGGAAAATATTAAAAACCATTACCTCTAGAAACTTTTTGTGAGTGAAAAATCCTTATAATCTGATGTAATTTGTTTTTATGTTTGCATGTGCATGTAAGCAATTTATATAAACGATGTGTGTTATTTCAGAACTTTGAGCAAAAAATGTAATTTCTATTTTCGTCTCGTATTACTTTTCCTCCTAAATGATAGAAAAATGAAACTATTAGCACCCGATTTTTCCATTTAAGGAGCAGTAAGCGCCCCCTAGTTTCCAAAAATGACAAGAATAAATCTTATAAATAGTATTTTAATATGCAGCAGTTAATCGATCTTGGTTGTCTCTCATCTTTCATTGAGAATTCCTCCTAGTCCGAGTTAACGATAAATATGCCCAGAATAAGCGTTTTTAAATGCTAAACGTATTTGTTTTTTTTGTTATCCCTAACCTTTCATTGTTTGATCACGCCTCCTATTCTGAGATTATGAATTAGCTGTAAATAATTATTTTAAAATGCTGAAAATGTTTGTTTGTCGGTATCCCTAATCTTTCTTTGTTTGAGAAATCCTCCTAGACAGAAGTAATTATTAATTTACAGAGTGAAACGATAGAATTGTCGCTATGAAAAAAAAAAAGTTTCCTTATCAGTTAAATGAAAACCGTTTTTTGTTTTTGTTGCTGTTGCTGCTGTTGTTGTTGTTTTTTTTACATAGGCGTCACCACTTATCAAGGTCGAGAGGCCACTCAAGGATAACGGTTAAAGAATGTACAGTAGTCAAAAGGATAATATAGTAGTCGATAGTAACGGAAGTTCGGTAAATTTGTTAACTTAAGTGGAACGGCTCATCAGAAACTTGTTCACGTTGGAAATGAAGACAACCATATTATAGACAGCTGGAAAGCAGGAAAACGGAAGACAGTTCCACAGGCGTGCATTTCTAAGAAAGAAGCATTGATCATGGAATCTACGTTTAGGATTAGACACAGATAAAGAGTGGGGGGATTATTGATAGTGTTTTCAGCTAGACGAGTGTTTCTTGTGAAAGTTTGGCGAGGGGGGACCATAGATTGAAGCTCAGTCGAACACTTTCTTTTCATGAAAATAATGATAAAGCAGAGACAAACTCGCAACATAGAGATAGAGGTTGCAGTGAAGAGAAAAGGACATCTCCCACGAGGCCACGAAGTCTATTTTAAACCCTATCAAGGCAGGACAAGTCCTTTCTAGCAGCGCCTGCCCAGATGTGGCAACAGTGTTCCATCCTTGGACGTACCTGGCTCTTATATAGATAGAGAATTGCATCAGCAATGAGATATATACTGTATCGATAGAAAGATCCGACCATTTTTCAAGCAGATTTGATGTACGTATTCCATTTAAGATCAGAAGTAAAGGTCAAGCCCAGAAGCTTGTCAAAACTTGAGGCCTCCCTAAGACGAGAGACATTCATTTTGATTGATACCAGATGGGGATCAGAACGTTGGTTTTAGATGCATTAAAAGTAACCAGCCGCCCATTTCCCCATTGTACAAAGTGATCTAGATCAGAGGAGAGAGAATAGGAGAGAACTTGGTCGTTTACTGTCTTAGATGTGCTACATAGATTGTAGTGTCATCAGCAAAAATGTCTACAAATGATGTAAGGATGTGATTTGGAAGATCATTAATGTAGATCAGGAAAAGAGTTGGGCCCAGGATGGACCCCTGTAAGCTTCTGATTTTTGCCCATCAACTACTACTCTTATGAACCTATCAGAAAGAAATGATTTAATAATTGAGAAGACATTTCCAGCTATACTATAGCTGGAGATCTTGTGAAGTAAACCTTTATGCCATACCCTATCAAAGGCCTTAGATATGTCAAGAGCAATTGCCCTAGAAAGGTTGCCTCTGTTGAGAGATTCGCTAATCCTATGAGATATAACTGTAAGCACATCTGCAGTAGATCTAGCAGAACGGAAACCATATTGTGTCATTAAGAAGGTTATTCTTGCTGAGATGGTTGATTACTTCTGTATTTAACACACATTCAAGCAACTTACTCATGACGCACAGGAGACTTATTGGCCTGTACTTAGAGGGAGATGAACGATCACATGAATTCTTAAATACAGGGCATACTGATGAGATTTTCCAGGGTGATGGGAAGCAATTCTTCTTAAGACAACGTTTAAACAGTTTTGTTAGTATGTTGTTATTGGTGTTGTTGTTGTCGTTATTTTTGTTGTTTTCGTTGTCGTTGTCGTTGTTGTTGTTGTTGTTGTTGTTGTTTTGTTGTCATTATTATCATTTTTGTTGTCGTTGTTGTTGTTGTTGTTGCATATCATCTACTAGTTGGCCAGTTGTGAAAAAATCCAAAGACCGATAGGAGCGTTCTATCATGTCTGAAAGTTACACAATGCTTAACGAGCGATGTCGGGATGCACCGCTGTACAACTCACCGATCCAAGTTATGACAACAGGACCATTGCCAGCACCCTCAGCATGCATCGCTGGATTGCCACGAATAACAGAGACATGCCCAGGGTGATGAAGACAAAGTTTCCGGCCATGGTTATTGGCTTTGGTTAAGGTTTCAAGAAAGAGCCACATCATGCCACCTCACATCTTTGAAGTCAGCTTAAAATTCAACGCCAAAGTGTACCTAGATGTGCGTAAAAGTGTGATGAACCCTTGGTGCAATCATGTGGTCGCTGTAAGACTCTAAAATTATTATTTTTTTTTTGTGCTGTAAGATTCAAGGCGTGCTGCTGTTATTGTGTTTTTTAAATATACGTTTATATACTTCTTTTTCCAGCTTTTATCCTCTTTCAATTAAAAAATGTATTTTTCTGATGGATTTATATGGATCTATAAGTAATTATTTCTTTGATATATACCATTCATTAAAACACGTGTACGACGTAATGTACAACCAATAAAATATGATTGTTATATAAATTTACTTGTATTAAAACTTGTGAAGAATTCTTGGTAAAATTATTTATTACAAGAAATGGAACGTTATAACAGTTAAACGACAGTCACTCAAAAGAAAAATAGAAACCTGTAAGCCTGACATACCAAATAACACACACGCTATCGTATTAATATATAGATTTTTTAATATATTTACTGAATTAAAATAAATATTTTTCCAAATTGGCAGGAAAACGCGAAACTATACTTATTCAACATTTTATAGGCGAATATGAAACACATTTACACCTGTATTTTACAATTATCTTCAGATCAAACTAAGACAGAATTGTCTTATCTTATCCTGTGGCGTAAAGACATACAGATAAATATGAAGGCCGTTCCCAAATAAATTTTTATTCCGCCCGAATTGATCAGAGAGGACTGCAAATTGCATTGAAATGATTACTGAACTCATGCATTCGTGAATTTCATCTCTGTTGCAAATATTGACGAGATGAGAATCTTAGAAAGTATCCCCTGTCATGGACGTTTATCAGAAGCAGAGACATGTTATATTTCTGGTAAAAGTACAGTGAGGATAGTGGTGACTTTATAGAAAAAAAAACAATTCTGGAGTACAAAAAGTAGCTTGTTTCAATGGCACCGATCCAATCTTCGAAGCGCTTCAACTTTTTTTTAGTTAAAAAATAGGATGCTTTACGTTGTGAACGACCATCGTATTAGAGATGAATAATGATAATAGGCTTATTTCGTTTACTGGTTATTTCTTGCTCATATAATATATACCTGACGAACCTATACTGTAATACAGAGAAATAATCGCAAATAACCTCATGTGAGGTTTACTGTGTGAAATATTAAGAACTTCCAGACGTCTCTTTCTTTTTTCATTATAAATGAACAGGGAGACACTTCGATTCTTTGAACTTTGATCACACATGAGTGCATTGGGTGTGTTATCGATTTCCAATTTCGCGAAGACAAATTCAGTCAGTAGTATTGATATAAATCTTATGAGTGTTTTTGAGTTTCTGGTTTTAGATAACTGAAGACCTCAATTCGCATCTATTACTTTCGCGTACCTCACAGCATAAGTGGGAAAGTTATATATATATATATATATATATATATATATATATATATATATATATATATATATATATATATATATAAGAACAAAGAATTAATGAAACATATTAAGAACACTTTAAGAAGAGTTAAATATTTATTTTTACAAAAAGGAGACTCAAATAAGTGGATTGTCCTCAATCCGCGGAGTTTCGAAAGAAATACTTTCCCTCTCATCAGAAGGTAGGAATTAGAAAAATGCGGAATCGGATTTTGCTTACAAAGTATTTAATGAAACTACAAGTAAACAATAGGGTATAATTAGTAAATGTTTTAAAAATAGTCTTGGGGAGGAGGGAAGAAAAATGATTTAACGTGAATGGATGGTCAAGTGAAGAGGTAGAATATCCAATAACGGTAAAATCCAAGAAAAGTTTGTAAAAGTCCAAAGAAATCGCGTTACTGGAAAATATTTGGATGTCGCCCAAAAGACAGAATTCCGTGAAATGGTTCACACCTGGGTACAAATAAAAAAAAGTGAGTTCAATATATCATTATAAAAAAGAAAGATAACTTATATATATATATATATATATATATATATATATATATATATATATATATATATACTTGTTTATTGTTATATAAACATGCTCACATCCCGCTGCTACAAATAGCCACTTGTTTCAATCAAACAACAGATATCATCAGGCAGTGACTTGACTATTCAAAAGTTCAATGAATAATGGATTTTTATTTTAGGTAGGAACTCTTTAGAAGTTGGAGTTAAAAAACTTAAAACTATCAAATTAAATCAACATATAAGCTAAATCTATGGATTAACACAGCGGATACCATTAAATGGTTTTCCAATATACATAATAAAAAGAATTGTACTTTCTTACAATTCGATATTGTGAATTACTATCCCTCCATATCTAAGGAACTATTCGAAGAGGTGATGGAGTTTGCTAAACTCCTGTCTGATATAAAAGACACTGAAATTGAAATTATACGGACATGTAGAAATACTACATTAATTAGTGGAAATGATCAGTGGTTGAAAAAAGATCAAAATGACCTGTTTGACATTTCCATGGGGTCTTTGGATTCGGCTGAAATGACAGACTTAGTAGGTCTATTCATACTATACAACTTAACCAAAGACATCAATGTCATGGATATAGGCTTGTATCGTGATGATGGACTGATGATCATCAAGGAATCCAACGGCCCTAAATGTGTAATAAATAATTTTACCAAGAATTCTTCACAAGTTTTAATACAAGTAAATTTATATAACAATCATATTTTATTGGTTGTACATTACGTCGTACACGTGTTTTAATGAATGGTATATATCAAAGAAATAATTACTTATAGATCCATATAAATCCATCAGAAAAATACATTTTTTAATTGAAAGAGGATCAAAGCTGGAAAAAGAAGTATATAAACGTATATTTAAAAAACACAATAACAGCAGCACGCCTTGAATCTTACAGCACAAAAAAATAATAATTTTAGAGTCTTACAGCGACCACATGATTGCATCAAGGGTTCATCACACTTTTACGCACATCTAGGTACACTTTGGCGTTGAATTTTAAGCTGACTTCAAAGATGTGAGGTGGCATGATGTGGCTCTTTCTTGAAACCTTAACCAAAGCCAATAACCATGGCCGGAAACTTTGTCTTCATCACCCTGGGCATGTCTCTGTTATTCGTGGCAATCCAGCGATGCATGCTGAGGGTGCTGGCAATGGTCCTGTTGTCATAACTTGGATCGGTGAGTTGTACAGCGGTGCATCCCGACATCGCTCGTTAAGCATTGTGTAACTTTCAGACATGATAGAACGCTCCTATCGGTCTTTGGATTTTTTCACAACTGGCCAACTAGTAGATGATATGCAACAACAACAACAACAACAACAACAACGACAACAGCAACGACAATAATGACAACAAAACAACAACAACAACAACAACAACAACGATAACGACAACGAAAACAACAAAAATAACGACAACAACAACAACAACAACAATAACAACATACTAACAAAACTGTTTAAACGTTGTCTTAAGGAGAATTGCTTCCCATTACCATGGAAAATATCATCAGTATTCCCTGTATTTAAGAATTCAGGTGATCATTCATCTCCCTCTCAGTACAGGCCAATAAGTCTCCTGTGCGTCATGAGTAAGTTGCTTGAATGTGTGTTAAATACAGAAGTAATCAACCATCTCAGCAAGAATAACCTTCTTAATGACACAATATGGTTTCCGTTCTGTTAGATCTACTGCAGATGTGCTTACGGTTATATCTTATAGGATTAGCGAATCTCTCAACAGAGGCAACCTTTCTAGGGCAATTGCTCTTGACATATCTAAGGCCTTTGATAGGGTATGGCATAAAGGTTTACTTCACAAGATCTCCAGCTATAGTATAGCTGGAAATGTCTTCTCAATTATTAAATAATTTCTTTCTGATATATATATATATATATATATATATATGTGTGTGTATATGTATATATATATATATATATATATTTTCTCTCTTCTTTTTCTCTCTATTTTGTTTTCTCTATATTTTCTTTCTCTATTTCTGTCTCTATTCCTTCTTTCTCTTCTCAATCACTCTCTCCCCATTGTAATCTTTTAACTTTATTTAAATTGCCTCTCCCTTTTTACTTTTTTATTTAATTAAAGTCCTGTGTTTTAAGTTTTTTAACTCCAACTTCTAAAGAGTTCCTACCTAAAATAAAAATCCATTATTCATTGAACTTTTGAATAGTCAAGTCACTGCCTGATGATATCTGTTGTTTGATTGAAACAAGTGGCTATTTGTAGCAGCGGGATGTGAGCATGTTTATATAACAATAAACAAGTATTATCAGCTCTTTTTATTGAGCACTATCTAACAACCTCGTTGAATTCATTAGTCCATTACTTTTGAATATAAAAAAAACCCGAGTATATATATATATATATATATATATATATATATATATAATTACTTAATTTACTTACATAAAATTAATATACGAAAGTATAGATTTATGCGTAAACTTGAAGTATTTACTTCAAAAGTGCTCAATACGTAGTTAGAGCTAGTTATTAAGTTATAAAATGTATATGGCGATTAAGCTACATTTTATAACTTACTATATATATATATATATATATATATATATATATATATATATTCCGTTCTGCTAGATCTACTGCAGATGTGCTTACGGTTATATCTTATAGGATTAGCGAATCTCTCAACAGAGGCAACCTTTCTAGGGCAATTGCTCTTGACATATCTAAGGCCTTTGATAGGGTATGGCATAAAGGTTTACTTCACAAGATCTCCAGCTATAGTATAGCTGGAAATGTCTTCTCAATTATTAAATAATTTCTTTCTGATATATATATATATATATATATATATATATATATATATATATATATATATATGTGTGTGTATATGTATATATATATATATATATATATTTTCTCTCTTCTTTTTCTCTCTATTTTGTTTTCTCTATATTTTCTAACTGACTAAAATATATTTTATATTTATAAAGCTCCCCTCTTTGGTAGAGCACTCTCGTAAATTATCTTACTCGCTACTTAATTTAGCTGAAATAATGCGAAGCTCGCGATTTGTTTACAAACAAACGTTTGAGCCCTCTACGAGTAGCGGACGAATGTTTATTTAAATAATCGTTCGGACAGGTTAATTTCGGCCACCGATTCCGTAGTCAAGGGGGTAGGACTGCCGACTGTCATCACGACGGTTCTAGGTTCGATCCTCGGCTTGGGAGAGGTGTTAGTCTAGCGGCACTGATGAGTTGTGATACAACGAAACAGGTCTGTATGTCGATGACTAAAATATATTTTATATTTATAAAGCTCCCCTCTTTGGTAGAGCACTCTCGTAAATTATCTTACTCGCTACTTAATTTAGCTGAAATAATGCGAAGCTCGCGATTTGTTTACAAACAAACGTTTGAGCCCTCTACGAGTAGCGGACGAATGTTTATTTAAATAATCGTTCGGACAGGTTAATTTCGGCCACCGATTCCGTAGTCAAGGGGGTAGGACTGCCGACTGTCATCACGACGGTTCTAGGTTCGATTCTCGGCTTGGGAGAGGTGTTAGTCTAGCGGCACTGATGAGTTGTGATACAACGAAACAGGTCTGTATGTCGATGACTAAAATATATTTTATATTTTTATATTTATATATATATATATATATATATGCATATGTATTTTTCTTTATGGTATATTTAATCAAATAAAATGGACGTTTTTGTCTATTAATTCTATTTTCGATCCTTCCAACTTCCGAATAACAGTCTTTACTTCTGGCGGGAACTGGCTGATGTAGTCACCATATTTATCATGATCTGAGTTCTTTCCAGTCCGTCAGGATTCATCGTCAGGGATAAATTAATCTAACTGATTTTTAACAATTTTAAAAGTTTTCTTTTCTTTTCATTGGTTAATTATTTTATCCTTTTTCCCATTTGTTTAAATTTATTTAATGAAATATGCCACACACACACACACACACACATATATATATATATATATATATATATATATATATATATATATATATATTCATCCACATACAGTACGGTTTCGCTGTTTCACACCTCATCAATGCGACTAGACAGGCAACTTCTTCAAGCCAGAATCGAAACCCGACCGCCCAAATGACAGTCAAGAATTCTCATCATTACGCTATACAGTTGCTGCTGTGTGGGAAATGAATAAACGGTGTTTTGACTAGGTCCAAAGTCTTCCGCTCGATTTGTTTACCCAAATAGCGTCGCTTAATACGCTAATGGCAGTTTGTGTATCACTTCCCAATATGATCAACCCAAGATAGGAAGCATTATAATAATAATAATAATAATAATAATAATAATAATAATAATAATAATAATAATATATTATTATTATTATTATTATTATTATTATTATTATTATTATTAGTCCCTTTCTATTAATCGACTGCAATCGATAGTAGACATTAGCATTTATAATCTACAACGTTATAAAACTGTTGTATGGTCGGGCAGTATATAAACAGCGTCTATATAACAGATGTCTCTTAAACATTGTAATATATATGTAGCGTGATGTCTAGTGGGTAAAATGTTCTTCTATTGTTGTGTGTATAAATATAATAAAACAGTTCATTAACATTCAGTCTGTAACGCACAGCAAAGAACATACATCTCTCAGTGTCTTTGTCTCTTCTCAACATTATTCCCGTTTATCTTTCTTTCGAAAGAAAACCAAACAAGAATAGGTTATATATTTGATATCACTTTATTCTTAACTTCCCATCGGAGCTGCAAGATGTTGTAATTTTCTACTAATCCCGTCTGACTCCAAAACTCTTACTAAACTCATTACATAGATCACCAAACTATCTCGTTGCGTCATTAACTCCACATGACAAGGACACAAATCGGATAATCTACCTTCGTCGCGTATTTAATTTATGTTCTAAGATTATTTTTTACCAAGTTAACATTTTTGGAAACTATTTAAACATGAATAATTTTATCTATAAATATTTATTTCGCTTTGATAACATTTTTTCTGGCATTCTTTTTACAAATATCAATAACGATCATAATAACAATCGTCCAACTAACTGGCTGCTTCCTGATCAATCATTAGCATTTATAATCTACAACGTTATAAAAGTATTGTATGGTCGGGCAGTATATAAACAGCGTCTATATAACAGATGTCTCTTAAACATTGTAATATATATGTAGCGTGATGTCTAGTGGGTAAAATGCTCTTCTATTGTTGTGTGTATGTGTAGGTGATTCACATATAATAAAACAGTTCATTAACATTCAGTCTGTAACGCACAGGCAAAGAACATACATACGTGTCTTTGTCTCTTCTCAACATTATTCCAGTTTATCTTTCTTTCGAAAGAAAACCAAACAAGAATACGTTATATATTTGATATAACTTTATTTCTTACTTCCATCGGAGATGCAAGACGTTTTAATTTTCTACATCATCTTGAAGTCGCGTTTCTCGCAGCTTCCAAAACGGGGAGACGATATTTTTCTCTTAACCTATTTTACTTTTCCCGTCTCACTCAAAAATTGCGGATCCTGGATATGACCTTAAACTATATCCGATGGTGATGCCCCAGCTTGCGGGATTTAGGGAGTGTGGAGCCACCCCTGAATTACCATTGCTCCCAGGTCCACTTTGACCCGGAGAGGTAGTAACTGTTAGGGTCCCAACTATGGGTATAATATAAAATGACTTGAAAAAAAAAAAATATATATATTCTATTAAAAACTTTTTCTTCAAAATCACTGGATTCGGCATTAAATGACCTAAAAAGGGTTGATATGCCGTAAAACAAAAACCAACAGCCAACCAAAACTGCATGTCTCTCATTACGCCATTACACCACGTAACATTAAGATCACCTGGCGCATCATTAAAATTGTCTCCATTGTTTATGTTCTTGCATACTTGTTTGTTTTAACATTCGTACGTTAGCATTCTTGATACATTTCTTCCATAATAGTTTTATCCTAAAAATCTCTTTTCTAGGCATCGAAAACGACTATCATAATAATAATCGTTCAGATTACTTGGCATCCTCCCGATAGTGCTCTATATAACAAAATATCCAGACTAAACGAATAATGATTCACGTTGTATTCAGTTCACAGCTGTTTTCTTGATATGGTTTTGTTTAGTGACAGGAGTTAATTTATTCCTAATCGTTTTAGACGCTCCTGCCATGGAATCCCTACGAGGCTTCTCCTAGGTAACAGTGCGCTTAACCTACTGTGCTGCCATCCTTAAAACCATCCATGACCTTGTGTCAAACGTTCAGCTTCCTATTCTAGTAACTTTTTTTCCATGAACTGCAGACTCGTGAAACTCTCTTCCAGTCGACTGTTTCACTCCTTCCTATCGTCTTTGTCTTTTCAGTATAAAAAATCAGAAGGCATTTTCTATTTTTGTGATAATCATCGTTCGTTCTTGTTAACCGTTTACTCCAAGCGGCTTCACGCCTTGTCATGAGTGATTTAAAAAAAAATTGAATTAAATCAAAAACATAAATAAAACAAGATAAATTTCATATTTCTGGAAGCACAATAGAATCTTAAATTAAAAAAAAAATAAAACGAGGGAAACGTTGTTACCAACCCAGTGTAAATTATTATTCCATTGAAATGATTTTCTGGAAAGATGGATAAATGTTTTAGTTTTTATGGCCATCCATAACTGAAATAAATTACTTTTTATAAACTATCGCTTTTATGGTATACTTGTTATAATCTTTTATTCCCAAAGATAGGAAAAAACACATTTTGCTAGAATGAGCGCTCGTTCGATTTTACTTATTCTGATCGATTGAATTTATTTGAGTGTTTATTGTTTATAATCGATCTAAGGCAACCTTGAAATGGCGTCGTATCTGAATCACGCATCTTTATTCTGAGAATACTTTGCATCTAAGAAGAGTTTTGAATTCTTATTTTATCTTCGCATGCTTTAGCAGAAATGGAATTACTTCCTGTGAAATCTCGTTCATATGCGGAGCACAAATATTTTACAATAATATTTTCCGGCATCAAAGATATGAAATTATACATTAAGAAAGAATATATATATATATATATATATATATATATATATATATTGTTATATATATATTTTATATATATATATATATATATTGTTCACAGAAAGTTTTACATGAGATAAGTCATTGGCACCGTCGGTTAAAAACCCGATTATTAGGGGCCACTTTAGATACCCATATCAAGCTCTCTTCAGCCAATACTCAGCTCCTCACACACGCACACACTTCGAAAATATAGTAAACAGTTTAAAGGGTTTAAAATCATACATAAGGAGGTTTTGAAGTGCACAAAATGTCAATGAACGGTTAAGAGATTTTGTAGTTGGTTTAATATTTCAAAAACACTTACTTTGTATAGCGAGAGGCGCCATGTTTTTGTCTGACGCGTCCGTTTTTTAAATAAGTTGTTTATGCACGAATAATGGATCTGTCAGATCTCTGCCAATGAGAACACTCGGAAAGTTTGAAGGGAGAAATTATTATTTTGTAATCGGTAACTGGAAAGATATGTGGACCACTTACAGATAATAAATATATATAATTATAAAACTCAAATGACCTTCTAACGATGTATATAACCCACTTTCCGGTTTACGACATCCGGTTGCGCATGCGCACTGAAATATTAACGTTATTATTTCGAAATTATTATTTAACATGGGAAGAGTGGGGTTTAAAATAAACAAAAAACAAAAGAACAATTGGGACGCTGAAATATTAACGTTATTATTTCGAAATTATTATTTAAAATGGGAAGAGTGGGGTTTAAAATAACTTAAACGTAATACAGAAATGAACGATATAAAAAAAGGCAGATATATCAAAATTTGAATTTAACTATAATAAATATTATGATATCTGTTCAGTGCACATTTATCTATAAGTATGGCCAACCACTTATAATTCAGTTACTGTATTTCTTTAAAAAATAATCAATTATAATAAACAGAACGACTCATAGAAATCTATTTATATTCTTTTTTTCATTTTAATATACTTTCATATAAATGTTTCTGTTATGTAAAAAAATTTTTTTTTTCTTTACGTCACAAGTGTCAAGCTCATACATGAATTCCATAGCTAATATAACATACTGACCCAACGGGTCACGGGTAGTCTAGTAATTTATAACACTCGAAGAAAGATCGACTTTTAGGAAATGAAAAAGAAGAAAGACAACCGTAAATGTAATTATGTTAGTAGTAGCTAAGACTCTGTAAACTTTTTTGTTAAAATCTTTTTATTATCGACAATCTGAGTGTTAGTTAGGCTTTGCTGGCTGGTACCTCATACCATGACGTCATTTTTAGTGTAAGAGGGTGAATCTCTATTTACGATGGCCACGATTATAGCCGCACTGAAAAACTAAAAGATGACCAATTACAATTATTATAAAGATGGTACTAATTACTACTGGTCAGTCTATCAAATGAGTTTGGTTTCTAGAAAACTATATTTTATTTCTTTCAGAATTAATATAATTATCATCATAATCATTATGGTTTGGTCTCGCAGACAAGCTGGTGGCTGACGAGTCCAATGCGGGATAAGCAGGCTCGCCCACAACAGCTGCAGGTTAGAATCTGGTCTGGATTTGGGGCTGGGCTGAGGCTGGGGCTGAGGCTGGGGCTGGGGCTGGGACTGGGACTGGGGCTGGTTTACGCCCCTTTCTCCTGCGTCTTCTGTCATCCAGACAAGTCCACTGAGTGTTCGCGGAGGCGAAGATTACTTGATGGATGGTGTGCCGCTAAACATCTCGGTCCGCTGCGAGGGTTGACCACTGACAGTGGCCGATGTGACAGGCACCAAGATATTTCTTTATATAGTCTTTCACCCGTTCCTTTCGTGCTCCTTTGTGACCAGTGGAAAGTTCGCAATACAAGATGATTTGAGGAAGGCGGTGGTCTTCCATCATGGAGACTTAACGCAATGTACTTGAATGATTAACAGATGAAATAAAACGCATCTTAACTGATTAAAGAAAACTTCGTATATAGCTGGAAATTTTACTGCTGATTTCAGATTAATAATGTTTTTTTTTTCCAAATTAATATTTCCTAACATCACGCAAATTCGTTCCCACGTTGATTTTCATTATCTCCTTGCGCAACTTCTATTTTTTTTCCATTACTTCAAGATGGAGGCAGATTAAATCATTGGATGGAATTCAATAGCCGGCACAAGCGAATGATTAATATTACTTCAAATCTAAATCTTCATCCACAGCTCAAATTAGGTTATTAGTCACGAATCAATGATATTTCTTGTTCGATTATCATCAATATTTGCTTATTTTTACTGCTTGAAAAAAGAATCGAATATAAATACTAGCTGAGGTTTTTGCCATTTATTGGGCGCATCACAGCCTCTAATGTAACAACTTGAAACAATGTGACCACAGCACATTGAGTGTATTGGATTACCCGAAAATGTTCATTCGTTTTTTTTTTAATGTCATCTTTTTGGACTACTAAAGAGAGTTTATATTCCTATTCTTAAAATCCTCTATAAGTCTGCTTCTCATTTTACAACGCTGTATTAATCCAGATGTCATCAAGTAACATTTTGTTAGATTTTTGAGGCGACTGAAAACTGAACCTGAATCTCCCGGTCGATTAGCGAACACAATATTTTAACGCCATTGTTTTAAAGTAGCTTTAACACTAATTTGTAACTGCTTGTTTTGAGTTGGCTTACTTCACATCAATATCCGGGTGTTCTAAAACGTCACACCGCAATAATAACTGTATGTAATATAAATTGCTCTTATAACCGTAGTTTGATCACATTGGGTTCATACCTTCCTCAACTGACCGATTTACTCGGAAACCCGGCATTCCCAATTCGAGAGAATGTGTGGATACGCATTATTAAAATAAGGACTTCGTAATTCGTTGTCTCAGCCCCCTCCCTCAATAAAATTGCTGTCAATGTGAAATGTAGCAATTCAATTTCCTGTTTCAAAATTTTTTTAAACTAGTGTTTATAATTTGGTTTATTTCGATTATTCGGACCACTGTTCTTATCTTGAATGCTATTCTCACATCGTTACGACCGATGCAACCTTCGGTCACTTTTCAAATGATTCTAGATTTCGACACAAAGATTGCCGAGTTCAACCAGACGCGCGCGAAAAAGGCTAAAAATACACTGGCTAAAACATTGTGAAAATCCGAGCTGATAACAACAATCTCAATAAGCTGTATAATAAAACAATAGGTGTATGTGTTTGTGTGTAAATAAAACAATACGATAAACTCTTAAACTACTGGTCACATAACACTGAAATTAATAGGAAATAATAATCATACATCAGTAATTGTTTATAACGGATACAACCTTTGTTTGGATGAATGAATAACATGTACAGACGTATATCGGCAAGTTGAAAATGACAAGGCTGATAGCCATTAGTCGCGTGCTCTCGTGTAATGAATGAATGCGTGAATGTAGGATTGGCATGAAATTCTTAAAGATAAACTAAAATGACCGAAAAATGGGGTGAAATGACTTAAATAAATAAAAAGTAAATGACTTAGAATGACTTTAATGAACTTAAGGATGCATTGAATGCTTTAAAAATAAGTGGAATCCTTCAAAAACAACTAGAATGATCTGGAAAATGACTTGAATTGCTTTTAGACTTACTGGTTGTAAAGTGGGTGATGATTTTACATTAAATTAATACAAAAATGATCGCCCCACCTTATATCATAAAGTTACAAACACAAGTACAGCATGTAGTAAGAAAAGATCCGACACTTTGATCTTGGCCAAAAGACCAAGAAAAGGGTATTTAATTGCTCCCCCACAAGGCCGATTTTTAATGCCAGGCGTGAAGGGGAAATGGGGACCAGCTCCCCCGGAAGTAGGGGAGCTGGATAGTGACAATTGGTATAAAGGGTTGTCCCTATATTGACCAAGTTGTTATATATGGGGTTGGTATTTATTTGCTCCCCCACCGAGCAAATTAGGCACAAAGCCGATTTTTAATGTGAGGGGTGAAGGGGAAATGGGGACCAGCTCCCCGGGGATTAGGGAAGCTGGATAGTGACAATTGGTTAGAAGGGTTGCGCCTACATTGACCAAGGTCTTATATGTGGGATTGCTCCCACATATGGTCTTTGCTTGCAGTATCTGCCGGAACAGATACTACACTTTGGTCATGGCCAAAAGGCCAAGAAAAGGGTATTTATTTGCTCCCCCACTGAGAAAATTAGGCACAAGGCCGATTTTTAATATGAGCAGTGAAGCGGAAATGGGGACTAGCCCCCGGGGAGTAGGGGAGCTGGATAGTGACAATTGGTATAAAGAGTTGTCCTTATAGTGACCAAGGTCTTATATGTGGGGTTGGTATTTATTTGTTCCCCCACCGAGAAAATTAGGCACAAGGCCGATTTTTAATGTGAGGAGTGAAGGGGAAATGGGAACCAGCACTCCGTGGAGTATGGGAGCTGGATAGTGACAATTGGTATGAAGTATTTCCCCTACATTGCCCAAGGTCTTACATGTGGGGTTTCCCCCACATATGGTCTTTGCTTGCAGTATGTATTTATTTGCTTCCCCACTGAGAAAATTAGGCACAAGGCCGTTTTTTAATGTGGAAAGAGAGGGAGGGGGAGGGAAAAGGGAGACCAGCTCCCGAGAGGTGGGAAATAGAAGCGTGATAGTAACTGTTGGTATGAAGGGTTGCCCCTACATTGACCAAGATCTGATATTTGGGGTTACCTCCACATATGGTCTTTACTGCAGTATCTGTTCCGACAGATACTACAGTTTGAGGTATTTATTTGCTCCCCCACTGAGCAAATTAGGCACAAGGCCGATTTTTAATGTGAGGAGTGAAGGGGAAATGGGGACCAACTCCCCGGGGAGTAGGGGAGCTGGATAGTGACAGTTGGTATGAATGGTTGCCCCTACATTTACCAAGGTCTTATATGTGGGGTTGCCCCCACATATGGTCTTTGCTTGCAGTATCTGCCGGAACAGATACTACACTTCGATCTTGGCCAAAAGGCCAATAAAAGATGTATTTACTTGCTCCCCCACCGAGCAAATTAGGCACAAGGCCGATTTTTAATGTGAGGAGTGAATGGGAAATAGGGACCAGCTCCCCGGGGAGTAGGGGAACTGGATAGTGACAATTGGTATGAAGGGTTGCGCCTACATTGTCCAAGGGCTTATATGTGGCGTTGCTTCCTACAAATAGCCTTTGCTAGCAGTATCGGCCGGAAATATACTACACTTTGATCTTGGCCAAAAGGCCAAGAAAAGGGTATTTATTTGATCCTCCAAGAGCAAATTAGGCACAACCCCGATTTTTAATGTGAGGAGTGAAGGGGAAACGGGGACCAGCTCCCTGGGGAGTAGGGGAGTTGGATAGTGACAATTTGTATGAAGGGTTGCCCCTACATTGACCAAGGTCATATATGTGGGGTTGGTATTTATTTACTCCCCCACCGAGCAAATTAGGCACAGGGTCGATTTTTAATGTGAAGAGTGAAGGGGAAATGGGGACCAACTCCCTGGGGAGTAGGGGAGCTGGATAGTGGCAATTCGTATGAAGGATTGCCCCTACATTGATCTTGGCCAAAAAGCCAAGAAAAGCTTAAAAAGCTAAGAACAGAATCTATTAACAATAGACCTTTGATCTTAATTAAAAGGCCAAACACAAAAGTGTTATGGACCGACCGACCGACCGACCGACGGAGTGACTTATAGAGTCGCTTGCACGCAACTAAAAATGTTCATTTCAATTTGTCGACATTGTGTACTTTTTTTGCGCATGCTCAAATTCAATTCATTGCTTCAAGTCGTTTAATATTTAATCTTTCTTGTCTATCTTTCGATAGTTACATCTGTAGGTGACGAGGCTGGAGCGTTAAATGCTTTGGTTCCGAATTAAGCTGATGGCAACCAAGTTATTATTTTTGGAACTTTTGAAATCACTACTATATATTTATTCAGTTTTTTTTTAAGTCATTTATTTTTGTAGTATATACTTACTTATTTCATTTTTTTTTTTAGTGATTTATTTTCATTTTTACTTATTTATTTATTTGTTTTTTACTCGATAGGAGTGCGTCTTAAGTCGGCAAGTGTGTGAGACGCAGCCGTTGAACTTTTGAATATCACGTGAGACTGGCCGTTGATCGAGGCGGGAAACGCTGAAATTATTAAACGTCTAGTGTGGAGTCAGTTAAATGTAATTCACATAATTGACCTTAGATCAGTGAGGAGGGGGGTGATACGCAAAAAAAAAAAGAATACTTAGAGAGATAGGCCCGCATCGGTGCATATTCTTTCCTGGCAACCAGAAATAATCTGTCTACCAGTATGGATTATTCCACAAAGAAAAAAAAACGATACACTTTATTAAATACAAGTCTACAGGGAGAGGTAGGCTCCGAAATAGTGCGTATTTTCTCCTGGCTACCCGACATTATCTGGAGACCGAAATCATATACCCTACAAGTTAAAACATCTGGTAGACTTGATCATATACATGTCTACGAGGTAAGCTGTTTCCTCCAATCAACGATATTTTATGTTAGTCGCTAGTTTCATTGTGAGTTTCTGCTACTCTTCCGGTAGCAAATATTATTCTTGGTACAATATAATATTCGATAGATAATTGGCTCTGTAATAATGAATACGAAATCTGCTTGTATTAAAATACATTTAAGCGTAGTTTACGACGCGGCAAGGCTAGGCGTCCGCACTCCCATACTCACCCCACGCCGCTAGTCTAAATAATATAATTCAGTTTCTAAAACATCAACAATAAAAAATAAAACTGAAGCGTAAAAATTGTTCATAAACTAATCTCATCAACTTAAAAAGCCTATGCCAATTAATTTCAGCCGAATGCTCTTGGATTACCAAAAGCCTCTTTTTGAAAAGTATGTCACAGAAATCGATCTGATTACTTCCGGAAAAAATGATAATTTTTGCGTCCAAAGTACAGAAATAAATGCGAAGTGCCCTCAATTATCGGTAGACGTCAATTTTCGTTGCGTCGTGCAGTCCATTTAACTTTTTATGATTTTCTATCCTCGTGACCTTATTTCTTGTTACGTATCTTAAAAAGGGCAATTCTGGGACTCATTTAATCACATCAGTTTTGCTGAAATAGGCTGACCTCAAATAAATTCACAATTCCCGCAAGCCAACTATAATTCGTCTAACTTGACTTCAACCTACCTCTGACCGTTCAATTAAATTTCAATCGTTAATGTTCAACACTCAGTGTATTTATGTCGTTCAAGTAAAAGCGCATCTGAATATTGCATGGAAAATTTCCAATGACTTCTATTTAGGCATAACGCTGATTTGCACTGTTTTAGATGTTATCAGTTCAGGAATCGTTTGTGAACTGTTGTTGGATATTTATAATGATCGCAGCCATAGTAGAACGCGAGTACAATCTGTGTATGCCTTTAAAGTATTTTGATAATGTTTTTATTATTTATTACTGCATGAAGAATCATTTCCATTAAAATCTAGTTAGTATCATGCATCTAGAATTGAGAAAATCAGCTTTCATTCGGTTCAATAATTGAATAAATACGATATTGCCTCATGCATGTAAAATTTGGTGGCCGTGTTTTTTTTTTAACGTTTCTACGTACCGCTGACATTTTGAAAGGTGCTTTTATCAATTTTAAATGCATATCACTAATTGGATTTTAATGGAAATTATTTCTCATTTAGGAGTATATGACTGCAAGAGCATAAACCCACTTTTAATGCCGCAATAGCTTTTTCTCGCGCTCTCCCATAACCGTGAAATTGTCGAAATATCTACAAGATAATGATACGGATAAAACTTTGGGCAGTTTAGTTTGGAATATGAAGCTACATCAGTGTCACGTGTTGAGCTTGTACACACTCACACACATGCAGAGATCATCAGGGTAAAATAAACGGCAAATGAGTGCAATTCTGTAAAAACTGGCGTCACTGAAGTACAAGGAAAAGTAGGTTATCTTACAGCTGCCGGAATTAAACATCTGCAAGAGAGCAGGTCGTTATAAACAGGTGAGATGTAAGAGAAGGGATCCAAAGGGCTACGGTGAACCACGAGTCACGTCGCTACGCTGTGTCGCTGAAATCTTCCAACGTCCTGCTCCCCCTCCCGTTTACGAACTGAAGCGTGCAACATAGAGCGAGAAATTAACAAGCTTTTATATTTTTCTAACAAACGATGTTTTTGTTGGCTCTTTTCTTGGCTGACGAAAAACTACTATTTGTTCAGCCCGATTATATCACATCAGCATTATAAGTTATTCTTATTAAATGGTCATTAAACTGTCCCTTATATAACTGTATGTCGATAAAAAGACTGATATTTAATTGATCATTCAGTCATAGATTGAAGTTTGACAGAACAAATTATAGTTGTAGTAAAGAAAGTGTTGTGAATTGAATTATATATATATACATACATACATATATATATATATATATATATATATATATATATATGTTTACCCAAGGGAGTAAGAGACAGATACGCGGAGAGTATGGTCGTCATCACTAGTCCAACAGTGAGCTAAGATATTGCTACATTATCCCTTTTATATATTTTTCTTAATGCATATTTAACTATTATCGTGCCATCCTCGTCAATTATTCAAATACTAACACCACAACAGTATATACGAAGGTCCTGCTTAAAGTAATACTTGTATTTTTGTTTAAGAGTTGAAGAGCTACGAAGACTCGAGTGGTACCATTAAAGTTTAAGTATTTATATTTCTATATAGCTATCACCATTCTCAATGCACTTTTTCTAGCGATGAACAATGGATGTGCATGGGCGTCCGAAGCGCATTCTATCATGCGAGGATTGTTTCAAAAGTAAATCCTTCTATTTTGTTTAGTTCAAAAAGTTGAAGAGAAACTAACATAAATGATATCATTAAAACGAGCGAATTTTTGTACTCCAGAATTCATTTTTCAACATAACCAGTCTCAATGCACTTTTGTCAGGAATTAAATGACGCATAACTGCTTCTGACGCACATGTATCACAGGTATTGCTTACTTTGAGTTTCACACTATCAGTATCTGCAACAGAGAGATTAACCTTTTAGGTTATGAATGCATTAGTTCAGTCATTATAACAATGCAATTTAAAATCTTGTCTTTCTATTTGGCCGAAATAAAAAAAATAGGAGATATTACTGTTCGACCGCTCCTCGTATTTATTGCATAATCCGTGTTATAATTTACTAGTTCTATATACTCGGCGTTGCCAGGTTGAAAAATATTGTCGAGCGAAGGATTTAGTCACATACTATTTAAGATACACCAGATATCCTAACTTGTCACGATTTTCTAGAAAGTGGGTTACATGTTGGGTATATGGAAGCGTAAAATACATAGATTTTCGTGTGTGAAAATTAAACCTAAAATAGCTTGAAGGAGAAATAACGCTTATAGCTAAAATAAATAAACTTACTCTTGTTTTTAAAGAGAACTGCTGTAGTTTGATAATAATTGAAAATAAATTCAATTAAATATAAATTAAATTACGAATAATATTTTTTAAATCATCTTCAAATAATGTTTCTAAGTAGAACAATGAAGACAATACTGTTACAACAATCAATTGATAACATGGAGATAATTATTAAAATAGATTTTCTTTAACGTAATATGGACTAAAGGTTAGTTCTGGATTGTAGATTTCCTTTGATTCAATCGTGTAGATAGAAATATTGCTGTAAAAACTAAAAGCGTCCGTTTTCAGCATGAAAATTATTTTGTGAAAGAGTGTTCCTTTTGTACATATTAAATTAATTGTAAACAAACAACAACTTCGTTATAATAGATATTCTACGTCCGATATTTTTTGTGTCACTTTGAACTTTAGGCGTTTCTATGAAATGGCATCGATTTTTCTCATATTTACATCTGCTGAGACTCGTTATCAGTTTAATACGAAGTGAAAGGTGAGGTGATGACGAAGTAAAACCTTTCACAGATTAATTCAACAGTGCACAGCGCCAAATCGTCAGGTAGAAGACGTTGGATGCGTGAAGATTAAAATCAGGGAAACGCGACACTTTTCTTATCTCTAAAACCTTCATGGCTGGTCTCTTTTTTCCAAGGGCGATAACTCTTACTTATTCGGTCCACAGGAAATAAACTTATTACTTTTAAATTATACTTTACACTGAGAATTGATTTTAAGTCTGCAAAATTTTGAACTGATAACAGTTGTTCGCATAGTCAGTACAATCGCATAAGTTGGAGTTTAATAAAATTATATCATTTCAATTGTATTTTCATTATTTTGACGTATTTATAAGATTTATAGTATTTATTTAAGACCACACCATCAAATAAGCTGGAATACATAAAGAACTGAATAGATCAGGCAATTATTCAGAACACACAGCGTAACACTATTCATAGAAAAAGCTACATCACATCTGTAAGAGAAAGGGCACAGAAAAGAAAAAAAGTTGTGCCAATCAAATTACAGATACTATCTTCTACTTAATGAAAATCCGCAAATAGAACAGTAATTCAGGGTCGAAAGATAACAGCAGTGTATTACAGATAGTTCAAGTATAGATTTCTAACGGTAGATAATAGCTTCAAGTGTGATCAAGAGTTTAGAGTGACAGAATGAACCGACTTTACGAGATCAGAAAGAGCAATGGATCAAGTGTATAGAATCTAAGGTTTCATGAGAAAGAAAGATCAAGAACAGGGTCATTCATGAGACTCCCTGGAAGAAATGGGGCCACGCATACTATTGAAAGCCGCGACCTGAGTATAAACAGGAATTATCGAAACTATCTGCTAGCACACTCTCGATTTTCCTTTCTTATCATCACTGCTTCTATCTAAAATATTCAACGTAGACCGAGAGTATCTGTGACATTCATTGCGCGCACACACACAGACGCACACACACGCACATACACATACACACATACGCATACACACGCGCACACATGCACACACGCACACACGCACAAACACATACACACACACACATACGCACACACACACACACACACACACAAACACAAACACATACACACACATATACAGGTGCACGTTTTATTTCATCGGCTTCCTGAATGTTGAGCCATTAAATACGTTTAAATCTTTAGACCTAAATAAAGATATAACCTGACAGATATAACGGGCGAAACTTATAATACGGAAATATTATTAACAGGTAATATTCAGCATGAGTAATGCATGGCGAAAACGTTCACTTAAAAAAGAAAGTTCGTTACTAAATATGCCGTAAGTTTCGTCCGTTATATCTGTCAGGTTATATATTTATTCAGGTCTAAATGTTTAAACGTATCTGATACTACAATATTTAATGAAATAAAACGTAGATTTGTATATGTGTGTGCGCACGTGTGTGTGTGTGTGTGTGTGTGTGTGTGTGTGTGTGTGTGTGTGTGCGATGAATGTTACAGATACTATGAAATCAAGTACTTCTGAATGTTGTAACTGGTAGAGTGGGATGGCTTGTCTGCCCTTCCTATTATCGAATTTAGGGTAAAAGCGATGTTCAGCCAGGATTAGGTTAAAAGCAACTTTCGTTTTCCACCTTGACATTTTTTTTATTTACTAATAGGTTTCATCTAAGTCGGTCGTCGGCCCTTTTGTTACTATGGGTGCGTTTCATACTTCTGGTATGCTTAAAACAATCCCGCGGCATTATTTTCGTGTTCAGGAGGACTTGAATAAATAAGTGAACCGTAACAGCATGCGTCATCGTTCCATTATAGCACACGTTATTACAGAACAATCATCGCAAAATAGCAGGTTGGCGAGGCAGTAATGCATGTAGTGAAAGTAAGGCTAAAACGTTGAATTATTGAAGATACAAAAGATTTTACATGTTGACCTTGAATTTTATCCAGGTGCGTCCTTATATTGCGATAAGAGGCTCAGTCAGTCTGTCCGTCGGTCAATCTGTCATGTTTCAAGTTGAAATAACCAAAGTTTGTCTCTTGAGAACCGGCTCACTTCTTTCGCTCAAAGCATGTTTTCACGACAATTTACAACAAAGTTTTTTTTTTTAAATCATCATCATCATCATCATCATCATCATCATCATCATCATCATAAACAGAATTTACAGCATAGATCTGATGTGTTTACCGACTAAACCTTTTCAAGTATATAACAATAATACTTGCTGTAGAGTTGCGCCTGGCTGGTAAGGATAGAAACTAGTCATTTATATTAAAAAATTAAGATTACGCCGGTGTTAGATCGTTTTGAATGACCAACAAATGTCTTTTATAAAGCATATATATACGAGCTTGGCGAAGTACGACAGCTTGTCTCTCGATTAACGGAAGTTCCTACAACAGGATACAACGATGAAAAGGCCGTGATTGTTTTGCATTTGTTCTAGCCACTATATTCCGTGTTCCTGCAATTGAGAACGTCACCAGGATACATACACACTCAACAGCACGCTACAGGATGCCTTTGCGCACATAAATTTGTCCTCATTGTTTGCTCTGTCGCCGGTTCTTCTTATTGCAGATAATATCTGTATATTGATCCAGGAACTCACCGGTGATTGACGCAAAGCTGTCATCGTCAGATAGGAGCTATGACAAAAACAAGAGAAATGTGTGCGCAAAATAATCGAAAAACTTTCTGCATCGAATAAAACTAAGTCGAGAAACACAAGAGGAAATTAAAAAAAAGGAAGGCTTCTATTTTTCCTGTATTTATCGTTTTTCTTTGAAACGCTGTTTTCTACTTCGGCAGGTTTTCGAGAAATGACAGCGGTGTTCGAAGTTCCAGCTACAACAAATCTTTGTTCCCAGTTAAGTAATCTCCGCCTTTTTCAACCAAGCGTCTTCCGTTGCAAACAAAAAAAAATGACCTCGACGATACAGAAGATTTTACATGCTGACCTTTAATTTTATCTCGATGCGTCCTTATATTGTGATAAGAGACTCCGTCAATCTATCCGTCGGTCAGTCTCTCACGTTTCGGGTTGAAATAAACGCTTTGTCTCTTGAGAATCGCTCTACTTCTTTCGCTCACATGTTTTCACGAATATTGACAAAAAAGTTTGTTTTGTTTTTGTTTTGTTTTTTTTTTCATTTTAAGTTACAGATATTTATTTTTAAATTATGGATTGAATTATCATTTCTATTTTCGTATTTAGCTTTAAATAAACAAATAAAAGTAATGTATAATTAAAAAAAAGAAGATGTTTAAAATGTTGTGCTTAAGCCTCGTTGTCACTTTTTAAATGCTCCCGGCAAGAATCAGCTAATTCGCTACAATAATCGATCAAGCTTAAGCGTCAATTAAGGTTTGCCTCGGCCATTCAAGCTTACATGTGAAAACTTTCAATGTAGATTTTTTTTTAATGCATCAAAGCATTTCTGTGTGATTCTTCATTTGCCTGTTAAGCGCCCACGTATAAGTTTCAAACAGCTGTAGGGAAGCAGATACGATGCGAAGAGGCGTAAAACATTATTAGCTTAACCAATCTATTCACATTATCTGGAATATTCGGACTATTTTCCTCAAGCTTAGTGTTATTTTCACAATATTTTGATCGATGTAACCTCCGAACTTCTTTGTTGTTAGACGCGGGAATCTGCACGGAATTTCGAACTAAACCCTTTATTTAATCAACGGTGGTAGCGTGATCTCATTCTGCCAGCCATGACCATGTGGAAAGTCCTAAGTAATTCGCAATTGCATTTTGAGTGTTTCGCGCACTGACAATCGAACCTTCAATAGCAAGAAAAGAGTAACTCACAACTAAATTGTACTGAGTATTACATTATTCATTTCGCGGGTCATTTCGCAGCTTACGTCGATCAAAACTTTGTACGAATAACATTTAAGGCGGGAAAAGAAAACCGAATAATTCAAATACTGCAAATTATCAATGTTCATCTCACAAATTCAGAAACACTGTGAAAGCTACTCTCTTTCTATCTCCAATCGTTGTGGGTCCTGGATATGACCTTAAACTATATCCGATGGTAAGGCTCCAGCTTGCGGGCTTTGGGGAGTGTGGAGCCACCTCTTAATACCATTGCTCCCAGGTCCACTCTGACCCGGAATGGTAGTACCTGTTAGGGTCCCAACTATGGGTTAAATAGAAACTGACTTAAAAAAAAAAAACATATATTCTAATTAAAAACTTTTTCTTCAAAATCACTGGATTCGGCATTAAATGGCATAAAAAGGGTTCATATGCCGTAAAACAAAAACAAAAACAAATCGTTTTGTTTCCTCTTTCCTTTTCAAGACCAAAGAACAAAAAAGTATGACTTAAAATAAAAGCGTTGATTCATCATTTTTCAACAAATGAAAATGATTCGCACTCATTCCAAACGATAAACTTAACGCGCATTTCTGATGAAATAGCAATGCAACAAGTAAAAACGAAACTCATGGGTTAAGGAAATATATTTTACTATACTGTAGTCTTTGTCATGCATACAACAAAATTTCTCTATTTGAAATTTAACTTTTCAAATCACAAATTTTAAATTCCAAAATCATGATATATATATATATATGTGTGTGTGTGTGTGTGTGTGTGTGTATATATATATATATTGAGTTGCTGCAGCAATAATCGAGATCAAAACTTATGAAGAATTCTTGATAAAAATATTTATAAAAAATATATTACTTGAGTACCATCAGTTATAATCGAAACCGAAACCAAAACTTATCAAGAATTCTTGGTCAAATTTAAAAAAAAAAGTAGATAACTTTAGTGCCATCAGCTATAATCGAAACCGAAACCAAGACTTATGAGGAATTCTTGGTAAAATTATGTATTTCAAGAAATGGAAGTATATAACAATTAAACGACCCGGATGTAAGCGTGACACAGAAAATAACAGACACGTCATCGTATTAATATATAGATTTATTACATAAAACCATAAAGCATGCGACCTTAAACGATATCCAGTGGTGAGGCCCCAGCTTGCGGGCTTTGGGGAGTGTGGAACCACCCTTTAATTACCATTGCTCCCAGGTCTACTCTGACCCGGAGTGGTAGTGTTATATAGGGGGTCTTATTAAAAGAGAGTCTTAGAGAGAGATGTTTAGAAAGAGTCTTATTACAAGTGATGCTGTATCTTAGTGAGTGTTCTGGTCTTATTATAGAGAGGGATGTTGTAAGACTCAGAGAGAGATATGTTGTTGTAAGAGACTTAGAGAGATTGTTCATGTTAGGAGAGATTCTTATATATTAAATGTTCATTCTTTAGATGTGTAGATTGGAAGAAGAAAGCTCTTAGAATGATGAGATAGTGTTCACTGTTCAGACATTGTGTAGACATGATGTAGATTCTCATTGTGGATATGAGAAGTCGAGATGTGTATGAAAAGACATTTTATGACACAAATATATAATACAATTTCACTTTACCTTTTTGTAAGAATCATAAGACAAGACGAGCTTTACAAAACACATGATGGTTTATTTCGTCACGACCGGCCGTGCTTCCATCACCAAGAATTCAAGGCTTCACATTTTTTTCTTGAAGTGACGTCTCGCTTCCTAGACGAGACTCTCTCCGAGTTTCTTCACTGACTGCCTTCTTCTAACTCAAGTTTTTCTCTATCCCTAGAACTTTCTATTTTCCGTGACGTCATACACATGTTAAAACATGTGCCTTCTTTCACGTGTTCTGGACATACGTGTCCAAAACTTTTCCTATTTCTCAGTAACCTATTTTTCCAATATGTTAAAAACATTATCTTATAAGCTGCATTCTTTCAATTTAAAATTTCATAACAAACTTGATAGTTCACATTCTTTCCTTGAAATATTTTATCCATATTCTAAACAAGTTTGTTTTACATTTTTAAATTCTCACACGTAATCTATTTCTAAAACTAAATTATGAGGTTCGAATTCCGTCTGTTGCTATTTCATTTTCATTTTAACTAAATTCTCTATTTTTATACTTACATGAAAAGGGGACAGCCCTTATCATGTAACAGTAGTACCGGTTAGGATCCCAACTATGGGTTAAATAGAAACCGACTTGAAAACAACAAATATATTCTATTAAAAAAATTTTCTTCAAAATCTTTGGATTCGGCATTAAATAACCTGAAAAGGGGTGATGTGCCGTAAAACAAAAATAACCAACCATAAAGCATGCGATATGAGCACAGGTAAATAAAGATGCTAAAAACACACTGAACACAAGTGAATAAAAGCATTAATTTAAGTAATGTTAATATATATAGCGAAACTTACGTAGAAATTATATGTTCGCATTCTGATTAAGAGATTTTAGTAAATTACGGAACGTATAATGAGAACTGTCAACATCAGTAGATTGAATGATAATTTAATTAGAAAAATTCTGACGTGATCGAACCAAAAGACATCTAGAAAAGGTTGACCAGTTAAGAACAGAAAAACAATCAAGGCGAATACAATTATCTGAATGAAACACATTAGTAATCTGCACACACACACACACGCACACACACACACACACACATATATATATATGTATATATATTATATATTATATATATACATATATATTATATATATATATATATATAATACTTTACTATGTCTCCATTTTTTTCAAACTGCATATTTTCTGAGACTCAAAGTCTCAGAGCGGCGTGAGACGAGGCATTTTTTTTTTTTTACCTTTGTCTTATAAAAATCTAAAAATAGCTGCTGGACGCTAAAAATTGAAAGGCGTAACTCGACTTAAAGTGCTCTTCTACGCATGCACAAATATACATTTATACGGTAAAGTTCATTTTTTTAACATTTCCTTTCCGTATGATGATAGCTGAAACGGTAATGACTAAGACTAGTAAGCTAAGTGTTTTGGTTTCAGTTCTAGCTGATGGCACCTCAGTCATATTTTTTTAAAGTTTTGAAATCACTACTATATATTGGGTACAATATAATAAGCTATAGAGACTTGGCTCTATAATAAATAATACGATATCTGCATATATTAAAATATACATATTTAAGCGTATTTTACGACCGGATCCAACCGGGCGGCCTGCTAGTCTTATAATAAAAACTTATCTTAAAAGTATTGTAACAAAATACAGTTTCTGTTGGTAAGGTTTACTTTATTTCGTAGATTTTACGTTTTCAAAGACTACATATTCAAATATATCTATCCCGAACACGAGTCCCCCATTTTTGCATGTCTCTTTATTATGATTCTTTGTTTGTTTGTTTTACGGCATATCAACATTTTTCGGGGAATCTAGTAATTTTGGAAAAAAAAAAATTATGTTTCAAGTTCTGTATATCTTCAAATACTTATTCATTTTCGTTTTACTTGTTGCTTTTACGGTGTATCAACCCTTTTTCGGATGATTTCTAGCCGAACCCAGTATTTTTGAAAAATGTTTGTATGCTTTAAGTAATGTGTATCTTCAAATATTTATTTGTGGTGTTCAGTTTGGTTGTTTTACCGAGGAAAATTGTTGTTTTTTTTGTATTTGACTTCGCAGAACCTGCTGGAATTTTGCAAATGAGAAAGAAAAACAATAGCATCAATGTTTGGTGCATTTTAGATTAGGCAGCAAGTATCTTCGGGCAGCCTTATTTGATGGCACTAGGCCCGTTAACTTAGATGACACACAACCAGAAGAAAAAATGCCATAGTAAAAAGCACAGCTGAATTTACATAATACACACAGATAAACAACGTAAAAGAATTCATGAAAAGATGTAATATGCAATATCATACACAATAACCTTATCCTTGAGTGGCCTCCGGGCCTTGATAAGTGGTGACTCGTGTAAAAAAAAAGAATTCATGAAAATCTGTAATATACAATATGATACACAATAGCCCAGAACTATAAACATACAGTAATGACTAAAAAAAATACATTACAGTTCCAACTACAATCGATAAAACCACTTGTTTCCTTTGTCGGAGATAGAAGATACGCATTGGCCAATAAATTACTAATGTAATTAGTTTTTGTTAACGTTTTCAGGTCTATACGACGGGTACCAGAAAACGCCACCTAAAGTCAAAGCCTGAGATAGTCAAGGGAGACATACTCCCAAGATTATATACGCGAAACACCCGTACGTTTTAAATAACCAGCAAGAAAGAAGCTAAATCGCGTTCTACACTCTACATATGGGGGGGGAACGAATTTTCTATCTTCCGGACAGGTAGATCGCATTATTTTTTATGCAGAAAATATCTCCGAAATATACCTGGGACATCGGTGAAAAGGAGACAACTAAGATAAGTTTGTACCTACAAGGTTATTGGCCTTTAGATTGGGCATCCGTCGACGGAAATGTTAATAATACTGACATATCTTTCCCGCGTTAAGTGTGGCAATATTTAAAATTTCAAAGCAATAAAAAAAACAACACTGTTTTGATGGATATTATGTGAACACAAAGCTCACAGAACACACGTCTAACGTTATAAGATTACATTTGTTTGTGTAGAACTATGCAGCAGAATATTCTTATCATTGTTTTGACTCTCGAGTATATATCCGACACAGTTAGACACAGTTACTCAATCGAGAACTACATCATTCTATAACGGATCAACGGACATATACCCGAGAGTTAAAACTGTTACATGATAACGGTTGTCCCCTTTTCATCTAAGTAAAAAAAATAGGGAATTAGTTAAATGTAAATATGAAATAGGATAGTCAGAGATTCGAACTTGCGAAGCTAGATTTGGAACTGAGAATTCCAATCATAAGTTAAAATAAATACAGAATGTTATTGAAAATAAGGAATGTGGAATTGCCATTGTTTAGCTCACACAAAATAATTAGATATCTGTTTATTGAAAAAGGAATGTAATGATGAAATTTGTTTCTGTTATAAAAATGAAAATTAAAATAAGGAATTTAAAAACGGGCAATGGAAAATGTTATTTGTGAAGTGAGTTACGAAAATTAGATTAGAGGGTCAGCTTTGTAAGAAACAGTTTGATAACAATGCATGCTTAAACACGAATGTTATGCCATGTGTCTGAGAGGCTTAACCACGAATGTCATGCCATGTGTCTGAGAGGCACGTGGGTCATGCAGTGACGTCATGAGTTATGAATTTAGTTAGATAAGTCAGAATCAGAATCAGCCAGTTAGAAGAAGCAAGAGGAGTCAGATCAGACCGGTTCTCCGTTAGAGCCAAGGCACCCTCTGGAAGCGAGAGGGTTTAGAGATAACCATGTAACAACTTTGAATCCCTGAAATACAAAATCATGTCCGACCGGTCGAAGAAGAAGTAAACATATAATCATGTGGTTTTGTATCTGCGTCTTCGTGTTGTTATTCAACAGAAAAGTTATTGTCCATTTATATTATAAGAACTTGGTGAAATCATCATCATCAAAACAAAGGTAAAGTGAAATTGTATTAATATGAACTTGGTGTCTATCTATATATCAAATCTCCTCTCATTGAATTACAGGCTTGGTGCTCCTCTCTTTATATGTACTCTGTCTCTATATCTCACCAATGTCTCCATCTCTCAACAATATGAACACTCACAATGAATATATATAATATGAGCATCTCACAACATGATCACACACATGAACACACTAAGACTCTTCCTAATACGAATAGTCAACACCAAAGAATAATATATACGTTATCTTAATACCACCCATTACGTAGCATATATTTGTAATTTGGATGCCGGACCTCTTTTATTCAACAGGAATAAATTAAAAACAAATCCAACTTGGCGTTACCACGGGTACACAACGTAAATGTCCATTACAAGTAGACGATCACACGAAAAAGAAAAAAGAAAAAAAAGAGGAAAACATGCAAAATGAAATAACACATTAATTAAGAAGGAAAAAAGAGAACCACTCACATATACGCACTATTAAAAAAAAGAAGAAGAAAATGAACACACACATAGACACAATGGAACAAAAGTATACAAGAAAAATTTTAAAAAGGCCGATATGCCGCAAAGAAAAAAATATAACAGAATAAAAGTCTAAAAATCACACACAAAGAGAAGTGGGTGTTTTTTTGAAACATGAAAATATATGATATTTATTGATAAAATTGTTTGTTTTTTAAATATATATGTACACATACACAGAGATTGGTGTCAGCCATTATTGTTTGGAAATTTGTATGGAATGTCAGTTAGAAAAATTGTGTCAGTATGAAATCGTGTGGACGATTTCGTGAATTTAATCTGTCGATCATTTGTAATAATTTTGTGTCAAATTCGAAGCTTCTTTTAAAATCTTGTGTTAATATAAAGTAGAATGAAATACGCTTATTAACAAAAAAAGATGCAGAAATGAAAATCTATTTGTGTTCATAGTTGAAATTTTCGACTTTTTGTGTGTTTTAATTGTTTTGTTTTTGAAAAAAGGGACACTTTTAAATATTGACTCTATATAGATACTTAAAAATAACTATGTTTTTCTCTGTATGTTCCAGTTATTTTTTAAGACTTTTGTTATTGTTTGTTACGACAAAATATTTTTTCTCTTCAATGAAAAAAATTATAACTGTTGATCATAGCTTTGTGTAAATCCAGTTAAATGTATTAATGATGTATTTTGTTTTGAATGTTTTTGTGATGTTGAACAAATATTGTAATTGTCTTAAATGTATGTGTTATTGTATTTCACATCAGGAATTCAAAGTTTTAATTAAATATACATTAAAATAAAAAGAAACAAGTAATAGGAAACTAAGTAAAATAGGAAAAAATAATTTAAGACGAATGGTTGGTTTAGAAATCAGTTAAAATTTTAGAGAGGGGACAAGATAAATTACGTAAACGGGTACTTTGAGAGTTTTCAGATGAGATAAGCCGAAAGAAATTTTTTTGACAATTGTTTTTTTTTTATGATGCCCATAACATTTTTCCCAAGAAGAGTAACTTGGTAGAGAGATGATAAGCACTAGAGGTGCCAGATGGGAACCTGCGATATTGTGTGCTTTTAAAGCATGCCGCATGTAATGGTTTCGAGCAGAGAATAAGTCTTCACACAGTAAGTTAAAAATGCAGGCGTTGGAAGGATACGAGAATCCTAATAAAAAAGGGCTATGAGAGCCCGAAGGCTAATCACATATAGTATAATGAAGTGAGAGAAAAGTAAAATATACCGTAAGTACATAGGAAGATATAACCTTGTATTTTTTTAGAGAGCATGAATGTGGAATATCTCTGCTGGATCTTGGACGCTCTGATGAAAAAAAAAAACAAAAATCACAAAAAAGCGGGCCATTAGATAGAATTTAGTGCGCATATATGAATTTTGGCGCAAAAGGTGTTAGTTAGTTAAGAGTGATATTTTCTATGTCTTCATCAGGTTCCAAGGGTCCAAGCAAGGAAATCCGAGCGAACCAGTGGATTAGTATATCTTAAACTTTGGAAGCCAACCACGAGAATGTCCCAAAAAGATATGGTACCTAAAAGAAAAAAGAAAAATCAAAGCTCTAATTAATAGAAGAACTATACGGAAGGACACATTTCGACGAAGAGTCATCGATTTCGTAAAGAGGTAAAATGAAACCTCAGTTTACGGCGTAAGGGTGGCTGGATGAAGCAGCTGGCGTGAGTTATACGAGGTATTACCCTACACCCAAAAAGGAATATGCCAGGGAGATCAGATAGAGAGCCTGGTCTAAAAAAGAAAATAATGAAGTCAGTTGGAAAAGGGCTGACTTGGAAAAAAAGTTTCGTTTTTGTTTTATGATGTATGATCTTTCTTAGCCAAGTGGTTATACAGAAAAAAATGTACTAAAATTTAAAAATGCGTGCATTTTTTTTTTCAAAAATGAGAGGGAGGGATGTTACATGATAAAGGCTGTCCCCTTTTATGTAAGTAAAAAATAGGGAATTAGTTAAATGTGAATATGAAATAGGATAGTCAAGGATTCGAACTTGCGAATTCCAATCATAAGTTAAAACAAATATAGAATGCTATTGAAAATAAGGAATATGGAATTGCCATTGCTTATCTCCCACAAAATAGTTAGATATTTGTTTATTGAAAAAGGAATGTAATGATGAATTTTGTTTCTGTTATAAAAATGAAAATTAAAATAAGCAATTTAAAAACAGACAATGGAAAATGTTATTTGTAAAGTGGGTTACGAAAATTAGGTTAAAGGGTCGGCTTTGTAAGAAACATGTTAATAACAATGAATACTCAAACACGGAGGCATGTCGTGCAATATGTTTTCATATGCACGTGCTTGGTCATGCAGTGACGTCATGAGTTATGAATTTAGTTAGATAAGTCAGAATCAGAATCAGAGTTAGGAGAAGCCAGAGAAGGGAGTCAGATCAGAGAAGCAGACGAGATCAGACCGATTCTCTGTAAGAGTCAAGGCACCCTTTGGGGCGAGAGGCTTAGAGGTAACCATGTAAATAACTTTGAATCCCTGAAATACAGAATCATTTCCAACCGGTCGAAGAATAAACGATCATCATGTTTTTTATAACTGCCGTCTTTCTGTGTTCATCATTACAACGAGAAAAGTAACGTGTTTATATTATATGTACAACTGTCAACGTAAATGTCAAATGCACTATCGCTCGGTCTATCTATCAAGATATTCATAAATCTCCTCTCATTGAATTACAGGCTGGGCTCTCTTGTAGTAATATGTACACTGTCTATTATATATATACAGAACTGTCTCTCTCTTTATATATGCCCTGTTTATGTCTCCAATATGCTATCTCCACCAGCATGAACATCCTAAGACAATATGAACACTCAATGAATATATATAATATCTTTCATCCAACAACATGATCACACACATGAACACACTAAGACTTTATAACATGAACAACAACAAATATATAAGTCGTCATCTAAATAAGAACAACGAAACATACTCTCATATTTGGTACCTTCTAAAATAACAGCAGTATGCAACAAAACAATGAAAAGATGATGCTGTTGTAGGTTAATGGAGTCATGAAAATATAAAAAAAAAACAGATATGTAATTTGATCGGGTTCATCTTTACTCTCTGAAACCTCTCTCTCTCCCTCTCTCTCTCTCTCTCTCTTTCTCTCTCACACACACACAACCACACACACACACATAGACGTGATGTTGTTCGATCCGGTCTTTTCTATAAATACTATTTTGGCAAGTAGTCTTCATAATTGTCTGATCTTCTGCCTGCTTTTTTTGCTCCGGCTTGTTTGACTCGTGGATAGAGTGATCTCCATTAATTAACGGTTTTGGCATCTCATTATTAGGGCTATGACAACAGCATATTCTTATCATTGTTTTGACTCTCGAGTATATATCCGACACAGTTAGACACAATTAATAAACCGAAAACCACATCACTCTATATAAAAGCATATAAGATATCAACGGGCACACACGCGAAAGTCAAAACAATGAAAAGAATATGCTGTTGTCATAGCCCTAGTAATGAGTTAAACTTGTTTGTGGACATATATAGATACATATATAAATAGGCGATTTTCGTGCCAGTTGAGTATACGTATCTGACAATAAATTACACAATAATTTGAGAATAAACGTAGATTCCATGAACAAAGCTTCTTTCTTAGAAGTGCACGCCTATGGAACTCTCTTCCGTTTGCCTGTTTCCCACCTGACTACAACTTGGATGTCTTCAAGTTCCAAATAAACAAATTCCTGATGAACCGCCCCCTTAAGTAAGACACTTTATCAATTCTCCAATACTAACAATTACTACGATATGATCCCATTGATTACGGCACACGCAATAACCTTTATCCCCGAGTGGCTTCCGGGCTTTGATTAGTGGTGACTACTTCGTAAAAAAAAAAAATAATAATAAGATCGACAATGACGTTGTTCCTATTTGCTTGCCTCCCCACAAGGGCTCAGTTAGACATAAGGTCGGTTTTTAATGCGGGGAAATCCAGTTCCCAATAAGGGGGCACTCGGGATAGGAAGAAAAAGAAAAATTGTCTCAGTCATGAAGGATTTATCCTCCACTGAACACAAAAGATGAAGTGCAGCACTAAAATAGATACTACACTGTAATATTGGCCCGAAAGGTTGTTGGTGTCAATCTGAGGTCTGATTATTTTCAGTCATCGGAGCTGTACCCTTTCAGCCATAAATTTCTCTCTGGGAAGAGGGTAGTTTATTACTGAGTGGTCACTACCGGGAAATGCCGGCTGAGCTGATAAGTTATTTATTTTTATAGGCTGCCTTTTCAAAACCCACTTGAATCAATGTCTAATCTCTTGCAGAACATTCAAGTGTAGCTCTTTCTCGGTGTGTCATTTTTATTCGTGATTTCAGTTGGCAACAAAAGAAATAATATCAACTTTTTATTCTTATTTCCACGCATTCACGAAATACATTTCGTTTATGTTGTTTTTAATAAAGAAGAATGAATACAAGAAAGATATATTGTATAAAGTATACCCGAACTCATTAGCACATTGCTAACTCACAAACTATTTCCTTTGATTATGCTGAGAGTTTGCATGGTGTTCAACGTTATCAAAAAGAACCAGATCCATACTTTTAAATTGGAAAAAAATTGAAAGTTCAAATTTTTGTCAAAACGTCTATCATGATACAACTTTTTTCTATTCAATATCAAGATTAAGAGTATACGAATGCAAGTCTTCATTGGGTAAAATATAGTGCTGTATCGCTGAGGATTCATTTTGCGGACATATATAACGTGTCTCATAATACAGATACTGACGATAATGATGGAGACATGATACAGACTGGGATGCTTCTTGGGGGTTTCATATTAATACTGACAAGGAGATATGATGCAAGTTCTTAACACAGAGGGGGGGCACACATTACTGTTTATGCAAGGAGGCACATAATTGTTGATGGAGGATGGGGACACATAATACTTGGAAGGGTTATGCAAGAGTTCGTTTCAAGATGATGATAAAACACATTTAACTTTTCTGTTGTAAAGAATGACGACACGAGACAACACTTACAAAATATCTTCAATCCGCCGATCGGTGACGTCAGGAATTCCAGCCTTCTCGACTACATGGTTTACTCCTCTACCCTTCGCCTCTAAGGGTCTCCCACTCGCCAACTCTATCACTGATGGTGATCTGCTCTGATTATCCCACCCTCATCAACTCTTGACTCTCAACTCTAGACTGACAACTGACCTCTAACTCCAAACCCACAGAATCATATATTGAGGAATCTCCTTTGTTTATGACGTCAGAAGTGTGGTTTCCAAACGTGACTAATTTTCACGTGGTTTATGTATGTTTGTCCAAACACACATTTGGCAAACAAAAGAATCCTCAATTCTAATTCTAACATATTTTTAAACAATATATTTTTAATTTGCATTGTCCATTCTTTTAACTGACATATTTAATATTCAGATTTCTAAAAGAATGGACAATCGCCTCTTTTTGTACATGGAGGTCACGACTTATCAAGGCCCGAAAGCCACTCAGGGATAAGGGTCATTGCGTGTACAGTAATCAATGAGATAGTATTGTAGCAATCATTAGTATTGGGGTTTTTGATAGAGTGTCTTACTTAAGGGGGCGGTTTGTCAGGAGTTTGTTTGTATTGGACTTGAAGACATCCAAGTTGTAGTCAGCTGGGAAACAGGCAAACGGAAGAGAGTTCCACTGGCGTGCACAAAAGAAAGAAGCTTTGCTCATGGAATCTACGTTTCGATTTAAGCACAGATAAAGAGTGGGGAAAAGTATTGACAGTAGTTTCAGCCAGACGGATGTTTCTCGTGAAAGATTGGCGAGGGGGGACGAGAGATTGGAGCTCAGACGAGCACATGCCATGAAAATAACGATAAAACAGAAACAGGCTCGCAACGTCTCTTTTGTGGGAGAGAGGTTGCAGGGAAGAGAAAAAGGCATCCCCCATTAAACCACGAAGTTGATGATGTAAAGATAGAAGCTTGGTTTTGGATGCATTAAAAGTGACCAGCCACCTCTTCTCGCATTGTACAACGCGCTCAAGATCAGAGGAGAGAGAATTAGAGAGAACTTTGTTATTTCCGGCCTTTGATGTGTTGCCATAGATGGTCGTGTCATTAGCATAGATGTCAACGAATGATTTATGTATGTGTTTTGGGAGACATTGATGTAGACCAAGAAGAGAGTTGGGCCCCTGGGGGACTCTAGCATTAATACTGTGGGCCTCTGATTTCTGCCCATCAACCACTACTCTTTTGTAGCTGGAAAAACAAAATTTTACTATTTCTGATAGAATTAACAATAGACTTAATTTCTAACATTGCATTCTCCATTATCTTTAACTCTTGCCTACCGGGTTCGATTCTAACCTTATCCTAATATTCTCACTTATCTAGTGTGCCTACTTACTTACATGATAAGGGGGCATCCCTTTCATGTAACAATAGGCTAAGTAGCTAGTCTATACGATTAAAAGAAACGACGTTAGACAATTCGAAGTAAAAATATATGAACGACTTAATTTCACTTCTTTTCAAACAGTACTGTTTTTAATGAGTTTTTTTTTTCATACAAAAGATTATCATTCCATTTAAATAATACTTCTTTTCAAGAATCAAGATAACCAGGTCATTAATCTATATATGAATAGCCTTACCTTCAGATATACATATATGAAATATAGATATCATATATAGCAAATAAATATGTGCACTTGTTCCTATAAAGAAACATGTCTGGGAAATTAAAATATACATGATTATTTAGGGTTGTAATTATCGTCGAAATATCTTGAAAACATCTGCGCCATCGGAAACAGACACTGCATCAAAAGAAATATATATATATATATATATATATATATATATATATATATGTGTGTGTGTTGTTAAACGGCACAGCATTTTCTTGTTTGACAATTTTCCGTTTTATTTTTTCCAGTTTTCGAATAATCCTTCTTGCGTTATATGTAAAATGGTGTAAAAGTGTTCCGTAGTCTGCGAGCGCTTTCGGCGTTTCCGCCATCGTCAGGCTGGTTATATAAAAAGTCGTTTTAAAATTACGTCGAATGATAAGGTCGTGTTTTAAAATTACATCGTACTATAAGATCGTTTTTGGCTTATGTGGGCTATTTATATACAAATTTATTGGACAGTTTATTGGACCACAATTCTGAAGCTCACAACCTAGAAAACCAACTCAAAGATTTGACTAGCTCCGAAAAATTTTCCTCTATCCAACACTGTCTCTCTGAAATCATTAACCAATTTCAAACAACACAGAAAATAACCTTACAAAAGAAACTCAACGCCATATACAAAGGTAATATAGTACTCCCCCAACACACACAAAACTACATTAATCTCTCTAACCATGAACTTACTAAATACCAAAAAGAATTTCTTGAACTAGGACCTAACTTCCATTTATTCAGTACCTACAACCATTATAACAAAAAGGCTGAAATCGAACTTTTATATGAAAACATTGTTAATCTGGAAAAAGAACAAATGATCACCACACACCCAAATATAAAAGATATTCTTAAGGCTGAGGCCATAAAAAACAGATTTCAGAAAATCAATACCGTCTTAACCAGTAACTTAAAAAAATCCGCGAACGAACTTAGAAGTCACCCTAATCTTATTATTAGGAAAGGTGATAAAACCAACATATGTGTAATACTTGATAAAGCCGAGTATTTTCAGAAACTTCAAACTATTTTAGATGACCCTAATAAATTTAAGAAAGTTAGAAAAAGTTCTGTCAACGATCTAAAAACGAAAGTCAATAAATTAATCACAGCCAATAATGCTACAATAGACCATTTAAAACTACCCCTAATTAAAGGAGACTACAAGTCCGGTTACCTGTATGGTAACGTAAAAATACACAAATCCAACTACCCGCTCCGCCCTATTATCTCCCAAGTAACAACACCAATTTACAAGTTAACTAAAAAAATTAACGAACTGATTACACCATACTTGCCTTGCAAATATAGTGTAAAATCCACAGACGAATTTTTACAGATCCTTCACGCCACAAAAACTAATAATAAAATAATTGCCTCACTAGATGTAGAAAGTTTGTTTACTAACGTGCCAGTACACGAGACAATTAATATTATTATTGATAATATATATAATAATCCAGTTCTTCCACTACTTAAAATGAACCCAATGATTTTGAAGAAGATATTAGTAATGTGTACCACTGAGGTCCCGTTCTATGATCACCTCGGGAATATATACACACAAATAGACGGCGTGGCAATGGGATCTGTTCTGGGCCCAACCTTCAGTAATTTTTATATGGCCAACTTGGAAAATAAAATATTCAACTCTACAAAAAATCCTTACATTTATGTTAGATACGTTGATGATGTATTTATACTTGCCGATAATATCAAAGAGATAGAAGATTTAAGATGTACATTTCAAACTAGTTCCGTCCTTAACTTTACTTATGAGCTCAACATAAATAACAAGATACCATTTTTAGACGTCTATATTGATTCCAACAATGATGAATTTATTACTTCAGTGTTTAAAAAGCCCACATCTCTTAATTCATGTATCCTAAATTATAGAAGTGAATGCCCATTTCGTTATAAGGTAGCAATAATAAAAAACCTTATCCAACGGGCAAAAATGATTTCGTCTAGTAAAACAATCTTCTACAGTGAATTAAGAAACATAAAACAGGTACTGATAAATAACCACTTTCCAAACTTTCTAGTGGATAAAGAAATTAAATTGTTTATTAACAATTTAAGTCATGCTGCTGGTAGAGAAAGGAATAATAATCCGTCACCCATAAATATATTTTACTGTAACCAGTTACATAAAAACTATCACATAGACGAAAGGGTCTTAAAAGACATAATTCGACGATACGTATCTCCCAGCAGCGGTAGAGGGTTGAAGTTCATTATCTATTATAAAAAACGGAAATCTTGTAATTAATAACAATATTTCGCAAGCAGACAAAGTGTTGGAAAAGAACAATGTAATTTATCAATTTAATTGCCTAATAGGAGAGTGTATCTCTAACTGTTCCTCTTACATTAGTCATACTACCAACACGTTGTCCCGTAGACTAACGCTTCATCTTTCCGTTACTAGCTCTATCGCGCAACATTTAAAGAAACATGGCTGCCAGCATTCTCAATTTAGAAACATCATGGTAGAAAATATCAAAATTTTACAAACAGACTCTAACGTTAGGAGACTGAAGGTGTTGGAGGCATTGTATATAAAAGTGAGACAACCCAAAAATAAACAATATAAATTATGAATCCAGCAAAAATATTTTAAAATGCATCTGTAATGTATAAAAAAAACTGTCCAATAAATTTGTATATAAATAGCCCACATAAGCCAAAAATGATCTTATAGTACGATGTAATTTTAAAACACGACCTTATCATTCGACGTAATTTTAAAACGACTTTTTATATAACCAGCCTGATGATGGCGGAAACGCCGAAAGCGCTCGCAGACTACGGAACACTTTTACACCATTTTACATATAACACAAGAAGGATTATTCGAAAACTGGAAAAAATAAAACGGAAAATTGTCAAACAAGAAAATGCTGTGTTGTTTAACAACGTATGCTTAAAGGAGAATATGCTGCCTAAATATACACAATATACATACATATATATATATATATATATATATATATATATATATATATATATATATATATATATATATATATATATATATACAGCTGAACGTCTGTGTGTGTCTGGTCACGAATAGACTTCTATATGGTTGACTATTATTGAAAACTGATCACATGTAATGATAGAAGATGTATCGAGACACAGGAATGGATATGTTTGATCTGGCATAATGATAATTCATTAAAATTGTGGGGTCTACGTACGCGCCTGATCCACAAAGTATGGAAATAAAAAATTTTAAAATTGAAAAAAAACGTTTACAAGTGTTTTTTGATATAGATGTACATAATAATACTTTGATAAGTATGTTTTAACTTAAATAGGGATGGTATAATGTAATTGTGGGGTCTGCATTCGCGCCTGGCCTCCATAGAATGGAAATAGGCACAAACTTTAATAAAGACTTTTCATATCTATCTGCGTAAGTATACTTGGTAATTATGTTTCAGCTTGAAGAAATATGGTATAATAAAATTGTGGGGTGTTCGTTCGTGCCTGATCTCCATAGAATGGAAATATGTCACAAAGTTTAACAAGGTGTTTTAATATAGATCCACATAATGTTGTAATAAGTGTTTCAGTGTGAACAGGTATGGTATAAATTATGGGGTTTATCTGTTTTATTTTTACTTTCATCATATTTTGCTTTGGTTTTGATACCCACATATTCGAAGCTATCTCTTTACAAGCCTTCCTTTTCATAACCTATCATACTTTCATAAATCAGAGTCCATTTTCTGTAGGCTGTTTTTGAACCCAGTCAACGATGGGTACTTTTGCTAGTATATATATGTATATATATATATATATATATATATAGAGAGAGAGAGAGAGAGAGAGAGGAAGAGAGAGAGAAATAAATAAAGAGACTTATATAAACATTAGGACAGTCTACGCAAGTAAAACAGAAAGACCTTCCTTGTGTTGAACACTTTAAATAGGTTTTAGTTTTGTCTATGTTATCAATGTATTTTAATTAATACAAGCTGAGACAGAATAACAGGTGTTTTTGCTTTTGTAAAGAAATCATGAAATATAAGATTCTATTGAAAATGAGATGATTTTCTCCTGAATTTATTCAAAAAGATTATTATTCGTTTTATAAAGCCAAAGCTGGAATTTGATTTCTATGTGATGCAAGTATCAATGCGTTTATGAAAGTTTGCATCACCTCTCTGCAGTAGGTCTCTACCTGTTTCTACAGTTACAAGACGAATTTCTTCCTGTAATTTTTCAATGTTATTTTTTTATTGTAAACACGTTCTTTAACGTATCTTCACAAGAAATTTGGTCAAGTATCGAGGGACCGGGAAAGACATGGATTTTCAAAAAATCTAGGAATAAGCGGTTCTCCAAAAACATTGTCGAAAAACGTTCATTCAATTCGTGGCTGTATGTGCTGTCGCTCTATCCTGCTGAACCACACACGTCGGATTTGAACTCGATTTCTTTTAAATTTCGGCAGAAATAAATTATTGCTCATCTGAATGGAACGTTCCAAGTAAACAGTAACAGAATTTTCAGCATTATTTTACAAAAAGTTAGGTTAGTTTCTCTTATAGCAAACCATACTGTTAGTTTAGGGTTGTGCAGTTGCTTTTCATGTAGTTCTTTAAGAGTTTCTACGGTCCAACTGCGACAGTTCAGTTGAATAACTGTTCTATATAGATTGAAATAGGCTTCACCACTCATAAAAAATAGGTTGTCATTTGCTTAAAAAGATCTTTTCCAGCTAACGTGCAATTTGTCATTGTAATTGGCTAAGAATTTACCATTATAACGTGTAATCACACGAATGAGTGACCTAAATAAAATTGTAACACATCTGATCTCTCTCTTTCCTCCCTCTCTCTCTCTCTCTCTCTCTCTCTCTCTCTCTCTGTGTGTATCTCTATAAAGCCGTTTCTCATACTCCACTTGCTGAATCCTTTGTGTGATAGCTAATATGGATGGAAGTGGGGCACTTCATATAAGGTGATACTTGTAGAACGAAAACTAATTCGGCAGAATGTTTCCGAGACGATCGCTTCGGACACTTGAGAATAGCTTTTTGAACGCGCCACACATTATGTGGGTTTTTTACGGTATTTGGTGGATCAGGAGGCTTTTTTCAGCATTGTGCCTTCTGCGCAAAAGGGAGTAACCCAATTTAGAATTGTGTCTTTTTCTTAGGGAACTGCCGGATGTCGAGTTAGGTTAAAATATCGACGAAATTCTTGCTGAACAGCTATGACTGACTCGTTACTTTTTGGGTAGCTTTCATATAAAAAACTGTTTAATTATCCACATTTTATCTCAAACAAACAAAATAATTCATTATTAAATTATAAAATAGCATGTCTTTACAAAGAAACAGTACACATTCATTTGATCATTTCTAATAAGATAGGGCAGAGTAAAAGAATGTAATTTCATAAACACATGTTATTTTCGCCCAACCGTGTATATGTTAATATATGTTAATATTATATATATATATATATATATATATATATATATGTATGTATGTATGTATGTAGGGTGTCCAAAAAAGTTACTAAAAGGTTAAAAAATCTTTGTTATTTCACCATTAATTATTTTTTCTCTATTTCCGATATTTCACAGATAATTTTTTTAAAAATTAATCATGGATAAGTATACCATTGTGTGCGGAAGTTTGGGAATTTTTTTACTAAAATCAGCGGTCAATTGTTTGGACTCAAAAAGCATATCGACGGCATTTTCATGTAAGAGATAGCCCAAATCATATCTTGAAGAAAGAGTCTATGTTAACAAACCCCAAACTCTGAAAGAATTAGAGGAAAACGTCAGGAACGAATTATGGGAGTTAAATCGCAATCCAGAGATTTTGCAATTCGTAATATAGATTTTTTTTTGAAAGAGTACAAATATACGAAGATATATATATATATATATATATATATATATATATATATATACAGTTTAAATTACATTAAATTATTTAATAGCTTTTCCCAATGTCGTCTACGAAATTTACACTTAACATTTTATTGCTGCCGAAAAATATGCCTAAATAATAATCTAATATATAAATCTCACTATGTCTATGTGTGTGTATGTCTCCGTTTTTCAAATTGTAGCTCCTCCTAGACGGATGATCGTTGGACGACGTACAATAGCTCAAAAGAATGCATTTTGGGCGGAGAATTTTATTAGAGATATATAATCGGCTAAAACAATTGGTAAGAGGTTAGCGCCATAGCGTCGTCGTGCGCATGCGTACATCGAGTAAAAGAGAAATCTATTTATTTAGATAATTCACAACGCTTTTAACGTCTTTGTCACACTGGTGCAATTCTGATATTCTTGATTTTTAAATGTTATGTAATAAATACACAAGAATACTTTTATTAAAAAAAATACAGAAAAATGTTTTGGATTTAGGTAATGAAAATGTCATATTCAAAATATATATGATATATCGGCTTATTTGTTACATTCCAAAAATCAAGTATATATATCAAGTAATAGCATTTGTATAGGTTTTACTCCTAAAATAATTAACCAATCATTATGAATATTAATTATGTGTATATCTTTATATATTTTTATGTCTTGGATTCACTCCTAAACTAATTGACAGATCATTATGAATTTTAGTACGTTTATACGATTATATATTTGTATTATTTGATCCAGTCCTAAACTAATTAACCGATCGTTATGAATGTTAATTATGTGTATATGTCTATGCACTTGTCTGTATTGGATTCACTTCTAAACTAATTAACCGATCCTTGCGCATTATAATTATGTGTATATGTTTATATATTTCTATTGTTTGGATTCACCCTTAAGCTAATTAACCGATCATTAAGAATGATTAGTATACGTATATACTTATATATTTGTATGTATTGGCTCCACTCCTATTCTAATTAACTGATCATTATAAATTTGATGTATTACATATTCTTGTATATTGGTATAGTTATATTCCAAACATCACATACAATGATCACTTTTAAATGTATTTATGTGTATAAGAAATTCTATCAAAGTAATAAGGTACTTGTGTAGTATAATACTCGTGAAAAAACAAAGAAAATCTTACATGTGACATGCATGAAATTTATTAAAACCGAAAATTCCGTTTAATATTCGGGTAGTATGACTTACACATGAGAAATAAGGTGCTTCTTCACTATAGCACCCAGATAACAAAATAAACAAATTCTTACCCCTGGCGTACAGAAAATGTAACACAGCAGAAAATTAGATAAACGTATCGAGTTCTTTCATTTTTACATTAGAAAAAAGGAATAGTATTATAACTGAGAAATAAGGTACTTGTACAGTATAGTACCCATATGAAAAACAAAGAAAATCTAACCTGTGGCGTACATAAAAGTAATCCAAACCGAAAATTATATAATATATTCGAGTAGTATGACATTTATATAAGAAATAAGGTGCTTCTTTATTATAGCACTCTATTATAAAAACAAACTCTCACCTATGACATACGGAAAAGTTCGCACAACAGAAAACTATGTAAAATCATCGAGTAGTTGCATCTATATATTATAAATAAGGTACTTGCACATTATCCTACCCAAGAAATAAGGTACTTGTGTAGTATCGTACTTATATGAAAAATAAATAAAATCCTACCTGTGACGGACATAAAAATCATTAAAACCGAAAATCACGTTATATAATCGAATAACATGACTTTTAAATGAGAAATAAGGTGCTTCTTCACTATAGCAATAGATGAAAAAACAAACAAATTCTTACTCTAGACGCACAGAAAATTGAGCACAACAGAAAATTACTTAAAAGTATCTAGTTTTTACATTTTTAACTTAGAAAAAAATGGTACTTCTACAGTATCCTGCCCAGGAAATGAGGTACTTGTATAGTGAAGTACCCATATGAAAAACAAAGAAATTCTAATGTGTGGCATACATAAGTTATCAAAATCGAAAATCATGTAATATATTCGAGTAGTATAACAGCCATTTAAAAAATCCGGCACTTCTCCACTATTGCACTGATGTAAAAACAAACACACTCTTACCTATGACATACCGAAAAGTTAGCACAACAGAAACTTATAGTACTAATTTTAAATATGTGTTGTACATTACCAGCCCTAGGTAAGGAATTTCCTGTCCAATGAATGTACAATTATTCCATACATATGTAGTGTAATACCCGTCCTAGATTAGGTAAAATATTATTTTGCTCAAGATGGCAAATAGTACATAAACATAAAAACATCCTCTATTCTAAGAATAACAAGTATGCCCAAACTTTTTCTCATTGTCTTATACGGTCCCGAGCAACGTCGGGTGGTCTTGCTAGTAAATAAATAAATAGATTTAGAAAATATAAATTTTAACCACAAGACAAATTCAAGACAAGACAAGATCTTACCGTATAGTGTTGTTCTACAGTGTGCAGTTGTTTCAGAAATTTAATTCCGACCTGATATTCAAAGACATGATTGCAATTAAAAAAATACGATTCATAATACACAACTCGTATCGTCGACTGGTTTCAAAACTGAGCAGAACTGAACTTTTGTTGTTAAAAATATTTTTTTTTCAAAGCAGTAACTATAAATATATTAGAAACAGTTGTATACTAAACAGCTGCTACCCTCATTTCTATTCCACATTTTAGCATTAACTATATTGCTTACTGATTAAAACCAAACGTTTTTACATTTTTAAAATAGTACCATTATCATATGACTACAGAAAGTGGTATTAGTTCTCTATTGTTAGGAGAAGGGCTATTTTTTCGAATGGAGTTTTATGTGGGTAGCCTAGATAAATCGTCTTGTAGAATATTATTAATGCTGAATACCCATTGTGTTTTTATCCATGTATAAAGAAATTAATGTATTTTTGAAATTTCTAAAGAAACATATATACACACTTGTGCCCGATATTATTCATACCCCTCGGATCTTTGAGATTTCTATAAGAATATTGCTCAAACCAGAAGGTAGACAACATTAAAGGGATTTCAAACAATAAATCAAGCATAAACATTTAATTTAAACTCAACAAATAAATAAATTATGTAAGTTTGAAACATTATACAAAGAAAAACAATAATGGCACTAGTTCAAAATTATTCATACCTCGCTTACTAATAGTCAATAGCATGCCCTTTATTCTTAATAACTGCCTGTAACCGTTTTGGATATTTATCAACAAGGTTTTTACAAGCATCAACAATGATTTTTGACCATTCTTCAATGCAGTAGTTCTCCAACTCCCTCAAATTTCTAGGTTTCCGCTTTTTAACCTCAGTTTTCATTATGTGCCAGAGGTTTTCGATAGGGTTCAGGTCGGGACTCTGGCTAGGCCATTCCAAAACATTAATTTGATTATCCTCAAACCATTTCTTGACTATTTTGGCAGTATGTTTTGGATCATTATCCTGTTGAAGGACCCAGTTTCGTCCTAAATGGAGCTTCTCCGCATCCTGTCTAATGTTTTTCTGGGGTATCTCCAAATATTGCTCCTTCTTCATGGTTCCAACTATCTTGACCAAACTACCTTGACCACTATCCGAAAAGGAGCCCCAAAACATTAGGCTACCACCACCATGTTTCACCGTGGGTATGGTGTTCTTTGGGTTGTAAGCTTCTCCTTTCTTCCTCCAAACGTAAGAAGCATCCATATGGCCAAACAATTCAATTTTTGTTTCGTCAGTCCACAAAATACTTGGGAAAACGGACTCTGGAGAATTCACATGGGTCCTAGCAAACTTTAGACGTGCTGCAAGGTGTTTTCCGGTGTGCAATGGAGTCCTTCTTGGTCTTCTTCCTTTCAGACCATTTTCATGCAGAGTCCTTTGCAATGTTTGCCTTGATATTTTTATGCCAGAAGACTCTAGATTTTCTAAAATGTCCTAAGTAGTGGTGGTTGGATTTGCATTAACACTTCTTACAATATTCCTGGTGGCTCTAGCAGACAGTTTCCTTTTCCTTCCTCTACCAATCTAGTTGTTTGTTGTGGGGTGGCTCTGGAATTTTTTGATGATGCTCTGTACTGTTGCTGTAGGGACCTCAAATCTCTTGGAAATTGACTTGTAACCTAAACTATCCTTATGTAAATTTACAATTTTAGTCCTAAGATCATTACTAAGCTCTTTTTTCTTCCCAATTCTAATAATTTTTATTCTTTTATTGGTTTTCAGTTGATATCATTTTAATTTCTGAAAAATGCAAAAAACGAAATGAAATTAATCAAAGGTTGTATAAAAGCATTCAAAATAAGAATCAAACAGGAAACAAACAGTCAGAAACTCGATTAATACTGAAAAAATAAGAGGGTATGATTATTTTTGAACATTGCAGATTTTATAAATAGCTGTATATTTTTTTTATTACAAGTATCCCGAGATTTTAAAATGACGAAAATGATCAGAAGAGGTTTATAAAGAATATGTATCAATATGGACGTAAACAATGAATTCTTACAAAGTTACATCTAATAAACTCAATTTTCAAGGGGGGGGGTATGAATAATATCGGGCACAAGTGTATATATATATATATATATATATATATATATATATATTATGCTTTATATAAATTTAATTATTTCTATATCTGTTGACACTAGTTTCTTCTGCATGCACAATTATCAGTGTTGAAAGTGATAATTACTGCTGGTCAGGAGATTAGTATCAGTCAAAAAGTAACCTAAACTCCATAGGATATCATCTTTCCTCAAGGTCAGCGGCAATTAACACAAACATTGAGAGAAATAGTAAGTTGTCCGAATGTTACATTAGCGGTCTCTCTCTCTCTCTCTCTCTCTCTCTCTCTCTCTCTCACACACACACACACACACACTCTATCTATTTATCTCTAATTATATATATTTAGTATATGCATATACATATATTAAATTATGAAAATATGCTATGAGGGCTTACCCATTTACTGATCGAGGTTTATAGTGTAATTAGGTGGATATCGCAACCTAACGCGAAGTTATAGACTGTCTAACTAACTATCGGACATACCAACAACTTTTTTTTTGTATTAGCTTGTACAATATACTCTTTTCTACCTTAAACCGTATTGTTTGCGTCTTTCTTAATGAACTTTACTTAGGGTCACAACGACTGGCAACGAGCTTTGGAGAACTCATGAGGGAAAACCGAATTTTTAAATATCCCAGTTTTAAATACCCTATAGAATAGCTGGCGATAAAGATTCGAGAACGCACGTTGAAACGTTAAATTTAAAATATCTCAGTGTTTCATAACTGTATTCGAACAAACAACGTGGTTCTCAAAAGAACCCACATAAAATACACCGAGCTTGCGACGAAGTATTTGAATGAGATGTGTTCCAAAAACACTAGCAACAAAGCATTCCGAGAAACTGCCCGTAGAAGCGTAGACTAAATGTTTTAAAGTAAGCCGCTTTGTAAGTTGTACTGAACCCTAGAAGATTCTGAATTATTATTTTTTTAAGAACCACCGACTATCAGTTCAGCATAGCAAGTATAAAGAATGATAATAATAAGATCGTTAAACGGGTAAAGTGTCAATTAATTTTTATTTCGGACTATTATTCTCATCTTTATTAGTTGTTGTTTTTCATCTTTATTGGTTGTTGTTTTTCATGACGTTTCGGCTAACTATTCCTCTGGCCTTCGTCAGGTGGTAACCGCGACGGGATAGGAACTCCGAATCTCCTAACTGCATTCTCAGCAATCACTGCCATCTGTAGTTGTTGTCATCTTACCACGTTGTGGCCAAGTAACCCTCTGACTGGCTTTGGGTAGGATTGAAACCGCTATCTTCAGACAATGTCCACCTGGAACCGTAGAGATTCAATGTCTCTATCAAGTGCACCACGGGTCCCAAAGTAAAGTGTTATTTTTAAAGCGGAAGTTGATTTTTTTTTTAGTTAAAAAGTAATTTCTTCATTTGTTTTTTGTTTTTTTATCCTTATTTTTTCCTAAAGATAAAACAAAATGTTGTGATCATAAGAATATTGGTTTTATTTTTTTCTACCAAGAAAATAACAAAAACTTTCATTGGGTGTGAAAAGTTGAGTTTATTTCACCTCAATATCAACATTGTGTTACGAGGACAACAGTTCAAATCCATGTGCTATTTTCCTTTCGTTCTCCTCTTACAATAAGAAACAACTTTAACCTTATAATATGTCAATATCAAAAAAAAAAAGCTTCTTTCTTAGAACTGCGCGCTTGTGGAACTGTCTTCCGTTTTCCTGCTTTCCAGTTGACTACAATCTGATTGTTTTCAAGTCCAACGTAAACAAGTTCTTGATGAGCCGTTCCACTTAAGTTTACACATTTACCGAATTTCCATTACTAACAATTATTATATTGTTCAATTGACTACTGTACACTCTTTAACCCTTATCCTCGAGTTGTCTTTGAGTCTTGATAAGTGGTGATTCCTATGTAAAAAAAACAGATGAATTAAAGTATTAATGAGCAGTGGTGGAAAAGGAAATATTTTTATTGTTAGGAAAAAGATAAGGAATGCGACAAATAAAGTGAACAGGATAATGAATAAGGTGTCACTGGAGAGAATAACAAAAGTCAGGAGATTTTGCAAGGATAAGTATTGATTGTTGGGTGGGGGGGCGAAAGAACTAAAACTGAATACAGAAAAAAGAACCACATTGGAGAAGGAGAATTGAAGAAAGATCTAGGTTAAATTGAGATGATAGTGGAAAAAATGCAAACAATAAGAAAATGAAAAATTGGATAGACGATACAAACTGAAAGTCAAAGGGTTTAATACAGCTGTGGAAGAGATAAAGCAGCAGATAATGGCAAAAGCTTCCAAGATTAGGAGCTATAATAACATAATCCAACAGTTAAACGACAAGTTATTTAAAAGAAACTAGGACAGACTTTTTTTTTAGAAATCTGGAAGAAGGTGAGACAAAAACAGTGACCTCTAACCCTCAAGAAGATACAACATTTTGGTTAAGTATATTGTCAAGAGAGAAATCCCACAACGTTGATGCTGACTGGATCGAGTTAGTGAAAGACTGGAAGGTCATAAACCAGAAGATATCCACATTTCTATTGAAGATATGAGAAAATAAATGAAGTTCATGCCTAAGTGGAAATGGCCTGAACCTCATGGAATTAGCATGAATCAATGAGAGGCTTGCTGTTTCTCTGAATGATTGTGTCAGATTGTGCCAGATACCAGGATGACTTATAGTGGGAATGACTATTTTAATAATGAAAGATCCTGCTAAAAGGACAGATGTTAAAAATTATAGACCAATTGCTTGCTTGAACTTGATTTGGAAGACACTGGCAGGGATATCAGTTCAAAAGTATATGACGATCTTAAAGTAAATGGTTCACTACAAGTCGAACAAAAACGCGGGAGGAAAAATTGTTTAAGAACAAAATAATAACTATCGATTGATAATTGTATTTTAAAGAACTGCAGAGAAAAACAAACTTGAGTGTGCGGCATTTGTGGCATTGAAAACAGCAGGGGTGACTGAAAATATAATTGAGTTCATAGGGAAAAACGTGAGCAATTGGAAAACCAACGTTTGTTTTCAGATGGGAAACTATTAGGGATAGTCAGCATCAGACGCAGTGTTTTCCAAGCAGATTCCTTTTCGACACTTCTATTCATAATAGTATCATGCCATTGACATATGTACTAAGAGAGACAAAAGTTGGGATACCAACTGGAGAAGAATGGACCGAAGATCAGCTGCATGTTATTTATGGACGATATGAAATTGTTCAGCAAAACTGAAAAGGAAATTGACTCTCTGGTTCAAAATGGAGTAGAGTGATGATATGGAGTTTGGAATTTCCAAATGTGCAGTAATTAGTTTTTAACGAGGGAAAAGTAGGACCATGAAAGGCATTATTTTGCCAAATGGTAAAAGATTAAGAGATCATGCTGCAGAAGGATACAAATACCTGGAGGTGCTTGAATTGATACGATGCTTTGAAATGAAATAAAAAAAAGAAGATGAAAGAGGTGTGTATGATGAAACTCAAACGATTCCTGAAATCCAGACTGGATGGTAGGAACCTGTTCTCAGCCATCAATTCATGTGTGGTTGCTTTAATTCCATACGGTGCAGCTTTTGTAGGATGGATACAGGAAGAAAAGAAGAAGCTGGTTATGTATGGAGCACTTCGCTCAAATTCTAATATGCTCAGGCTGTATATCCCGAAGAAGAAAGCGGGAAGATGGCTGATTGGGTTTGAAGAATGTGTCGGGGAAGAGCTTAGAAGTGTTCACCATTACTTGGCTAAGTCATGAAGTGTTACTCGCAGCAGTGGTGAAAGAGGAGGAGAATAGATAAAGACATATTGGAAGATAAGCAGAAGTACAAAAAATAATTGAAACTGAAAAATTGATTGAGTTGGCAAGAATGAAGCTTCATGGTCAGTTTGAACAAGACACTAAGACACAAACATGTTAGTACTCGTGGAATTCTCTGTCAAAAGGTGACTTGAAAAAAGAAACAGAAAATGTTATATTTGCTGCCCACGAACAGGTACGAAATACAAACGCAATCAATAAAACATCTAAGAATGAGAAGGACTATTAATATAAGTGCAGGTTGTGTGGTATATTTCTTGAAACAGTGTAACATATCGTTCGTGTTCTATACCTGCTCAAAAAGAGTACAAACGTCGCTATGACAAAGTTTGTACAAATCTGCACTGGAGTTTGTGCCAAAAGTTTGAAAGCCAAGTGACAGACAGATTGTACCAACATCACTCAGGTAAGTAGTGGAAAATGGGGATGTTAAAATTCCCTAGGATTTCATGATCCATTGTGACCGAGAGATAACTCACATGAAAATGGATATTGTAGTTGTAAACAAAAAGGTCGATGAATGCCAAATTATTAATGTGGCTTGCTCAAACGATATCAAGTTAACAGACAAAAAGAATGAAAAACTACGGAACTATCAGAAACTGAGGATAAAGATTGCTAGATTGTGGAATAAGAAAACTTCTATCGTGCCAATCATCATAGGTTGGCTTAGCTACGTTCCTGATGATCTTATAAAACAGTTGAACTCCTTAAGAAGATACACCATCACTATACTACAGAAGTCAGTCCTGCTTGACTCAGAAAACATTCTACGCCAGGTTCTTTCCATTTGATTGACTCTTTTACTATGCTCACTAGTTTTGGTGTAAGAGCCCAGTCTTGAGGAAAAAAAAACGATGTAAAACATCACAGCACCGTGGAGTTAAGGGAATAATAATAATAATAATAATAATAATAATAATAATAATAATAATTATTATTATTATTATTATTATAATTATAATAACATTAATAATAATTATAATAATAACAATAATAATAATAACATTAATAATAATAATAATAACATTAATAATAATAAAATAAAATAATAATAATAATAATAACATTAATAATAATAAAAATTATAATTGCATTTTGAACAACCAGATAAATGGTACAAGCAGAAACCGGAAGCAGGCCTTGAAAACAGAAATTACAAAATCCTATGAAACATGGACGTACAAAGAGATAAACTCATCCCAGCAACAAAACAATATGTTGTATTAGTTAACAAGAAGGAACAGTCCTGCCAAATTGTAGATTTCGCCTTTTAGCTTATCACAGAGTGAATACCAGGGATACGGTAAAGAAGAGCTGAACTGGTTAGAGAGCTCAAAAGGATATAAAAGATTTTTAAAAAAATAGTCAAGAATAACATATAATAATAATAGTAGGAACACTACGAACAATACCGACAAGCTTAGAAAACCAATGGGAGAGATTGGAATCAGAAGGATGGCTGATAAAATGCTTGTACATTTATGTGCCATAGGATTTTGTAGTTTTCATTTTTAAGTGCCGGTTGTTATCTGATAGTTTACGATGCATCTTTCTGCATGATTCATACTTGATAATGTCTATATTTTTATTTTGGGCTAGTTTGCTGTATTCGCTTATTATGCGGTTTATTGTTTCTTCTCTTTGTCCATAGTGTTTGCATTTACTGTTTTCACGTGTCTTATCTATCTTTGATTTGATGTGGATGGTTCTAATCGCGTTATCTTGTGCGTCTGCTATTACGTATTCAGTTTCTCGTGTTAGGTTTCTTTTTGTTGTCATGTTCATTAGTGCCATCTTTATTATTTATTGTTCCCATCGCCCCTACTATTAGTGTTATCTTGAATTTCTTCATTTCCCAGACCCCTTTGAGCTCTTTAACCAGTTCTGTATATTTGCTCCGCTTCTCAGTCTCCTTGATTTTCAATCTGTGGTCTGCTGAAACGACAAAATCTACAATCTAGCAGGTCTTTTCCTTCTTAACTGTTATGACATCGGATCTTCGTGCTATGGTGAGTTTATCAGTGTGTATATCAATGTCACATAGGATCTAATAATTTTTATTTTCCAGTTCTACTTGTATCATTTGTCTGAATGTTTAAGATGCAATTGTGTACATAATTGTCAGTGTACTGTCTTCTTTACTTGATCGTGTCTATTTTTTTTTCTTTTACAAGTTTGCATTCACTTCTTATGTGGGTTATTGTTTTCTTTCCGTGTCCACAGAGTCTGCATTTGCGGTTTTTTTGTGTCTTGTCGATTCTTGCTTTGATGTGGTTTGGTCTAATTGCGTTATCTTGTGCGGTTGTTATTAGTGATTCAGTTTCCCTGTTTTAGGTTTTCTTTTTTTTGTAGCTATCTCAAGTACTTTCGTTAGTCTCATCTTTTGTCATCCATATGAATCGTCCGTGTTTCTCTTTTTATTTTGCTTTACTCGTCCTATCACTGGCTCTCTTATTTCTGTTTTGTTTGGTTTCATTTTCTCTTGATTAAGTAATTATCCTTTCGATGTTCTGCATTATGTGTTTACTAATTTTTTTTCGCGTCACTTACACAGTCTTCTATACAAACCAGTCTTTTTTTTCCTCTGTCTTTCCTTTTCACAAAGAGTCAGTCAGCATCATCCTTTGATGCAATGCATTGTGCACAATCATGGTGCTCTGGTCGAGACGTTTCAGGTCTTCTTAAGTACAATCTCTAAACGGTCCAAATTATCTTACTAATTACACTGCCCATGTGTTTATGTTTTTGATTAGGTTTCTATTACATAGTTAGGTTTCAAGGAGTTTTCTCGTCCTTTCGATATTTTCTGTTCTAAGTTTCTCTTTCATTGCTGTTGCTTTGATGTTAACTGCTTCCAGAGCTGCCAAATATCTGTGCCTGTCATGTTCACCTAGTGCCCTCATTTCCGTTTGGTTGGGTAGTTATATGCATTCCGTTACTTAACAGTAGTAGTAGTAGTAGTAGTAGTAGTCATACTTGTTTACCTGATTGTTTAATCATGAAATCCTTCTTAGATTTTGGTGATAGACCTCACATAATTATATATATATATATATATATATATATATATATATATGTACGTATATATATATATATATATATATATATATTCTGAAACTATGTTGCCTAGTGTACTCGTGGGAGTATGATTCATTTTAACCTAACGGTATTATTGCAGCGATAGACTACCTTTAAAAAGGAAATACATTTTATTTTATTTTATTTTTATTTATAACGTGAAATTAAATGAACTAAAAATAAGATTAGATATTTAAGTAAGCATTTCAGAGCATCGGACAGGTGTAACCGTTCGACCATAACACGTTCTGTAAAACGTCGAGTGTCCCTCAACTTTACTTTCTTTTAATAAATACCATTTAAGTTAAACCAGATCTCACACAATCCTGGTCGAGTACATCCTTCGATTTGACCACCAAAATCGAATACTTTTAAAATGTAACATACAAGAATAACAAGATAATGGCGTCATAAGCTGAGTGTAAATAGATACGGAGTTCTTCGCCCAATCCCGGGGAACGCCGAGTCCGCCTGACGGTAATATATGTAATCTATTTAATAAATAATTTTGAACTTAAATTTAATGATATACATATTTGTTTGCTGATAGTTGCAGAGTGCGTGAACACGTCTAGTTGTCTAGTGTGTATGGGAGTAAGAAGAACAAACAATATGTTGCAAAACTCTCTTAATTTTCTTTACCCTGGTCGATAGCAGGAACAACAATACACATGGGAGAAAGGCGATTTAATTAAAACGTCACCAGTTATTTACTTGACTAATTGGATCCAAATTCCATAACTGAGAGTCGCTTCTAGCTAGATCGTCATAAAAGACACGATGAGGCCGAAAGGTCACAATTCATTATCATTCTTGATAACAAATCTTGTTTCGAAGCCTCAAGTCACTACTAATAATATTATCTTATCTCTTTCAAATATCTCACCTGACTAAACTAATTTTTTTTATTTCGTGATTAATTTGTCAATGAGATCAGCAATAGCCTATATGAAAACATCAAAGAGATTTTCTAACTAGATGACAAAATTGCTGTAATAACACATTCAACACAGAATGCATTACTAAGCAGAAAATCGGAACTAATCTCCAAATACAAGCATGAGAATAGATATCTCGCAGCACAAATCAAATGTCTAATAAAACACGGCAAACTTAATATAAATATAAAACAACTAATTATAATATATACGACACTTTCTCTGTCTGTTTATATGTCTGTCCACATTTTGAAATTTTGGTAAACGAATATCTCAATTTTTTACAAATTAAATATATTGCATTAAATTTGAATGATCTTTATAAATGAATATCTGAGAACGTTTCTATTCGTTCAAAATAGATTTGGCTTAATAAAGTAGTTCAAAATAAAGTATATGTATATGTGTATATATATGTATATATATGCATATATATATGTATATATAACTACATCATTTACTCACATAGAATTAATATACGAGAGTATAAATTTATGCGTAAACTTTATTTACTTCAAAAGTTCTCAATACGTAGGTAGAGCTAGTTAGTAAGTTATAAAATATTATGGCGATTAAGCTACACTGAATATTCCGCGTTTCATCCACTCTAGGACTCTTTAGGCTTATGAGCGAATTTTGTGGTTGTGTGTCGTTTTTATATACGCACCTTCTATTGAGATTTAAGTTAGCCAATCAGCTTTCTAGTATCCACCGCGCTCTTCCTATCAGCCAATGAACATGCACTTACCGGACAAAGGCCTATTTCACCTCTGGTTGACCTGTTCCTTTGTGTGTGCTCTATTTAGCCTGGATATCTAGCTTCTTGACCTGATTTAAATTTACGTTAGGGTTTTTTATGCTAGTTTATACATATACATATGCACACACACACACACACACACACACACACACACATATATATATATATATATATATATTATTCAATTTTCACCCCAAACAATGCACAGTGTCACTTTGAAGCAGGGGGCTACTATTAGGGACTTAATTAGCGGGGTCATTATGAAGGGAGATGAGTAGAAAGATGTTTGTTAACATTACACTTGAACTTCTGCATATCATTGCAGTTGGGAAAGCAGAATCCCGGAAGGGAATTCCAAAGACCCACAGTTCTGGGGAAGAAACTATTGGAATAAAAGGCTCTCTTGCACCTAGGGATCTCTACTGTAAAGGGATGAGACTTAGTAGCTTGTCGGGTTTGCCGGGGGTAGTTACGTCGGGGAGGTACAAGTGTTTGCAGTTCGTCAGAGCATTCATCATTAAAGTATTTGTAGAACAGGCAGAGGGATGCAACATCTCGTCGATGGGACAGAGGCTGAAGCTTATGTGACAGTTCAGAACGTATCACGTTGGCGACTCTCTTTTGAACCCTGTCCAGGAGCGAGTGACAAGCAGCAGATGCACCAGCCCAGATGTGACAACAGTACTCCATACATGGGCGAATGGTTGCCTTATAGAGGTATAGGATACTGTCAGGCGTAAGTAGTTTTCTAGCACGGTAGTGGGAGCCAAGCTTCTTCGCGGCAGCCTTGGCAATGCTCTCAATTTATCTATTCCAGTTCATATTCCATGTAAACGTTAGGCCGAGGAGTTTAAAAGAAGTACTTTCAGACAATGTGTTCTTGGCCATTGCTATTGGTGGTAGAGAAGGTTTCTTGTAGTTATTGAAGGAAACAAGCTTAGTCTTAGCAGCATTGAATGTGACCAACCATTTTTGTCCCCAATCCACTACGGATTGGAGGTCATCCTCTAGTGTTTCTGCCATTTCCTTAGATATGTGTTCATTTGTTTTCCCCTCATATCTGTTATAGAGAGTGGTGTCATCGGCAAATATACCCATCTCCGAAACAATTTTATCAGGGAGGTCATTTATGGATATCAGGAATAATAGAGGTCCAAGGATAGACCCCTGAGGTCCAAGGATAGACCCCTGAGGCATTTATGTCATATTGTTTGGATGTACGTCCGTTGAGGACAACTTTGATTTTTCTATTACTTAAGAAGGATTTAATTACATTATGAATTCTTCCAGTGATTCCATATGATCTAATTTTCCTTAGAAGACCATCGTGCCATATCCTGTCAAAAGCCTTAGATATATCAAGGGCCACCGCTCTACCATCCCTTGTTTTATCCAATGAACGGTATATATGTTCAGAAACTACAGTTAAGATATCTGCTGTTGAACGGGCTTGCCTGAATCCATATTGTTTGTCAGTCAGGAGTTTAGCAGCTGTTAGGTGCTGGACTTGGGCTTGATTAACTAAAGACTCAAATATTTTGGCGAAAAGCGGGAGGAGGCTAATGGGGCGATAATTTAGTGGGTTAGTTCTTTCTCCAGAATTCTTGAAGACTGGTACCAAAGAGGCGGTTTTCCAGCACATATATATAAATATATATATATATACATATATGTGTGATAGTTTATGTATATTCATGTTTATTTAGTTTATTTATTTGTTTATTTTCTATTGTTTTTGTTAGTTTTAAAATCATTTTGTATCTCTATCGTAGAGTAAATTTTATCCTGTGAACACCGTTGTTCGCTATTTCTCTTCTACCGTTTAATAGATGTTGGGGTTCTTTAAAGTACAGGATAGCAAATTTTTCAATCTACATGGGTCGTCTAGGTCTCTACATGTGATAGCTTGTCTTATTATTTTCCATTCGACTACCGGCGAATGTCCGCTTTGCTTGAGTTCCCAGTATTTATTTGCTAGCGTTGTTTTCATACAATGTTTTTTTATTTACTTTTGTGGTCATAATATCGAGTTTTGAAATCTAAGGATGTCATACCTATGTAATATTTCTTGTTATTCGGGTTTTCTTTCGCAAATATTGTGGCCTGGTAAGCTACGCTTTTGGTTAGACATTTATTTTGAAATGGGCAAAGTGTGCGGTGTCTACAGTTGCATTTATCTTGTTCGTTATTAGTATTTTTATTTTTATGTGCCGAATATCTACGTGAGCTATGTGGACAATATATATATATATATATATATATATATATATATATATATATATATAGACATAAAATATATATGTATGTAATATATACACTTCGTGTCAAATTATTAACGAGATAACATTTTTTACCAGTTTCAGAAACTTGCCGGTAGTTTCGTATCAAAAGCTTCGGAAACGTTGGCAATGCTGAGCTGCGCATACTGTGAAATTTTCGTACTGTTCCGCGCAATGTAAACAACTTACCATCGCAATTGCTAAATCCACGGTATTTGAAGTGTGCCAAATTAATAACAAGGCAGTTTGTTTCATCAATAAAATGGGTTGTAAAGGTGGTTTGAGTAGTTCTGAAAAGAGTACTATTACAGCTAGCAAAAGTTAAAGCTACTCTCGAAATATCGAAAATGATAGGAAGGTACCATCAAATTGTGAAGAACTTTGTCAAGGACCTTACAAAGGTACGTAATACAGCTTATAAAGGTAAATCTGGAGTTGTTTAACGCCGTTCTCTACTACAAATTAAATAAGAAGTTGTTAAGAACCCTGGGCAGACAAGTCGAAAAGTCTTTGACCAAGCCGGATTGAAGAATGTCTCAAAAAGTACTCGATGTCGCCTTTTGAAAGAAGTGGCACAATCTGTTAAGCCTGTGACAAATCCCCATTAAAGCAACATCACATACAAAACCGATTGAAATGGGCAGAGGACAATATGAAAACGGATTTTTCCCAAGTTTTGTTCACGGATGAAGTGCGTGTCACTTGATGGCCCAGATGGCTGGAGCAAGGGATGTGTCCTAGATGAACGACATCGTCATCAGCGCTTAAGGGGCAAACAAGGTGGTGGTCGTCGTGGTGGATAATGATTTGGGCTGGGATTATCGGAGCTACATTAGTTGACCCATGAGGTGTCCCAGAAGTCGTTAAAATGACATAAAATGCTTACAAATCTTTCCTAAAGGAGCACTTTAAACCATGGCTGAAGAAGCAAAGGTTGACGTTTAGAAGAACCATTATTTTTATGCAGGATAATGCTCCCTCACATACAGCAAACAAAAGCAAAGAGTATTTGCAACAACTGGGGTTCTCTGGGCTACAGAAGATGGAGTGGTCTGCGAATTCACCAGATTTGAACCCAATTGAGATCCTTTGGAGTATCATGAAGCGACGCCTCTGTGCAAGTGGACGCCAATTTAAGAGCAAAGATGAGTTTTGGGATGCTCTCCAAGAGGTATCATGAGGAATAACTGTTGACGAAATCACAAATTTGACTAATTCTGTGGACCAACGTCTTTTACAAGTCATTCATAAAAAGGATCGCATATCCACTACTAATTATGTCAACGTAGAAATTGCTATGTAGTTGTTGTGATCTGATCATTTTTCCTATTTCATTTAATGTCTGAAAATTATTTCAATAAACAAGTTATGGGTATATTGTGTTTTTTATCACTCTCGTTAATAACTTCATACACTGAAATCAACAGATATTTCTATCTTTTGCCAGTTTTTCGCTAATACTGCTTTAAATACTTTTATATTCTGACTGGAGTAACTGAATAGTATTGTAAGCACTTTCTCAAAGTTTCGTGGATTTTTATTCACTCATTCCTTAAATATTTAAAAAAAAACTATAAACTCGTTAATAATTTGATACGCCGTGTATATATATATATATATATATATATATATATATATATATATATATATATACAAAATAAATACATACCCGTGCCCCTCCTGCTGCAAAACCTGCCCGTCCTACACCCATGTTTACACCATTCACACTGAGGAAGATCGAAGGACCGACCGAAAATATGTGCTTTTGAAGGAAACATTCTTTTGTTGTTTTTTTTCAAAAGATTTTTGTGTTCTTACACATCAACACACAGGAAATAAATACAGAAAAGATATAAACATTTATATATTTTTCGTATTCATTAATTCATATATTAAAAGGAATACCCGTGGATACAACATGCACGGTATGTCCTACGTCTCCATCAGGACAGGAAGTTCAGAAAAACTCTAAATTCTCGCTCCAAATCAAACAAGCAGAAATGTAGTTTCCACGAGGCTCTTCAATGAAAAGTTCTACAAAAGGATATGATGAAAAACTGATATGATCTTATTGTGGTATGTTTTCAGTATTTAATGTGTTAGATAAGATTTAAGCATCGAGTAAAAATTTACTTCCCTTTTACAACATCGACTTACAGGAAAGGTGCCCACAAATCGCATACCTAAGTGTGCAGAAAAGTCCCGTGTGATGCGCGGTTATCTTTGCTAGTATATATATATATATATATATATATATATATATATATATATATATGTATATATATATTGATATATATTGATATATATTGATACTATATATAGGAAAAAGGACACCTTAAGTCTTTGACAGAATATGGTTACCCGCAAAGGGGTGCTGCACGTGAAATCTTTGTGGCAGAAGGGGCGCAATCTCCAACAGCACCTCTCCTAAGTCGACATTCTTAAATACCAGGGGCAATTTAAGTGTCTGTATAAGACGACTGTAAACAAACGCCGAGGTAAGCGGAGAGCACTTACAGCGCCTAGAATGTATATATATATATATATATATATATATATATATATATATATATATATATATATATATATGTAATATAAAAATGAATAGGTAAATCGATAAAGTTCGTGGACATAACTGTCCTTAAATACGAAAACATGTTATGTAGTAAACCTTAGATATAAGTGCATTTACATGAGCATGTGTAAAATAATGCAAGTAATACAGCGTCTGTAGCTATGCTTTAAAAACGTTAATTTTACATATGTAACATAAAACACTATCACCTCAAGCATTACTTATGACATTTTGCTGGGAGGGTAGTGTACTATGAGTTATGTGCTCAGTATGCCATCCTCCTTTTTATAATCCAATCTTTTTTTTTGGTAATCCTATATATTCTATTTTCATGAAACTGTCATTGCAGAAATTATCCTCTAGATGTCTGTTCTGTTGATATGATATCATCTTCAAGACATTGCCTATTCTTTTGGGTGGAGGCTCAAAACGTAAACAAAATATTATTACAATCGGTTGCTCATTAGCAAATTTATTATATATATTATATATATGTATATGTATGTGTGTTATGTTGTGTGTATAGTGATTCACAGACAGACTCTTTCGTGTATTAAAGTCCTACAGTATGGCTAAAATAGCACCCATCCCAAGCCACGAATCGATCCCACAACAATCTTTTTATTTATTCATATATATATATATATATATAAATATTTATATATATATGTGTGTGTGTATGTGTGTGCGTGTGTGCGCGCGCGTGTGTGTGTGTGTGTGTGTGTGTGTGTGTTTCGAGGAGGTATAGAATTTTATAAATGCATTTGAAAATAAGTGGAAACATTTCAAGAGCTCTTTTTTTTTTCGTCGATATATTATTTCAATTGCTATATACATACATATAGGCCTATATACATACATATAAATACATGTATATACATATATACATATATATAAATATATATATATATATAAATATATATATATAAATATATATATATATAAGAAAACTATAAAAAATATATTAGTGAACTATAAAATGGTGTAGTATGTTATTGCTAGAAATAACAATGATATTACAAAATAAAACAAATAAAAATTAAAAAACAAACAAACGGAAATGAAAAATAGAAAGGTTTTACCTGTCTATAAAAAGTCTTAAATTTTAATTTGTCCGCTTACAACTGACACATACAACTGACACAAACAACGAGCACATATAAAATTAATCAAAATGAAAAAAAAATTAAATTATCTTTCTAAATTATACAAATTACATTCACCCCACCTTACCTTCGCGACAATTACATAAACATATCATCACGCAGAGAGTTAGAAAGTTGAACACGCATTCTGCTGCCACACACATGCGCATTTATATATATATATATATATATATATATATATATATATATATATATATATATATACTCAAATTCTTCCACGATGTATTCTTCACTGCATATTCTCAGGGCCCTAAGACAGAAATCTAAGATAAACACACATATGAAAAAACTACCTCCGAAATAATACATAAAGAAATTGACAAATTTAACAAATCTTACAAGAAATTAATACATAATGATAAAATATGGACTACCTATATAGAATATCATCCTAAATCCAATACGCCCAATCATCTCTGGAATCGGCAGTGCAAGATAGCAAGAGCGATCACAAAACTCCTAGCGCCATTATTGGGCACAATTAGCAATTCCCATATAAGAAACTCTGGCGAACTTCTTAATAAGATAAAAAACATAGATATGAAAAATAAAACCATGAATAGTCTCGATATAGAATCTTTATACACCAATATCCCTACCAGGAAATGCCTCAACCTTCTTTCAAAACACTTAAATAAAATAAAAATTAAATTACCTTTGCCGATAGATGATATAATTAAAATTATAAGTATATGCATTGACATGACATATTTCACATTCGATGGACTCTGCTACAAACAAACATTTGGACTGCCCATGGGTAACCCTCTAAGTGGGGTTTTAGCATGTCTATTTTTAGAATATCTGGAAACCGGACCCATGAAATATAAATTGCCCAAGGGCACCTCCTACTATAGATATATTGATGATATTTTAATTTTTCTCCCTATATCTTCCAAAATAGAGAATATCAATGATAAATTAAACAAGATCGAACCCACTATTAACTATACGTATGAAAGAGAAAATAACAACTCCATACCTTTTCTGGACATCAATATCATAAATAACAATGATCATCTAAATTTTAAAGTCCATCGGAAAGCCACGAATAAAAATGATTACATACACTTTTACTCTCATCAGGATGATAAAGTAAAAAGAGGATTTTTTCTTAGGGCCCTGAGAATATGCATATATATATATATATATATATATATATATATATATATATATATATATATATATATATATATATAGTGGTATGCAAATCCATTGATTATTGGTCAAAATATTATTGGCTTCAATATTTTATAAAGTCACCCCCAGCTAAATGAAAATTGCTCAATATAGCAGATAGAGCACTAGAATTTTTATTATATGCAAGATAAAGAATACCTTTCAATAAATATATCTCTTTAATCTATAGGTTTTCGATGTCTAGCCGTCTCCTCAGAGGAGAAAATATTAGCAAATATTATAGGGGTTTATACATAATTTGCTAAAAAAAAATGAACATAGAAAATCATAATTAAAAGTTTTAAAGTTTTTTTTAAATCATAGAGCAAGGGAAATTTATTATTGGTTCAAAATGGAAAGGATATTGAATTTCATATCCAAATTGGATGGTAACTTCCGAGGTGGAAGTCTTTGGTAGCAATGAGGTAAACGTATTTTGAATCTTCCACGGCACAAGAAAACAATCCGAAGTAGGCATTATTCCTTGGTTTCTCCTTTGTTTAGATGACGGGGCCCAAATATAGGTCAAGGCTCCTAGACAGAAGCATATGCAGAAAAAAAAGAAAAGAGAAGAAAAGAAGAAAAGAAAGGGAAACAGATTCACCGGATTAATCATCTAAACAAAATTCTTTGCTTTGCATATAATAAAAATTCTACATTTAAAATTTAACCATTTCACATCATAAAATTTTAATTACTTAATTATGATCTCTCTCTCTCTCTCTCTCTCTCTATATATATATATATATATATATATATATATATATATATATATATATATATAATACTATTTTTTGTCTTGCATAAGCATTTATATCGCGTTACACATTCATTAGTATGTTTCGGTTAGTCAGTCAAAAGTAAATAGAAATCTCTTCAAGCAATGCTAATTATACTAAAGTATAAAAGCCATTGTTTATTTATGTGTTATACGAGAAATTGATATGTAAAGTTAACATACAAATAAGTTTTAATAAGAGTAACATTTTTTTAATGATAAAGTTTGCAAAAATGAATACTTTTATTAGAAAATTGTAACAATTTTTTTGAATTGTTTGTATTTCTTTTGCACGCACTTAATCCGCCATTATATTCGCAAGATATCTTTTGGATTTTTTTTGTTTGTTTTTTTTGTTTTGTTTTTTGTTTTTGTTTTTGTTTTTTTGCTAATCCTAGTTGCTCCTATAATCAGTAGAATGATTGCGAAAATGCTAAGATTTTTGTTTCTTTTCATATCGTACGAAATACCTTAATATTTTTCTATCTAAGCCAGAACCATTAGCTACTAGGCGGGCTACTTTCGTCTACTTGTCCTACATCACTATGTCACTTGTCAGTTTGTGTGTATTGTACGCCCAGCTAAAATTTAAAAACTTAACACAAGCGCACTCCTAAAGCTTATATATGTATTTTTTCATGGATCTTCGAATTACTCACACCTGAGAGTATCCTGTACTTCTACGAAGCATAACTTCGCTCATGCCTGGAGTATTGGTGACATACCTAAGCTGGCGTATCTACCACTAGTCACATTCTTAGCCAAGATCCAAGAAAAAATTCTCAAATCAAATAGGTTCCGCACTATCGGTCAAGACCAAACCTTTGTTCCATCGCCGAAATGTTTCATCCGTGTGCCCGTTTTGCAAGTACTTTAATGAAATGTGCTCTGAACTTGTTGCACTTGGCCCCTTTGAGGTAAATACTCTGAATAAGCTAGAGAAGCAAAAAAAAATCCTACACATTCACTTATTGAGGTCTCCAGATACCAGAAAACCTTCTACTCTAATAGTTTCTTTTTTCACAAACTGCTGGACTTTGAAGTTTCCTCCTTGTTTCTTGCTTATCTGACTATACTTATATGCAGATGTTGCAGGGTAGAGAAAAGGGCATCCCCCACTAAGCCACGAAGTCTATTTTGTACTCTGTCAAGGCAGGATAGGCTGTTTTTAGCAGCTCCTGCCCAGATATGGCAACAGTATTCCATCCTTGGACGTACTTGGCTTTTATATAGATAGAGAAGTGCATCAGTAGTGAGATATCTTCTGGAGCGGTAGAAGGATCCCACCATCTTTCCAGCGACCTTGGCAACAGACTTGATGTACATGTTCCATTTCAGATCAGGAGTAAAGCTCAACCCCAGAAGCTTGTCAAAACACGGGGCTTCTCCTAGACGAGAGCCATCCATTGTAATTGATGCCAGATGGGGATCAGAGCGTTGATAATGTAAGGATAGGAGTTTGGTTTTAGATGCATTAAACGTAACCAGCCTAGTTTTCCCCCACTGAACCACGCGCTCGAGATACGAGGAGAGAGAATCAGAGTAGTCTTCGCTTCAGAAGGAGCGTTACGACTTTGTACCTTCTTCTCACTTGGCCCCTCCTTGTCGACTTTTTCCCAGTGGACTACTTTGTTTGATTATACCTCGAGATGAGTTTCCACACCACTAAAGCCAGCCTGATCGCCGTCACTCGCCGAGTATTTGCCGAGTCCCCACCGGCCCCTGTGGAAAAGGCATGCTCCTAATCCCGGACCCGTATCAAGACGGTGATTGAAGTTGAAGGCAACTACATTGAATAAATGTCAGCTCTACTACATAATCAAGTTATGTGGAATTATTTTTTTTTATAAAAGTTTTAAAATACACCTGTACAGTTGTCTACTTTAGGGCGACAAATTTATCGTTCCAACCGGTGTATTCATATACGCACACACACACACACACACATATATATACACCTATCTATGCACATATACATACATATATGTACACACATATTTATACACCCATATATATATATATACTTACATATATACACATGTATATACATCCAAATTTATATATATACACATATATACACATATACATACACATACGTATACATATATATACATATATAAGAGCATATTTCCACAGATAACATCGCAACTCACAAGAGTCATGACGTTGTCTCGCTGTGGAAATAATTATATATTCTCTCATATTCTGAAGGGTAAATAAATATACTCCGTACTTTTGGGTAATTGCGGCAAGTCCGGTTTAATTGCACCAACTAGTTAAAAGTGCTCATTTAGCAACCAAGCATATAACGAGCACTTTTTTTAGTTGGCGCAATTAATACCGGATTTAACGCAATTACACCAAATTACGATATATATATATATATATATATATATATATATATATATATATATATATATATACTCATCCACATGTAACTGTTTACCTTCGAATAAATAATAAACATATATATATATATATATATATATATATATATATATATATATATATATATATATATATATATATATATATATATATATATATACATCTGGAGATGTCTCGGAAGTAGAGTGAAAAGCACATCTTATTTTTCTTTTATTAATATTATTTTTTCCTTGTACACACTTTTTTGTGAATTATTCCATGGATTTCTGCCTTTCGATTATTATGGACCATCTTCTTCCAATTACGGGATTTCTTTGGATTTTACTTGTACAAATGGAAATTCTTTTAACTTTCTTGAAGTTTTACATTTGGATTTTACCGTCACTGGATTTTTTTATCTTCCACCACACTATCCATTAATGTGTAATCACCTTTTTCTTTACCATATTCCCTCTGCTTAACTTATTTTGTTTTCAAGTAAGATCTTTGATTTACTTGTTGTTTCATCAAATACTTCTGCATGCAAAATCCGATCCTGCATTTTGCTAATTCCTACCCTCTGATTAGAAGGAGAGTATTTCTTCAAAACTCCGCGGATTAAGAACTATCTATTTATCTAGTGTTTCCTTTTCAGATTAAATATGTTTTTAACTCATTTCAAAGTGTTTTTAACATATTTCATTGACTGTTCGCTCATATATATATATATATATATATATATATATATATATATATATACACCTCTGGCCATGATGGATCGGAGACTAAAACTTGCTGATATGGCTTCAAATTATCTGAAATAACAGGAAAAAGGGACTTGATTCCAAATATTTTAATATTTCTCATGTGTTGTATCTCCCATCTTTCGAAATTAAGGTACCACAAGGAATATCTCCAGTATTAAATCATCCTTATGCACTGTAAAAGCCAAAGAGGGGAGATATAACATATGAGAAATATTGCTTTTACTGCTTTTATTTCAGATCATTTGAAACCATAACCACAAGTTTTAGTCACACCTTCATGAAAGCAGATATTATTAGATATTTTGTAAATCATGTGCAAGACTAGAAAAACAAATGACTATGATTGAAACATTTTATGGCTGTAAACAGTGGCAAAATGAGACTCTGGGTGATGGCTGATCCTTTTAATGTACGAGTTTAAGGACAAATGTCAGATAGCCCACTATACAATTCTGGTCATTACCTTTCCAACGAGTCTTCATTAGTTTAATTCTAATCAATAGTCCCTGAGATTTGAAAAATTGTACAAGAAAAGTGGTATATATATATATATATATTTAAAATTTGATGAAAATTGGTAAAAAAAAAAGCAAACTATATTTTCAAACATATAAATATTCTTAAATCTGCCTACAAATGTATATATAGTGTTTTGGCATGCTTACTTCAGGTTTTTTGCTTGGTTTTCTTCTTTGTGGCCTTGCCAGGCCACTAATATATATATATATATATATATATATATATATATATATATATATATATATATATATTAACATTTCAGGCATTGTTTATTATCTTGATAAAAACGCATTCACTTTCGAAAATTAGTGAACACACCTCATATCGTGATGAGGATGCGGCATTTCAGACTTCAATTATTGTTTATTTCGCTCTTGAGAGATACACCTGCAGTCTTGATGGAGTAGATACATCGTGCGCAGGCGTGTGTGACTATTCGAAAGAGACGGTAAGGCGTGCCATTCGCTGAAGTGGGTGAATTTCTGTTATGCGAAAGTGTCTGCAGAATAGAAAAAATATATTTACAATTATTATTAAGTGTGCAGCGATTCGGAATATTTCAAGACTGTTATTAATATTCTTCCTTTTTATTTATTTTTTTTTTCAAGGCAACATTAATAAACTTCGACGTTGGGAGTGCCGAATCGATCGTTTCGAGTGCACGTGGTAGAGGTTTTTGTCGTTGTTTTATCTCGCTGTATGTTCAAATATGTTGAGAGGAAAACAGGGCGTTCAATTATGTTTGGTAGTTGATATCTTCATAAATACACAGCCATATGAATAAATCAACAGTAAATAGATTGATATAAAGTTATCTTGCAAATTTTTTAAGGACTAAAATAGTAATTACTCTTACGTAGCGATATTTGATTTTAAGTAGCCTATTTTTTTCATTTGTCTCTCCGAGACAAGTACTTTATTTCGACTAGGTTTCTTTACGAAAATACCTATTCCACGTAAGAAAGCATGTAGAGTGGACACTTTTTCTATCGGATATTATAGTGCAGATAATAAGGATTTTCCTGAGAAGTAACTTCTGTTAAAACTTCTTAGCTAATTAACAACTTGAAGTAGCTGAAGCTATTTAAATACCATAATATAATTTATTAAACTCACTACATCTGTGTATCTGTGTGTCTGTTTGTCTCCATTTTTTCAAAGTGCATCTCCTGCGAGATGCAAGACCGCATAGGCAGGTCAAATGAATGCATTTCTCTGGACTGTTCTTTCCTGGGTTTTATCTGGTAAAAAATGGCTGCTAAATGGTGAAAATTTAAAATAATTGAAAGTAAACAGGTTGAAGTTGTCTTAAAGTACTCTTGCAAGCATGCGCAAATATACATTTATACGTTACAGTCGGTTTATTTTTTAACTATTTTTTATTCGTCTGACGATAGATCAAACGGGAATTACTAAGGATGTTTTCGTCTCGATCCTAGCTGATTGAATCCAATTCATATTTTAGTTTTACTTTTGAAATCACTGCTATATATTAAGTACAATATAATATGTAATAATCGCTTGAGAATTGACTCTATAATAAAAAATGCAGTCTGACCATTTTTAACATGTATTGTCTTGTTGACGCTTCACACCGAGATTATTTTCTCATGTCTAATATTATATAGATTTAAATATTATCGATTTGTTTTTCTCACCAAATAGCAATGCAAATCGCTTGATCATTCCATAAGGTGCTGCATGTTTTTCAACATAAAATCCAAAGCTACCTTGTTGGCATGTATCAGCTAATATCCAGTTCAACATTGATATTCCACATTCTAAACACACATGCTAACTAAATTTTCCTCGGCATCAAAATTAGGGTAGATCATGAAAAAGATGAATGAATGACAATCATAAAATTCACCATTGATGACGTCTTCCCTTGCGCTTATTGATAACCCAGCCCCTGCACCCAGAATTAGTACGTATTATTTAAATGACTGAAATAGAGTTTTAATACCATCGTACTTTTCTTTTTCGTTGGATGCATTTGTAACTAGCGCGGATGTAAATGCATATCTAATGACGTCACCAGAAGAGAAAAAAAAAGACTATAAAAAATAGAAAGGGAACGATCAGTGGAGAGACATAGATAACGTTCGCGATCACGTGCGAGTCGTGAAGGACGATTAAGAAAACGTTCACGTGAGGGATGTTACAATATTAAAGTGCGAATGAGGAAATAAATGTTGTTTCTACAAAGAACAAGCGAGTTGGAGTTATTTCCTATTTTTTATTTTTTTTTTACCTGGGTCTCCTCTGGACACAACACGTGTTGGTCCGCGGACAACGGTGCACATTCTTTGAAATTGATCTTTTCGCTACTGCCTTATCATCCGATTGAATAAGTTTTCTTCTCAAAGTATGTGTTGTTCAAATTAATCAATGATAATCATATTTAGAAAGCATTGCAGATGGGGTTTTTTGGAGGGAGGGGGTGATATCGTTGTTCTGGGAAGTAAGATAAAAATATACACGCACGACTACAAACTATCCAATCATTATCTATGACCGGTTTGCTGATTATCATTTCCCATGTAACAATAAGACCCAAACACCAAAGACTTATCATATTCTTCCATGACTGGTTTTGTCTGAACATCAACATATCAAGTGAATCACATTGCTATAAAACTATAAGTAATTTTAATACAGTCTTGTCTTATTTATAAAATAATTGAACGTAATTATCTTCAAATACTTTCAATCGTTTTAACCTGTAGATTCCAAACACGTTGATGAATCCGCCATCATATTATATGCAATTAATTATACGTTTTTGAAAATAAAATAGTTTTGTTTAACCATATGATGATACAGTGGTCGAAAGGTTAAATTATGGGGTAAAAGACAGAGAGTGAAGAGGTTACATATGTTTTACGAGAGCGAATAAATTCAATGCTCACAATTCCCAAATGCGTTCTTTTCTTCTTATAATTTAGCATTACAACTTTATCCGCAAATAATTTATCTCATCATTGCATATCTTCCTACGTCTTTTTGTTTGCTATCGATGAATGAAACTAGCAAATCCCATGCCAATTCTTGTTTTCATGAATGATCCTGGATAATGAAAATTATGTTTCTAAACTGTATATCAAACTCGTTACTTCCATTGAATGTTATATAGGTTCAGCAAAAGAATGAAATACAGGTGGATTCTTTTAGATAATATTAAACTCACTTCAATAATCTTTCTGTCAGTTTATACAGCTAACGTCACTTTAAATCTTATGACTTTTTTGTATATGATGTTTCGTAAAATAATAACACATTTTCTAAACAAACTGGTACGTTCTCTAATAGTCCGGCAATTCACTTTCGTCTACAAGCGCCGCTACTACTGTCTATTCCAGGATTTTCGAATATTATTTCAAAGGTATTATCCTTGATAACCCATCGATGTGGTCTATCTTTAAAGGTGCATATTTTGTTTTAAAATTATAATTCAATAGAATTACACTTCAATGCTGTAGTCGTGGTAGTGAAAATAATTCAACCTCAGCTAATACTATTTTCATTATTTGCTGGAATAGGCTTGGAGTTACCTTCAATCCAAAGTAAGACGATTAATTTTTTAAATTCCTTTATGTGCGTTTATTGCCAGGTACTTCGAATATTCTTTAGTAACTTTAACCTGAAGATAAGCTTTAAAAAACCCAACTTTGAAAACACTCTACCTCCCTTTAATTTAGAGAATATACCTTCTGGAAATGGTCTTTCAAGCAGTAATTAAACCCCGTCGAAAATTCATTGAATACTATGAATTTTCTGTTGTTCTTTTTCATATATACGGTTGGCGACGACTACTCCGGGTAAGCAACTTTTGCAATTATGCCAAATTGCTAAAGACCTTTCTAACTTCTCATTTATTGCGTCCAGTGTCGTTAATGATACTTTTCGTTTAGGTTTTACATGGATTTTACATTTCCTTTTTATTTCCAAGTAAACCTCTGTTTTTGCGTACAGACCGAGTTCTGAAAAAACGCAAGGAAATTCGCTTTTCATTCATTCAGATTTCTGTAATAAATATTTTCGTGTGTTTCCAATTATTTTTCTCTACGTTACAAAAAGAATTCATCGGTAATTGATATAAGTTAAACAGTACAATCCAGTTTAGACCAAAATGATTTTCTGATTGAGAAAGTACACACACTTTCGATAGATTTTTTCAATTAGACATTTCATTTTTTCTAAACTTGTGAGTTCGTTTTAAATCCCAAGTTGTCACCTATATATATATATATATATATATATATATATATATATATATATATATATATATATATATATGGAGTAGCTGAGCGGTCTTGCTTCAGTTCTAGTAATACATCTGATATGTCGCCGTACTGAATGAGTGTCATATTCGCAACTGGTGTTCCTAGCGTGAGACTTGCGTACTATTCAACGTCTCTCCGAGGTGGCTTTTCCTTAACTAGCCAATCACAGTCTTGTAAGGAGGAAAGACACGTATGTACTCAGATTCATTACATCACGGACATTAATTCATTTGTGACATACCAACAATCACTTATTTATTTTAGATATTAGCAATCTAAATTTTAAGCAAACTTTAATCGCACTTTTTCTCTCGCATACCCCTCTTCCATTATGGCCTGTTGACAACTTCGCAGTTGCAATAAAAAAAAAAAAGCTCCATAGTATTCTTCTTAAATTTTCTATCATTAGATTAATCACGTTTTTACAGAAAGAAACGGAGAGAGAGAGAGAGAGAGTGTGTGTGTGTGTGTGTGTGTTGTATATAAGTGAATGGCTTAATAATACGAAGCTTCAATCCTACGTTCTCAAAAGATAGCTCTAATGCAAATTCCGCTAAACATGTAAGCAACATATTTCCCACACCCAATTTTTTTGTGAAAAAAACATCTCCCTGGTCTTTGCTGACTGCTATCTGAATAAATCCTGTTCATGTCTCACATCTTTATTGCAATACATTTTTTGCTGCTGTGTCTAATAACTGACAGACTCACTAATATATTACGTTTATCTGATTAAGTACAACAGAAATGCATAAATAATGTTCCTTAAGTATTTTTAACTTCAGTTCTATTCAGTAATTTAATTATTTTCAAGAATAAACCAATTTCGATTTGGATTAATTGATCTTATATCAAATCACGATCAAGATATGTATATATTTCTACTATAATTACTCTTAAAAGATATTTCAACGTTACTGGAAAGTAATTAATTAGACTGCAATTTACATATATATATTTATGGTATATACGTTAAAAAAAAGGCAAATAAAATAGTCTATAGTACACCAACTATTATTTCTCCTATATATGGATTAATCGCGTTGACACACCGATTCCTGTCAGACCACCGATGTTCAGAAACGTCGAGCCTGATTAGTACCAGTTGAGTGACCATTTGGGGATTCTAGGTGCAGTATGTGCTCCCCGCTTATCTTGGCATCTGTTCTCAGGCGTCCTGAATATACACTCCACTTACCACTGTTATTTAACAATGTCGACTCAGGAGAGGTGTGGTTGGAGAATGGAGATTGTGCACTTCCTGTAAGAAAATTTCACGCGCAGGCACTCCTACGGTTGGTATTCATAGTCTGTCGAAGACTGAAGGAGCCTTGTTATAATTTCTCCTATCCATCAATTTAATAGGCTGAATGTGTTCAATAATGAATCAAAAAATGACACTAAACTGGCCCTATGAATTACATAAATCTGTTTCATACACACACATATATATATGTATATATACATCCCTATATATAAACATATATATGTATGTATGTATGTATGCATATATATAAACTGTGTCAATCGCTTTATTGCAGATTAGTACAATATCAATATTTCACTAAATATAAGTCACAAAAAAATGAAAATTGTACAATCAAAGGGCTGCTTTAAGGTTAGCTATTTCCCAAAATATTATTCAAATTCATGCTATATTTACGAAGTTATGGCATTTTATTCATTATCAAGGAAATTATACTGTCCATCGCTTTATTGCAGATTTCTTAAAATGCCAAAAAAATCCGGCGACTAAAGGTTGTCGAAAAGCAAAAGATAGTTGCTGGACTCGCAGAAGGATTGTCCATCAAGGATTTAGCCACGGAGCTGGAAAGGGATCCAAAAACCTTGGCTTCATTCTTGTACAATCCGAACATCAAATCCAGAAAAAATAAGGGCACCAGGAGAAACATTTTAGATCGTGATATTCGGAAAATTCGTAGGGAAGTCAACCGAAACAAAAACAGCACCAATGCTTTCGTTTTTGCAAAAGCTGGAATCGCTCCAAGATCCAGGCATGTCCGATAGAATGTGTTGAATGAGATTTCAAGGAACATCAAATCTTTTCTTATGCTTCTATTGAGCAAAGAACATAGGGAAAAACGAATGGCTTGGACATAGAATTACATGAAAATAGATTTTCAACCGGTCCTATTTAGGGAGGAACCCCCTCCTACACTTGACAGTCCCGATAGATGAATCAACGTTTGAAATCCGAACGGAACTCCGACTCGTTGCAGAGTTCATCGCCAACAAGGAGATGGAGGCATCATGTTTCGGGCGGAAAACATTGGGGATAAGTTGGTTGGACCATGCCAAGTGCCAGAGGGCATAAAGCTTACTAGCAATGCGTACGCGGCCTTTTTGGATAATCATTTGTCGGCGTTAGATGACCTATCATTGTCACGAAGCTTTCAGATGATTTTTATACATGACAATATACCATCACATTCTGCTTGGGGCGAATGCAGCCTTCCTTGTATCTATGGAATTCGTTGAGGAAACTCTCATGACCTGACCACCATATTCTCCAGACCTTAGCCCCATTGAATATCTCTAGTCAATATTAAAAAGAAGAGTTTATGAGGGAGGAGAGCAATTTATTTCAAAGGATGCCTTGTGAAGGAACATAGTAGACGTTGCTAGAGCCATAACTCCTTTTAAGATCAAACAAGTGATTTTCTCAGGGGACAAAAGGTTGTTTTAAGTTACTTTAAAAATAGTGAATATGTCGATAAATAATTAATTTATATGCGGCTTATACCTAGGGTTTGCATTTATTTATTATTCTTTAACATAAACATATAATAAGAAGTTTTCATGACTAGACATTGTATTTATTGCCCTAATACAGCATTTTAAGAGATAATAAAGCGATGGAGATTGGAAATTCTTCGATAAAGAATAAAATGTCATAGCTTCGTGAATATCACATGAATTTGAATAAAATCTTTTGAAATAACTAACTTAAAAACAGTCGTTTGATGCTATAAATTTTCATTTTGTTGTGACGTATATTTAGTGAAATATTGATACTTTACTAATCTATAATAAAGCGATTGACACGGTTTATATTATAGTGTAATGGACAGAGTCTAAATGAGCAAAGCCTCAGTTAAGTATATTTAAATGTGCTGTGCTTAGAGTATTGCAGTTATGATAAGCTCAATAGGTGTAATTGCCTACAGCTATATAAATAGAAAGGGTGAGAGATTAATAATTCTGAAATTAAATCTTACTTTTTTAGATTATTACATTACGGAAAAAAAAACAATTATTTTAGAATTTCGAGTAAGAGATCAGTTTCTTATACAAATTTAACGTAAAATGAGCATTAGTTACACCATTTCTCACAAACTAATCTAATCGCTCAAAACTTGAAAATTAAACAAAATACTTGCGGAACATTTTCGTACGATTGTTCACGTTTATTGGATGTATTTCTATCAGTATTTCGTGTATTTTCAATTTTGATCAGTTATCAAAGGTTTTTCTACAAGGGGTATTGGTAGCTATGTTCTGTGCTAACTTAAAAGAGCGGACACTAGGTTTGTGTTTAACTAAAATATGTTAAGATACAAATAAATTTATTCAAGTAAGAAGACGACTAACGTTCTCGTATTTGTTAACATGTATTTGATGTACAAGATGGCCCACTTAAATACACTATTAAAGACACTGTTCAATTCAGTAGCTTAAATAGGTGGAGAATTCACAGTTACCCCTCTTGGGCGTCATTAACAGAAATGTCAATGTTTGACTCCTTCAAATATTGCCAGAAATAACAAAGAAAAAAATTGTAATGGTAGCTTAAATTAATTATTGCTCGGCCATGGACGTATCTATGTTTATCCCTACCTGTAAATAGCATTAATCAAATATACTGTTTCATTTAGTCTTTTACTAATTCATTATAAATAATTGGGTCATCAGAACATAATAGTTGAACTATTATAAATTAGATATTACAAGGTGACCCACTTAAAAGTAGCCCAGAAAATGTAGTAGAGAGAAGGAGCAATTTTTATTGTTAAAATTACCTGAAGTGTTATAAAATATACTGGAAATGTTCCCCGTTGACATCTATGCATTTCTGGGCACGTTTAACAACGTTTGCGAATACTGTCTGCAAATCTTCTCTGGTGATTCTCATAATAGCGTTGGTAATGTTCTCCTTTAGTTGGTCTAGATTGTGAGGATTATTTGCATAAACTTTTTGTTTTAAAGTCCCCCAAAGATAAAAATCACATGATGACATGTCCGGGGAACGTGGGGAGCAATAACTCTTTGCTTATTGTCCTCTCTTTCGTAAACATGTCAGGAACTCGTGTTAGTGATCTGTGAGACGTGTGATATGTAGCGCTATGCCACTATCAGCCGGTCACTGAGGTGTGACCGACAGACGTGTTATAGTAAATGTCTTAAAGCGGTCTCATGAAGATATGAAGATGGGCCAGTCATTAGGGTCTGTGTAGTAAGAAGAAAATCATACCTGAGATGTTGGATCTGGGTGTGGCTCCTTTCTTTTCTCAAGATGATCTCTTCACCCTGGTGGCATTCTGGTGGGAATCTTCATCTCTTTGTCCTCAGGGCCGCCTTTCGGCTTCAGACATTTATGAAGGCATTCATGGCAGACACAAGAAAAATGACACGCGACACAATTGTAATATACATAAGGTATAACTAACTATTTTATTTTACAAAATATATATTACAATACATATTACAATTAATTTTTACAATTAAAACTGGATAATAGGCTTTTCGAAGCTAACTAACCTACCCTAACTAGTGCTAAGGGAGGGGGTGCCCCCCCCCCGTGTACGGAGAGACAGACTATGCGTCCTCACATCATGGTGGTCGTGCAGCAAAGAGACAGAAAGATAGCAAGGGAATTATGGGAAGGGATTTCTTTGTATCTCTACGCTCATGGACAATTTACCACCCGTCCATGCTGCAGAGTGTGTTAGAAACAGTGGCACAAGAAAGTCTCCCTATGCAATCCGAAATTTATGAGTATTCATAAATTTCAGAAGTCCCTAATTTTCCGTGAATGGTGCGTCAACCGGCCGTCAGCAATCAATGTCCCCATGCTCTACGTTCCATCAGGAACTCAGTGAAGCAAGTTATCTTTTTCCACCAGGCTCCTGGTAGACTGGTATACTGCTTCAAATACCAGAGAGGGTAATCATCCTCGCCCTCCATCGAGGCAATGGCATCATGATTTCAGTAACTGGATTTACACTTTCTTAAGCAACCAGTATAATATTTTTTAACAAAGCCGGATTTTACGTGAGTTCATCACGCCGACCTATACGTATTTCACTAAGCCGGATTCTCCGTTTATCACGCCGACCTATACGTATTTCACTAAGCCGGATTTTACGTGAGTTTATCACGCCGACCTATACGTATTTGACTAAGCCGGATTCTACGTGAGTTTATCACGCCGACCTATACGTTTTTTAATTTAGTCTGCATAACATTATTTTCGTAACTGGATTTACGCTCCCTTCAGCAACCAGTATAATGTATTTTAACCAAGTCGGAGTTACGTGACCTCATCACGCAGACCTATATGTATTCCAAGTTATTACTTCAGTTACTGGACTTACGCTCTCTTCAGCAACCAGCATAATGTATTTTAAATAAGTCGGGGTTACGTGATCTCATCACGCCGACCTATATGGATTTAGCAAAACCTCGGTCTTCAGAGGGTCTAATCCAATTTAATTTTGTTAGAGCAAGGAGTCTGCCGCTGAGCGACCAATAAAAACTATCCACCACGGAATATTTATTAATTATATAAAGAATTAATTAAGAAGGGTACTCAGCCTTCATGAGTTAGAATACTCAATTAGGGGGGGGATTCCAAAATAAACAATTCAGAAACCTCGTATACATTAAATCAATGAAATAGGGTGTTAACAATTTTTTTTCTTAAAAAAGAAAACATTTTTTAAAAATCATTTCAGAGCACCTCAGTCACAATTAGAATTTGTTTACACAATGCAAACGCATTACAAGTTATTACATTCATAATTAACTTTTTCCCAAAGTTTTTCAAAACTTGATTTACAAAAGATCATTAAAATTTAATTCCAAAATTTAAAAATTATTTCAAGTATTTTAGTTCATCGTTAAAATCAATTTATGTTAGTTAACTTCTTTGCAAAGTAATTCATTTATTATTTTAAAAACAATCTTCTCAAAAGGTCATAAACTTCGAATAGACCCATTTTTCGTAATACAATTAAAAAATTATTCCAAACATTTGGTTCATTATTAAAATTAATCTTCCGAAAAGATCATAGAAAATTCATTTTGAATCAATTTACCCTTCACAATGAGATTCAGAGACATCCCAAAACTTTTTCATTTCGTAATTATTATTTTTAAAATTCAGTGTACATTTAAAGTTATTTAATTGATTCTTAAAAATCATTTCTTCTTATAGACCATTATCAAGGTCATTTCGAATTCAGAAACATTTCACGTTAATTAACTTTATTTTCCAAAGTAATTATTTTATTATTTAAAAGCAACTCTTTTCCTAAACTCACTCACAAGGATTATTTCGAATTAATAAACTCCCGCCACACCTGGGAGTTACATTAGTTAACGACTAGTTCTGTATAGTTAACAGCTCGAAAAAATTAAAGTTTCAATTAAAGAGAGATCTTTCTAGACTGAGCAAATCTTTTTTCTTCTTAAGAATTAATTCAATTTTACGTATATACTCCTCAGTCAATATTTCAGGGACCCCTATCATACGGTCCAATTTCAAATAAACCTTCAATTAAAGAATTCGCTCGAATAATTCTTCCTTAAAAATAATCTCGAATTCAGGAAAATTTCTTTCGTTAGTCAAATAATATTTCCTTAGAAATTATAAAAAATTCAGAGAATATTCGAAATGTAATAGCATAATTTTTCTTTTAAAAAAAAACTATGACAATTTCAGAGAACTCTTAAAAAATTAACGTAATCATGTAACAGTTGGCTTTTTCAAACACTCGAAGATTTCAAAAAAGTACTTCAAGTTCCGTTTGAATAATTGTCTCTTTTATTTTTAATAAAAACAATTGAAGACATCATTTAATGTAATTTGACGAAGCATAAATAATTTTGTTCTTTAAACTTGGTAGAAAAATTTTAAAAACTCCAAGTTAATTCGTTATTATATGCCCTCCCGCAATCAGCCACGGGGGTTTAGCTATACAATCATTAAAACACAAGAGTAGAGAGAGAGAATGAGGGGGAAAAAGGGGATAGAGACAGAGCGATGCCATTACACACCCCACCACCCTCATAATACCATTACGTAATAACAAAAAAAAATTTCCGACAATTTTAAAAGTCACTCTCTCGTTTTCACAGACCCTAACGGGTAAGGGAATGAGAGAGAGATAGAGAAAAGAAGAGAGACAGAGCAGGTAGCATTGTTCTACCACCCATCCCTCAACACCCTCACAACGCCATCTTCGCTTATCTTTCCCATGTGCGGCCATTGTTTTAAACAAATGAGTGACAGGTAGACTTAAACATTTCTACGAGTTTAAAAAAAATAACAAAATAGAAAAACAATCCTATTTTTAACAAGTTCGTAAAATCCATTCTCACACAAAACTTTCATATTATGTAATCTAAATTTGTAGTAATGATCTTTTTCTTCTTTTCTTTTTAAACAGACAAAACATCAATAAAAAAAACATTATCAATTCAAAAAAAAGTCCCCTTATGTTTCAGAGTTAATTGTTACCTAACCTGAAAAAAGGACATATCAACTGTTCATGACACCGTGCCGAAACAAAGTTCCATTTTCTCAAATCCAACTGAAAAAGTCATTAAAATTCTACAAAGTTCTTACATTTGCAAAGTCAAAAGCAATTTTTTAAGTCCTATATTTTTATAAACCTGAAATAAAGATCAGATAGAAAATGTTAGGTATCCTTTTTTTCTTTCCTTTTTTTTCTTTTTTAAATTTATTTTTCGAGCTTCGTGTTTGCAGGATTTTTTTTCTTTTTCTTTCATGTAATAACAAGATGCATAGATATACACACATATAGATATATATCCTGAGAGAGACAGAAAGAGAGAAAGCGTGAGAGAGGAAGAGATATTGCATATTCTAGAGACACTTTTTTCTCGTCTCTTTTTTTTGTGTGTGTAGGACACCTTTCTTACTTTTTTTTTTTTTTTCGAAGGGTTACTTTCAATACTCTTTTTTTAAAATCGATCTTTTGTAAACTGTTTTTTTTTTTTTTGTAGGTGCAAGACAATTTTTTGTTCAGGTTCTGAATTTTCTTTTTGAGTGCATTTTTTTGTGTACAGGTCTGCCATTTTTTTTAAATTTTGCCAGAATAATAGTTTTTTCCGTTTTTAAAGACCGTGGACCATTTTTTTTTTTTATTCGATTCGTCTAGTGGTCATTATTTTTGGTTATGCCGTGGGTTTAAGGGTCGAAATTGTTTCCATGCTGGGAAACAATATGTCCTGGTCATAGGGCATCATTTATACCACAATCAGCCGGTCACTGAGGTGTGACCGACAGACGTGTTATAGTAAATGTCTTAAAGCGGTCTCATGAAGATATGAAGATGGGCCAGTCATTAGGGTCTGTGTAGCAAGAAGAAAATCATACCTGAGATATTGGATCTGGGTGTGGCTCCTTTCTTTTCTCAAGATGATCTCTTCACCCTGGTGGCATTCTGGTGGGAATCTTCATCTCTTTGTCCTCAGGGCCGCCTTTCGGCTTCTGACATTTATGAAGGCATTCATGGCAGACACAAGAAAAATGACACGCGACACAATTGTAATATACATAAGGTATAACTATTTTATTTTACAAAATATATATTACAATACATATTACAATTAATTTTTACAATTAAAACTGGATAATAGGCTTTTCGAAGCTAACTAACCTACCCTAACTAGTGTTGAGGGAGGGGGTGCCCCCCGTGTACGGAGAGACAGACTATGCGTCCTCACATCATGGTGGTCGTGCAGGAAAGAGACAAAAAGATAGCAAGGGAATTATGGGAAGGGATTTCTTTGTATCTCTACGCTCATGGACAATTTACCACCCGTCCATGCTGCAGAGTGTGTTAGAAACAGTGGCACAAGGAAATAGTGCCACAGCGCTATCTTGTTGGAAAGCAAATTGCATTTAGTCTTGTGGTGTCAGTTGGTCATTAAGAGAAAGATTAAAGAGGTTGGACTACTTTTTACTAGGCTACCCTTTACATTTGTTTTTGTTGTTGTTTTTTTTTTCATTTTTTCCGTTGTTTTTGTTTTTGTTTGTTTCTTTTGTGAAGGGAACGTTAAAATTTAGATATAATTTCTTTATAATCAAGCAAACTTCTTAATGTTTACACTTTATTAATTTTATCCAAGATTTTCCTAAAATCATTTTGAGATTTTAATTGTGTCCAAAACGAAAATACGATAAAACATTAATTATTTCAGAAGCAGCCGATGACCAGACAGCGAATGTTAAACCGGCACCAGTGAAATCTAAAAAAAATGATTCCCCAGAGCATTTTAAATGTATTGATATTTTAATGTAAATATTCTGAGAGGCAGTATGGAGACATTCAGCAAATGAACGTGAAAAGGTTTACTAACGGAATACGCAATACAATAGAATATTTACTTTGTTCATCATGATTGACCGAAAAAATATATAAATTCGGGGAATGCGATTTATGACATTGTCATTTAGTCTTATGTTGAATATGTACAACTTGTAATCAATAAATAAATACATATCTTTGGTTCATATTTATTTGGTAATAAAAATAACGTGTGTTCTATATGTATTATGACCGTCTATAATTCATTGATAGATTTCGTCAAGTGAAAACACAAGTGAACAAAAAAGCTGGAGTAAAATGAGATAATTTTTAAAGGTAGCTGTGAAACGAATGCGTAAATCAGGTAGACACCGAGAGAACGTTTTCGCACTGTTCCAGGGGCTTACAATTTCAATTCTATAATGCCAGAATTAGTGCCACAGGATAACAATGTATAACGTTAAGCATTTTAAAATATTATTACTGGTTCCGTAGCTAAAATAATTATAGGCTATTTTTCTCATCCCAACGTTGTGTTTTACGTATTATTTCTATTCTTTACAGGTTGTGTAGACAGCAGGCCAAGAAGATTCTTTTGACATCAATATGGATTCAACGGGCACGATACTATAAACCAGCGGATAAACACCATATATTTTTTAAACGCCGTATATTTTTTAAACACCGTATATTTTTTATAAAATAACTTCTGATACAATGAAACCCCAAGGTCGATTGTGGGAGAAACGATGTGCCTGGTAGAAGGACAATTCAATGTTTTGTGACCAAATTCACACAAAGGTCACAGTATTTAATATGGTTCAGCAATAGTTCCTGAAAACTGTACGGGAAAGCTTTGAATAATCTTCCAGGAAATAAACACGCCATTTCTCACAAAGAACTTACATTTCGAGAAGATGAGTTTTGAGGATCGTCCATAATGAACTTAATCTTTCTCCTTAAAAAGTACAGGTCTTGCAAAAGCAAGCAGATCGCAATAAATCAAAACGAATCTGCGAATATATCAGTTATATTCAGTTAAATGATTGCAACAGTTAACTCTAGTCCGTTGGATTGGTTTTCGTTAGTGATAATGATCACTGTTATTTAATGGGCATATGATGGTCGTTTTAAGGGTCACTATTTGCGAAGGTCTCCATTTTTCTTGAGGGTATTTATCCTGTAAGAAAATGTCTTAAGATAAACAAACAACACAAGAATTCGAAGGGATACTGTAAATATTTTATATCTGTAATATAAAGGAATTTATAATACAGAAAATAAATATTCTGTTTTGCTGAAATATAAGAGTTTGGTATTTGGGGACCTTTGTATGAATGAGCCCATCAGAGATAGTGTCACACTTGCAGACCGTGTGTGTCCGTTCTGGATTTGTGAAGGAAAGAAGGAGAGTGTTGCCGGTTTAACGTTTTATAGACTCGGTCACGTGACTGAGAGCTAGCTTCTAATTGGGCATGCCATGAAAGAAGTGTATTTTAAAATGTCCAGGTACTCATTTGGAATATTGCGCTGGTTATTCCTCGAATGTGATTGGCTGATGAAACCCAGAGAAAAAAGGGAGGATAGAACGATAAAAAGGAGAAAAGCGGGAGAGTATTCCCACGGTATTAGAAGTTGTAGTAGTTGTAGTACGCCATAGATACATAAACAAGCAAAATATGTACTTTTGGGTCCATACTAAGCCACACGAATATATTCATCGTTCTCTTAGCCAACACAAAGTGACTGTGTGGTTTTATGTGTTAGACAAATCATATCATAACTATTCAGGAAGGATCACTGATATGCTTTCAGTTTCATTCAGATTTGAAGGATATATTATATTAACATTCAGCTGCTTTATAGATAAAAAAATAAAAAATGTTAGAGATTAAAAAAAATATAATATGCTTTTCGGAACTGCCCTGTGCGCGCGTGCGCGCGCACACACACACACACACATACACACGCACACACACACACACATTGTTTCAGCCGTGTTAATCCACAAATTTCATTTTAAAGTAGATTTTATCTAAATATGAATTCTCTCTAAGATTCTTTTGCTAATTTTCCTTATTTCAGGCCTCGTAAGATTTATAATTCTAGTAGAGCGTTTATTAGGAATGTTTGGCTTGTGGTCTTTAAGAGGCGTGTATGCCTCCTCGCTATGTAATTTACTAACTCTATTACTAATTTATAATTTATCAGTTATGGTTTTGCTATCGAAATTAATTTTATCTACTAAATCTAAATTAGATTTCTTATAATTTTAATATTATATTGTTAGAGCAATTTATAATCCTCCTGCTAAGTAAGTTTATAGAAATTGTGTGTTTTATCAGCTTTTACAAACATATGTTTTGAGTTATTACTTTCTATATAATATTGTCCAATTTTTTCTTGAAATCTTTTTCCTCAGTGGAATGTAATATCCTGTTAATATTCATCAAATCTTTTTCAAAGTTGTAAAGTTGCATCCTGCGACGTTCTGCCTCTTTATGTTAGATATTGGCAGGCAACGTCGGGAAGAAAAATGTGAGGAATGCGAGACTTTCCATCATTGTCTAATGGAATGCATAATTTGATGGAGAAATATGTGAGAGAATATCGACCAAAGGATTGAAACAATACACAATAGCAAATATTAAGCATTTCTATAGGAAAATAATCCTTATATAAAGAAATCGTCACAAAGAGAAAGGCAGGCAGTCACATTTCTTTACTACCCGACATCCGACATAACCACGCACACTCACTCACGCACCTTTCAAAAACATCAAATAATTAATAATTTATAATCAAAAGATGATTTTTTTCCGTCTGAAATAAAAGCACGATATTTTTATAGATCAACTGTGTTGTGATTTTACTTGTTGTCAGTGTGTATATACCTTGTACCAGAGACAAAAATACATGTTAACAATTATATATAGGAAAACGTATTTTGAACGACCGGCCGCAGCAAATACGGTATACTTGTCACTGAATCCAAAGTATTCCTTTTGGTTGTTAATTTTAGATTCATCGAGGAGAAAAGCTGCTTTCCACTTTATTTGTACAGGAAGTTCTTCCATATTATTTGTTGGTAATCAAAATATATTTTAGAGAGGTGTTAAAGTTAATGCTTTCCGTGGTTATAGGTAATAATCTAACGTTTAAGAGTACTCAACAATAAATGAGCTGATATTTCAGGTTAGGAATATACAAAGATGAAAACCAATGAATTTAACGAGATTTCTATAATACTGCTAGATAATAAAGTGCAATGAGTACCCTTTTTATATTTAAATACACGTTATTTTAATGTTGCTACACAGTTAATATTATGTTTCAGTTTAATTAGTTATAAGAATAACCAGGCAGCTTTCATCAGGCGACAGCAAAAAAAGTTTTATTCATCTTTAAAATACTTATATTCTAAAAAATAAGGCAAAAAATAATCATGTAGAACATGGTTTAAACTATGAAGAAGATAAAGAAAAGAGAAAAAGAGAAGGTAAAGGAGGAAGTGGGTCAGTATAGGTCACCTGATTTCTCTTCAAATTTAAAAAAAAGATTGTTTTTAAGAGAAAAGGGTGCGATTGTATTTAATTTGTCGTTTTTTTTATTTTTATTCATTTATTTATAATTCCGTCTCGTAGGACAGTGTTAAATATTTGATAAGCAATATTTTATTTTATTTTATATCAACCGGCTTTAAAAAAAACTCATTATATTTAGAGAGTATGAAAGGTTATAGAGATATTTAAAAAAAAAATCATTATATTTAGAGAGTATCAAAGGTTATAGAGATATTTAAAAAAAAAAAAAAATAGGCTAGACACATTTATATGCATAGCTAGATGTAGTTGCTTGTCTAGCCGCACTGATCAGCTGTGAAACAGCGAAACAGTACTGTATGTGGATGACTAAAATTCCCCCTATCTTAGGTTGAGCATTTTGGGAAGTGATATACAAATTACCATTAGCATATTAACCAATGCTCTTTGTGTAAACAAATTGAGCTTAGGTATTTGAACAATGTCTAAATCATTGTTTATTACTTACCTTTATAGTAGTAGCCGAATAGAGCAACTGTTAGAAGCTCTGACTGGCATTTGGGCGGTCGGGTTTCGATCCTTGCTCGAGGTAGTTGCTTGTCTAGCCGCACTGATGAGCTGTGAAACAGCGAAACAGTGTTGTATGTTGATGTATATATATGTGTGTGTGCGTGTGTTAAATATACATTTATGTATACACACACACACACACACACACACATATATATATATATATATCTACTTCATTTATTCACATAAATTTGATATACGAAAGTATAGATTTATGCGTAAACTTAAAGTATTTACTTCAAAAGTGCTCAATACGTAGGTAGAGCTAGTTAGTAATTTATAAAATATATATGGCGATTAAGCTACGAATCCTATAGTTGGATGAAACGCAGAATATTCAGTGTAGCTTAATCGCCATATATATTTTATAAATTACTATATATATATATATATATATATATATATATGTGTGTGTGTGTGTGTGTGTGTGTGTGTGTGACTGTTTGCGTATGTGTGTATTAATACGAATGTGGTTTTTATAGAAACAAATCTTTGGGTATATACATGTAAGTACGTATGTGTAAATTTAAATATCTAGTTATATTTTTGTATTATGCTCATATGTATTTCTCCCTAATACCAGTAGAGTTTTATGCAAACTATTGCGTCATTTATTCGGAGATTTATTTCAAGCAAACATATCCATGGAAACCTTAATATATTTGTCCTCGGTTTCTGTTTTTGCAAATATTCCATTCGTCTTGGCTGATGGTGAGAATGTGCGCAGTTGTGACTATCGATTCGGAGCCGGTTTTCGATAGCAAAAGTTATTTTTGTCATATATGCACACAGGAAAGGTCATTACGAAGTTGGCCTTTCAAAACGAACAACTAAGAAAGGGTGGCCGTGGGAGTGAACGAGTAGAAGAGACACGGTTCGGATGATTTCATTGAAGATCAATTCACTGTATATCTACAATGAATTAGACGCATGGATGTTTATTTTATGTGTTCCTATCTCATTGTCACCCGACCGTAAATTTTGCGTTATTGCCAAACACACATGCACGCACATAGAAAACACACACACACACACACATGCATGCATACATACATATGTATATATATAATTGTATAATATTCTTTATTTATGCAAACATTATTGGCTACACATGTGCATACATGTTTCAATTGTGATTTCTTTCAAAACTTAGCGTCTCAACTGATATCAATGTGAATGTACGCAGTTTTTACTTTTTTTCTTCTTTTTGTACGGAAGGTAGGTCAATTGGATGTGTATACACACAAAGGTCTCTCTGTACAGGGGTTTGCCAGAACAACCTGGGGCATAAGGATACTTTTTCCCGAGAAGTAAACTCTAACCAAATCAATTACCTATAAGTAAACCCTGACCAAATATTGAAAATCATATAATATTTCTTCCCAAATAAGATCTCCTCACTATGTCTAACCCACATTATCTTTTACGAGAAATGGTGCACCTTCTTCAAGTGGTGTTACCTAAAGTAACAGAACGAAGCTGGATACTCCACCAGACTATATAAATTCTTGTCCTGGAATCCAGTAAGACCAAGAAACCCCCCAAAAAATATATACTACACACATATGAAAATGGTTAATTAGGGGGAGGAAAATTATATTCTAAGTTCCTTTACTCAGTGTTTGAGAGATAAAGAACTTTAATAGAACATTCGAATATCTATGTATCTCATATAGAGTTCAAGTGTTAGCCCCAGGTTGTGGTCCCGTGGATTTCTGAGAACTTCTACTGAAGTAAAATAAAACAAAAAATATATAATTTAGTAAAGTTTCTCAATTTTGTTTAAAAAATATTTTAATTCAAACAACTGTTTCTTCCTATTTCAAGACATTTATATTGTATATAATAAAATTCAAGACATTTTTCAGGAAGAATTCATCTCGGAATGTATTTATGACCAAAATTAACCACAAAGGCAAAAAAAAAGCGGCAAACACAAACACAACTGCACCAGTTTTAAAAGTTAATTGAGACAATGGGAATTTTGCTCATTTCCATATTTTTGTAGGCAAAATTAAAACCACTTAGTTTTTATATTTAATTATTAATTTATTAACTGCGGACTGTTATCCTCACCTTCATAGTTGGTGTTTCACAACGTTTCGACTAACTATTCCTCTGGCCTTCGTCAAGTGGTTAACCGCGACAAGATAGGAATGCTGAGTCTCTTAACTGTATGCTCAGTAATTACTGCCTTGTTGTCGTCTCATCACCTTTTGGCCAATTAATCCTCTGACCGACTTTGAGTGGGATTGAAACTGCTATCTTCACACAATGCTCACCTGAAACCGTAGAGACCCAACAGCTCTCTCCACTGCGATACGGGTCCCGAAGAGAAATCAAAGTTGGATTTGTTTGATGTAATAAATCCAAGTTTTTCGTTCTTATCTGGTCTTCCATTGTTAGGTCAGTAACCGATTTGTATATTGTTTTATTACTGGAATCATTTGAGATGAGTAATCTAGCAAAATAAATAGATATACAAATTACTAATCTCAAAGGCTTTCAATACTAAAATAGTACATTTAATTTCTATCAAAAAAAGTAAAATGTACACTTACGCATTTACTCTCAATGGGCATTTTAAGCCATTATATAAACCATGAGTCTAATACACACGTCGAGAAATATCGCAACAATAGACTGTCTAACTTAACAGTCGGTAAATACCGACAACTTTTCTTTGTATTCATTTTCAATCTAAACCTGTTGTTTGCGTTTTTCTTTTATGACTTTTTCCTAGGGCCACACCGACTGTTTTCATGAGAAAAGGCGAATTTTAAATACCTCAGTGATGCAGCAATAACTGGGGACGATGATTCGAGAACGTATGTTAGAAAATCGAATTTAAAATACCTCAGTATTCCACCACAACTACGGACATGGTATTCGAGCCAACAACGTGGTATTCAAAAGACGCATCTCAACAGCATCGACTTGCGACGAATTATTCGAACAAGCAGATAATATTCCAAAAACACTAACATCGAATTATTCAGAGAATAAGCACCATCGAACCGGAAGGCAACATGTTTTAAGAACTAGAAAACAACTCTTAAATTTGCATTGAACTCTCAATTCACCAGATAGCGGCACTACCGCTCAATTCCGCGCACCAACTAAAAAACATAATTGTACAATGGAAAAGTTATAAATAGAAAATCCGTAGATTGATTTTTTTCTTTAAACTAAAGGTGACTTCTCGCTTTTTCGGATTTTTATGTTTTCGCTAAAGGAGCAAATTAAATGTGACATAAAAACTGATTTTAACTATTTTTCTGCCAAGAAAAAAGAAGTTGAACTTTAATTTAAAGAGAGAAATATAATTATTTTTCGTTCGATCTCCAGCGTTAAGAAACAAAAAAGGGTATGGAAAAATCGTAAATAAATAAGAAATAATGGCGGGCTTTAAATACATTATGACACAACTAGGTTTGCGAAAAAAAAAACTAATGCAACAACAGTAGTAAAAACGAACGCAGATAATTTAAAAAACAGCAGATAAAATTGAAGACAGGCAAAATACTAAATACATAAACGACACTAAATAGAATATTTTTTAAAAAACTATTATTGGAGGAACAAGCGAAAACAGGCGTATAACTACAAATTTTAACAAATAAAATCAAATCACAGAAAGTAGCATAGCGTTCTTACAAAACTCAATCTGAAACGTTATTAACAATTTTATTTACACGCGGACAATGGCACAGTTTTCGCTTTGTACTTTAGAATGTATGAGAACTCCTATAACTTTGATTGTGCCGATTGGACAGACTCTAAAAAGGTCCGTTTATTGCTTCGAAAACTGGGATTTACAGAACACAACAAATTAGGGCATTACAATTTACCGCAAAAACGTGTGACTTAACTTTTTCTGAAACCGTAAAACTCTTAACAGAACTGTTCAGCCCGAAAACTTTGTTATTTCATAAGATGTGGAAATGCTTAAATTAAACCAAGAACAATAATGAGGATTATTTAATATTTGTATCAATAATCAACAAACATTGCGACGATTTTGAACTGAATCTATCCGATTACAAATGTCTTTATTCGTACAGGGATTGGTATTGACAAAAGTCTTTTAAAATCGACGCAGAGTCTTAAGTAAATTATAAAACTAAGCAACCTAATATTACAGAAATTGACGTTAAACCGGATTCAAAGATAATAATACATGTAGAGTAATACGGGGTTATTTTGAGTGCGGGGAGAGCGGAATTATTATATATATTGTTAATTATAATATCAATAGTTTCATGTACATGAATGTTTGCAAAACAAAGTTTTAACAGTGATCAAAGGTAAAAGTACATTATTAAGTTGTACATAATGGAGTATAAACTAATTCCTAACACTTAATACTTAAAAAAAAACTTTGGTATTAAATTTCACGCAAGAAATAAATATAAATAACACAATATATAATAACTTTTTCCTTTTTATATTTATATTCCTTTTTATATTTATATTCCTTATGCATATATACTTTTAACCACGATATCTATAAAAGTACTTAGCGAATTATAATTGATCCCTATACTTATTTACATTTTTACTACATTTTGTTTTATACTAATTATTATTATTGTTATAATAATTTTTTAAATTTTACTTTCACCTATATAACCATTTACAATTGACTCAGTATGCCTAGATATCTGTAAGTATATATCTGCATACTTGTGCTTCATATGTATACAAGAATAAAAAAGCATTGGAAATGCAAAAGGATATAGGGATGGTATGCCAAAAAGTATACAAACAAGATAGCTATGAATGGCTAGGCACATGGAAATAGAATTGCATCCAAAGTATAGCCCTATAGCTTTTCTCCAATCTTCATTCCGTGCCATCATTACGGTTGTAAAAAGCTATAGGGCTATACTTTGGATGCAATTCTATTTCCATGTGCCTAGCCATTCATAGCTATCTTGTTTGTAAACTTTTTGGCATACCATCCCTATATCCTTTTGCATTTCCAATGCTTTTTTATTCTTGTTAATTAGTATTTTTACTTACAGTCTTATTTTTAAACTTACATTCATGATAGTATTGTCTTTTTTTAGGAGGCGGCTCATTGCCGCCTCCATTAGTAGCAGGTCGCTTCCTGCTGGGTTTTAGGTCTTTGGGTTTTGGGCCTTAGGAGTTGCCTCTTGTCTTGGTCCTCCCTCGGTTCTATATTACATAGAGAGTGCTACCGCCTCTCTGATAAAACAGTTAGAGTATTATAAAGTTCTAAAATGTTCATACCTTCACTATTAAATTTTTCTTGACTTTCTTGCAGTTTCTTTTGCGGTTAATTTAACTTATTTCCTTTGGCGTTTGGTGAGTTCTTAGAAGAACTGGTCTGATCTACTTTTCTTAGCGAGCGAAGAGATTCAGCTGCATTTAACAATGGTTGCTATAGTGTATTTTTGCGTATGCGTGAGAATTTCAAGTTTCCTCCTTATTTTTCAATAGTTTGACAGTAGTCATGTGTCTTTCTGCCAAGAGCGACAGACGTCAGTGTTAGCCGTGATCGTTTAGAGGTTAGGACCCCACGTTGTGCCCGTGCTAACTTAGGTTCGAATCCTGGTCACAGCATTGACATTTTGAACATATTTTACAATCCAAAATCTGAAGAATTATTTGTTTTTATAACATTGTTTTTTGACGTCGTACTTGCTGATAGGTTACTCTTATAACAATTTTGATCAACTGAGATAAAGATTTCGTGGTTTACTTAACGCTGGTGGGTTACTGTTTAAAGAAAAAACCTTAACGTTCACCTCAAATATTCAGCGTCCAAGAAATATACGCCACTGGCAAACTGGAACATCCGGTGTATTATTTGGAGCTGTCCCTTTTGAGAGAAGTTCCGTGTTCGAAGTGGTCTGTCTACATTGGGTATATAGTGTTTAAAACTTGTTATTACACGTAATCTTATTTAATTATGGAGTTAGCTAAAAAGCGATGGGTCACTGCACTTCTCCGTGTAAAGAGCAGTCGATTGATGCTTGAACTGTTGTCAGAGACCGTTCGTACACCGAGATACATCGCCTCAAAAGAAAGAAGAAAGAAGAAGAAAGAAGAAAGAAGAACAATTGGCCATTTTTGTACCCTTTTTTTTTTTTGCTCTCTTTTGACATTTTAACCGACGTTCTGACACTCGCTGGATTCGTAAGACACTTCTCTGTAAGAATATGTGCTTTTTGAAACTTATAAGTTGATTTTAGTTGAGATTTGGATAGTTTTGTTTTGTAGGCGTATATAGGCGTGTACGGGCCATCCCTATATAGAGAGTGCTACCGCCTCTCTGATACGTGTATGTGCACACTTATACCAATTTCTAACCCTAGTAACTCTGATACATTTGACCCCTACTATCAAGCACCCAAAAACTAGAGTATTAATCCAGGTAATTACTCCCAACACATTATGCTAGACAACCCCATTTCTCTCTTTCTTTATCTAAACTTACCTGAACTTAAATGAACTTCTGAATCATTATTACTTAACACCTACCCGATGAAGCCTTATATCCGATCAACCCCATGCAGACTCCAAAATAATACCCCAACCACATGTTTAGGAACATAATTTATCATACATCTACCTAACCTCGCCTAATGAATTATTCTTAGTTATATATTCTACTTTTATTTTATTTTTTTATTTTTATTTTATTTCTCTATCTTATACCCACTGTATTTATATAATCATTTAGCGAATATCATTCCATATCCTTTACTTTCATTATTATTTTTATCTTTATTATTTTATTATCATTATTATTACTTTTATTATTATTATTATTATTATTATTATTATTATTATTATTATTATTATTATCGTTATTACTATTTTATTTATATCCTTCTAAATGCATATTTTATGGTTTCATATACTTTTACATATTTAAATCCATGTCTGCAATTTTAATATACTTAATTTCTTAAAGACCGTTTATAGTCAATGCATATAAATAGATAAATGCACATAAGTTGGATGTAACTAAGCTTGCTTTGAAAGGACGCATCTTAGTTATTGCAAACAACGCCCCTCTCTCAAACTGCATAGACCTTTAACGTGTCAAACTCCATATGACATGTATCCAACAACTAACCGCGACAATCCACAAGTTAGCGCCATACCCTTAACTGCTTGTCTTTCTCCTTTTCCTTTTAGTTCTTATCCCTGCCTTCAAAGTTTTACCCGTCTTATTCCCTTCTTTTTCACCTTTTCTCTCTCTCTCTCTCTCTCTCTCTCTCTCTCTCTCTCTCTCTCTCTCTCTCCTTCCTTCTATTCCTATCCGTGTCTGGTTGAATACTTAAAAATCCCCCTCGCCTCTTACCATCTTCCAATGTTTATTAAATCTTAAAAATTTAACTGTTGTTGAATTAGAATTGAACCCCCCCCCCTTTTTTTCTGCTTGCTCTAATATCGTTTTTCTATTCATAATAACCATTTCTGTAAAGTCTGATGAAGTTACTGGATCGTTGGTACGATTCAGTAACCGAAATATGTGTAGCTAAGCAGAAAAAAAACGGTAATAATAATAATAATAATAATAATAATAATAATAATAATAATAATATATATTAGCGTATTAAGCGATGCACTGTGTAAACAAATTGAGCTTAGATATTTGGACAATGTCAACACATTGTAAATCCACTACCCGCATAGCGACAACGGTTAGATTGTCATTTGGGCGGTCGGGTTTCGAACTTGCCTTGAGGTAGTTGCTTGTCTAGCCGCATTATCTGATGAGCTGGAAAACAGTACTGCATGTGGATGACTACACACACACACACACACACACACACATATATATATATATATATATATATATATATATATATATATATATATATATATATATTAGTCTGTTTATTATACAAACATTATTGGTTACATATTTGCATATATGTTTCAGTAGAATCCCAATTCAAGGGTAACACTTCATCAGACCTAAAAAGAATCGAAACTTTTTGACTAATGAAGTGTTATCCTTGAATTAAGATTCCACTGAAACATATATGCAAATATGTAACAAAATGTTTGCATAATAAACAGATTATATACCAGCTCTGTCCTGCATTGAGTACTCTTTGATAATCACACGGGTTTCATTGAATTTACATCATAGAAACCAATCGATACAACCATTATATATATATGTGTGGGGGTGTTATAATATAATTCGACAGTTTATAAAATTACATTGAAAACATATTTGTTTAGCATGATAATTCATGGAGAGTCTTATTAGAGTTTTCGGCATGTAATAAAAAAATGATTTACGCTTAAACCAGTGAGTGAGTGTCCGTGTATGTTTTTGCTAGAATGGTGAAGTAACGTCAGTTGGTACCGGGTTTCGTTGCAGACACAAAACTTTTAATCTTACTTCTTATCTGGTCGTTAGTTTAATGTGCGCAGCAGATGCGATCTCTTCATCCATTGATGAAATCCAATTTGTAGCTGAGGCGCAGCTGCTCGAGATCAACTTTAGTGAAGTTAGAAACTTTATTCCCCTCGCCCAGTATATCTCCCACCCCACGACCCGCATCTACTAAAGACTAACATATACTCGCATTAGGAATTAGCGGAGGTGGCAGTTCTGTGTAGGACCACACCTATTCCCCTTCGTTGCTGCAAACAAGTAAGAGCTTTTGTTCTATTTTCATGCCAGCACCTCATGTGCTTCGTGATGGAGACCAAAACTTTAAATGTTAATTAAGTTAAACGTTTGCCAAATAAAAACGGTTTAAACTTGTGTGAAACTCAATAAATAAAATAAAATAAATATAACTATATATATATATATATAAATATATATATACATATATATGCAGTAATAAATGTATATATATATATACACAGTTATATTTATTTTTATTTTATACATATATATATATAGTAATTTATAAAATATATATGGCGATTAAGCTACACTGAATATTCCGCGTTTCATACACTCTAGGACTCTTCAGGCTATATATATATATATATATATATATATATATATATATATATATATATATATATATATATATATATATAGTTTATTATTTAGCTTTTATATAGAGCGGTTCTTATTTTGGTTGGGATTGATTTATATAAAAATTTTACCTTTTTGTTTGTTTTGTAAGATTTGATACCACAAGCATCAATAATCTGTGGCACAATTCATCTAATTATTAAGATACCTATAAATGTATATATATTTATATATATATATATATATATATAGAGAGAGAGAGAGAGAGAGAGAGAGAGAGAGAGAGAGAGAGAGAGAGAGAGAGGGTGGAGGAGGAGGGAGAAAGAGAATGAAAAACTTAAAATTGTGTTCCTCTACCTTTCGTCTGTATTTATAAACGTTCTAATGATTATCTATTTAAAGAAACATAGACGTTAAATTCTGAAAGTACGCGTCTATTTCATGAAGAGAACTATTTGAATTCTTTTTTCACAAACAAAAGTAGATGTTCAAACACAAAATATATGATGAAGTTGAATGAATATCCTTTTCCTTTTTTTAATTTTAATAGCGAGATCGATATTAAAATGAAATACAGTTTTATTATAAACTGACTGTATCCGGCCACGCGTTGCTGTGGCCCAGTTTTCTTAAATGGAAAACAAACAAAAAATCAAAAAGACAAAATATATGTTTCTTACGTTTATGTTCTCGATATTTGTGCAATATTTTGAGACTTGTTAATATTTATTGCAAACGTTCAGCGAATTGTGAAGTGCAATATCTTAAATGAAAATAGTATATCCGTTAAAGCCATTCAATGCACTTCGCTTCCCATCCTTCCCTAGGTTCACAGAGGGGAAAATATAAGCGTTTAATACTACTATGGACATGTATGTGAGCACGCACTGGAAAAATTTAGCCGATTTTTTTCTTATATGAAGTATAGTGTTTTATCAATAATAGTGGTTTATAAATAATAAATTGGTGGAAAAATGAAAAGAAACTGTTTAAAGAATAAACCAATAATATAGGTAGGATGCTGATGATAAATCAGAAGGAAGAAAGGAAGGAGAAAAGAATTTTAATATGCTGTAGGATAAGTTTTAAAAGAAAAGGAAATAGTTTGGCAAACTATTGTTATTTTAATCAAATAAATATCCTTATTTTCACATATTTTTGGAGAAAATATTGCTTTCAAATATAAATGATGAGAATATTCGTAAACATTTTGGTGATTCTTCGTTTTTGTAGCAATATTAATGATCAGATGAAACCAGTAGTATCGAATGAATTGCCATGTCGCAGTAATGAAAATATGCAAAACTCGTGCAAAACGATAAGATTCCGAAAAATAATGAAACAGTAGTGTCTGTAGGTATTTAATTATTATAGTAAATAATTATATATATACAGTGCCGGCAAAAAGAAAGTCCGCACTCGTAATTTTTTTCAAAAACTGCAGATTTAAGCTAAATTTAATGCAACTGTTTAAAGAACCTATACCTAATTTGATTCGCCTTTTATTCCTCTATAATTTTTCCGTGTTCATATTTGACATTTAATTGAGATATTCTTGTGTTCACGTCAATTTAAAAAAATAACTTCAAATTGAGGAGGCAAAAAGAATGTCCGCAGCAACAAATTCGCTTAAAACCAGCTTAAATTATCGCTCCTAAATCAGTTTAAAATATCCACCAACAGGCAACAAAGCATCTCTAATATTAATTGTTGTTGTTCCAGGTTATTCTCCACCTTTCTGCTTTATGCAATCCAGAAATCGGCCGCAGATTGAAATGAGATGGGAAAACGGGACGAAAGACTGTGCAAAAGCACCAAAACACCGGCAGTGGTCGTGATGCCCCTAAATTTGGTCGTACTAGAGTTACTTCTAACAGGGAAGACAGTGCTATCAAGATCCGCAGCCTAAGAAACAGATTTGAAACGGCTCCCCAAATCCAACAACAGTGCAATCTGGTTAAAAAGTGATCTATTTCTACTGTCAAGAACATATTTAAGGAATTTAATTTGCAAGGATATGTTGCAAGACGCAAGCCAATGATTTCTGTAAAGAACAAAAGGCGCCGTCTGGACTTCGTCAAATGCAACAGAAGATTATGACTCTTCATATTGGTCAAATGTGCTTTTTTAGCGGCGAAATCAAGTTCAATAGGTTAGGCAGTGATGTTATGCAGTACGTCCGTCAGATGAAAGACGAAGAATTTAATCCTAGGTGCTCAGTTTCAACACTGCTAGGTGGTGGAGGTTCAGTTTTGGTGTGGGGCATTATTAGTACCAATGGTCGAGGGCCTATAGTTTGCTTGCAAGGTCGAATTAATTCGACCACGTACATTAATTTGTTGACTAAGCATTTTCTACCCTACTTTGGTCGAAATTTGGATGATAATCCCATCTTCATGCAGGATAATGCTCCCATTCACACAGCTGGTAATGTCAAGAGGTTCCTGGAAGAGCATGATCATCCGTGTGTGGATTGGTCCGCACAATCTCCAGACCTGACTCCTACCGAAAACGGATGGCATTAGATCAAGCAACAGGTACGCAATGATCAAATTTCAAATTTGGAAAAACTTTGGACAAAAATTAAAGAAAAGTGGGATCCCCTTTCCCCGGAGTATTGCTGCAGTCTAATTCAAAGAATTCCCAAAAGATTGCAGACTGTCAAATTGCAGAAGGACTATGCTACTAAATATTAAGTAGTTCATTGTGTTCCTGTTGTATTTTTGTTGCATTAATGTCCTAAAGTTACATTTAAATAACAATTTTCCATTGTGCGGACTGTCTTTTTGCCTCCTCAATATGAAGTTATTTTCTTTTAATTGACGTGAACACTAGAATATTCTAAATAAAAGTCAAATATGAACAGGTAAAAATTAGAAGAATCAAACGCCAATCAAATGAGGTATAGTTTGTTTAAACAGTTACATTAAATTTAGCTTAAATCTACAGTTTTTGAAAAAATTACAAGTGCGGACTTTCTTTTTGCCGCCTGTATATATATATATATATATATATACGCATGCATGTATATATATATATATATATATATATATATATATATATATATATACGACTGTAGTATATGATATCATAGTATAATTTTGTCACTTGTAAGAATACTGATTCAAGTCTAAAGTAAATAAGTTCTTGATGAGCCGTTCCATATAAGTTATCAAATTTACCAAATTTTCATTATTAATGATTACTATATTGTCCAATTTCTACTGTACACTCTTTAACCCTTATCCTTGAGTAGCCTCTGGGCCTTGATAATGTGGTGAAGCCTATGTAAAAAAAAAGACGCTTATTTTTATTTTAATAAAGCCGAGAGTGAAAATCGATTTATAGTCCACATGAAGTTTAAACTCGTATATCTTTATTTACTACAATCACCACTGTAATTGAAACTCATGTTTTCCACATATTTACAAAGTTTAACTTATCTATTAATATGTTCAATATTTGTGTCTTCTTTGAAAAAAATGAATGGTCGTTTACTTTTGCATCTTTTGGCAACTTTAATCAGCCATATTGTTCATATCTGTCAGAAAGAAAAACAAAAATGTCAACGTTCATTGGATATGAATGGCTTCAAATGTTATAGCGTATTAAAGTATTTATTTGTTTTTTATGTCGATGAAGATAGTGTTGCTTATATGTTTATGCCATGGATGTTAAATAGATATATATAACATAACATAAGTACCAGGCATTGGCGAATGCGTCGAATTAGGCATTGGCTTTCATGATTTCGTTTCTGTTATAGAACAATTATTATAATTCCGATTCTGATATCGATTCCGATAATCCAAAAAGTTCTGATTTTGCCGGTTCCGATTCCGATTAATCACTGATTATTAGGAAAGCGGAATAATATTATATTATAATATAATTATTGGCCCTCGACAAAAGGAGGCCGAACCTTTAAATTCACCCTTATCCGTTCGTCTGTCCGTACTTTACTCAATATTCCAATTGGATTTTTTTTTTAATTTTGCACGAACATTAAACCTGATATGAGTAAAATGCAACAAGGGATTTTCCGGGTAAACACCAGGTGCCCCGCCCCTAGGGATGCCTTTCGAGTTAAAATGGCTAAAAGTAACACTTTTGTGCTGATTAAAAAAAATTGATGTCTTGGATTTTTATAAAATTTTCTGAAAAGTTGTAACTGATTATTACATAATTTTGTTTGTCTATAATTTGCGATAACTCTTGGGTGTGCCCCAGGGGCCCTTTTAGGGCTAATAAAACACTCCATTTTTTAGATTATTTTACCATATTTGTCCAACTTTTTCTGTGTATGTCTATTTAGCAGTTTTGCATGGTGCTGAATTCAAATTTAAATATGTTAAAAACTTGCGGACTTTGGGGCTAAATGGGAGGGTGTTAGGGAGGCGTGCGGGTAAACTGTGTCCAGTCAAGCAGGAAAATAAACAATGGAAATTCCAGGCGATCAAAAGAACGATCGGTCCCGAGAAAAGATGACCTAAGCTACTACACCAATTCAAACGAAAATAAAAAATGGGAATCCCGGGATTTGTAGCGACCTGTATCCATGACGTCAATCGGTCATGGGTCAGATCCAAAACAGAAAAAGTGCAATAAACAAGTTCGTGAGAATATAGGTTAAGAGGTCGAAGAGATATCAATAAAAAGAGGAGAGAAACAAAGCAACAGGCAAACAGTCAGAGAGACGGACAGATGCGAGACACAAACTGACACAGTTTGCGACCCACCTCTGCCCTAACCCCCCAGCGTCGTCATTGTGTTGAAGTGTGTATATTGAATATATCGTAAAATAAACAAAGTCTTTTTTATTAACAAAGTGTCTCGTATTCATTGATAAATGAAATAACTGTCGATTTTAATAGCTATATGATCACCAGCCAGACATATACCTAACATAAATATGATTTTTCTATCTTTTTTTTCTTTTTTTCCGTGGACATAATTTAACATTATTAACACAAATCCATTATCACACACACACACGTTTTTTTCTTTTTTATTTCTTTTTCTTAGGGTCCCTCTCAATGTATGCTTTTGTTTCTTTTTCAAATAACATCGATGGTATTTTCACCTCAATTTTAAAATTGCCATTGGACAACCGACGTCCGATAGACTATGCTTGCTTCTGCTCAAGTTACTTAATTTTTAACTTTACATTCCAATTACTTTGTTGAAACGGGAAGCAGCTCTATCTTTTCCTAAGACGTTAGTTGCTTGAACAATGGAGATAAGGGATCTTTTATTTTCTCTTATTGAATAGGATGGTGTTCGCAGTTTCCTTAATTTATCATCTCTGTAGGCCAGACGGTAACTATTTACTAATACTAGCATTTCCTTCTCCTCCCCATGAAGAGCTGTTACCTGTCACTCGCCTTTGGGAATTTTATGTTCTTGATTCCCCTGCTTTACCTCTGGTATAGTTCATTGGGTTTCCTTTGAACCCTCCTGTTTCCTCTCTAACTATTACTCTTCTAACTACTAACACTATAACTATCAGCATGCCTGTTCCAGCCAAGCTACCGACTACTATTACACATACAGGCACTTCACCAGCCAGACATATATGTAACAAGGGGACGAATGATAGACTAAGTCATTTTTTTTTTTTTTTTTTTTTTGCATGGTGCAGAACTCAATTTTACATATGTTAAGGCCTAAAACTGCACCGTTTGTTCACTTTCACCCGGATTTGACGTCCTCTGGGGACATTTGGGGCTAAATGGATGACACTGCTGAACTTAGTCACTTTTTTTTGTCTCGTTCACTGTGCACTCACGAGGGACCAGACTTGCTTAACTTATTACATAGGAATTTATTGTCGTAACTTTTAATCAATCAGGTCATATTTAAAGGTTGCACTCGATTTGTATCGAAACTGTCTGGTAGTTATCAATTTCTTTACGTCTAACTGCCTTCACCCCATAATAATAATTAGAAAATAAAAGAGTAACGTCAACGGTTATACTTTTATTTTTCTGGATAGCAAACGACTTATATGGCTTCTGTTGTGGTGGGACCCACTCATTTACATATGTGGATAATATTATACACATAAATAACAAGACCCGGTTAGTCTGAGTGTGTGTTAACCAGAAGCCAGCCAAGACTCTCTTACCTGACAACAATTATATAAATAAACTGTAAATATACTTTTCCTAATACACTTCTTATTGATCTACCTTTGTTTGTTGAGTCTTCAATTGTATTGCCTTATACGTTATTTGCAAACATAACAGTTTCCAACTCGCGACAGTTTCCTTTCTATTTATTCTATTGATTTTTTTTATTTAATAAAACGTAAGAAAACAAGTAGACAACAATATCAACCTTCTGAAATTAACTCTAAATAAAAAGTCAACCGTGTTTTGATTTTCCTTTGGTTTAGTTTGGTTGTTTTTGTTTTACGGTATATCAACCCTTTCCAGGTTAATGAATGCCGAATCCAGTGATTTTGAAGAAAAATTCTTAATAGAATATATTTTGTTATTTTTTTATCTTGTTTTGTTTTTGTTTTGTTTTTTTTTTGTTTTTTTTTTGTTTTTTTTTTCGAGTCGATTTCTATTTAACCCATAGTTGGGACCCTAACAGGTACTACCACTCCGGTTCAGAGTGAACTTGGGAGCAATGGCAATTAAAGGGTGGTTCCACACCCCCTAAAGCCCGCAAGTTGGGGCCTCACCATCGGATATAGTTTAAGGTCATATCCAGGACACATGATTTACTTTAGCTCAATGATATATAATCTATATATCTATAAAAGTGAAAATGTCTGTCTGTGTGTGTATCTGTGCGTGTACATTTACCTACGCAATAACTCTGTCAATTTTAAGTCTACAGACTCGAAATTTGATATACAGGGTACTGAGATTTGGGGAAATCGATGTGATTGGTTTTCAGCATGAAATTTGGCGATTAAGGGGTCAAAGTTTAACGATTAAACCTTTGAGAACTACCAAACTCCTCCGACAATTTTGGGTCTAAACACTTGAAATTTTAGATATGGGTTCCTTGGACATGGATCTAACTTAATAACTTAATTTGAGCCCAAAACAATAAATTTTAAGGGGTCATAACAGGGGTCAAATTTTAAAAACTTGACCACTTTTTTTTTGCTCAACATACATCTCCAAATACTCGGACAACGCCGGGCACCCATGCTAGTAATTTATATATTAAAATTAAATTATAATTCTATAGTTTTATATGAATACTAGAAGATATACCCGGCCTGGTCCGGTGATCAACGTAACGTTAAATTCTTTTTTTAAAAAGGGAGTAAAAACAAAACAGAAAAAAAATAGGACATGTACATACGAGTATTTTTTTTTCTAAACAGTTCAATTTTTGTAAGCAAAAAAAAAAAATTCGAGTTGAGATCGAAACCAAAACCTAAAGACAGTGAGTCAAGTACGATAACCATAGGACCAGCTTATCACAATCTTTAAAAGGTGTCTTCAAACCTCGTGAAACAGTGGACAGATATAAAAATCCGACGATCCCCAAGTACCAATTCTCCATTTTTGATCCCTTAGCAGCCATTTTTACCGGGTAGAAACCGGGTAAAAAAATTTCCACATAATAACTTAATTTGAGCCCAAAACAATATCCTATATACCAAATGTCAAATCTGTAGACTAAAAATATGTTGGGTATATAGGTTGAGATGTGTCCTCACACACACACATTCTCACTTTTATAGATATATAGATTATTGCAAACACTGGCGAAGTACAATGTTTTCCGGCATTTTTTGATGATGATTATGCAGTAGTTTTTAGAAAGTGTAGTAATTCCTTTTGTTTTCGAAACTGTATTTTTATACGTGCGCAGCCAATTGTTCATCTTCCCGGAACTTTGTAATTTGGTGCATATTCACAAGAGAGCCGCGATTTTTTTTTTAATAGCTTTCTTGCTGTTTGGTGATTATAGAAATCGACAATAAATTCGCAGTAGAAAAATTAATTTTGTTTCGACTTTTCGTAGTCCAGTCGCGTGGAGACGAAACTGAAAAAAAAATATAATGCTTTCTTTTAGAATATCTTCAATGAAGCAATGGCCAAAAAATAAAACAATAGAATAGTGAGTGCGGTTGTTCATTTCATAAATCTTTTCATATAATTTGAGAAATGAATAACCATTCCCGATCGTGTAAAAATTTTTAAAAAACGTTGAAACGGGTGCAATACTGATCAAATGTCACGTACTCACACACACACACGCACACACACACATACACACACACACACACACACACACACACACACATATATATATATATATATATATATATATATATATATATATATATATATATATATATATATATATATATATATATATATATATAAAAGAAATGGAAACAACAAAGATAAAAATTTAGGGGATTACAACAAGAGTCTAAAGAGCAGAGTATATTCTAATGTATTAGTAAATTCATTAATACAATTAAAAGAAAAAAGAAAACAGTTGCTCGTTGTAATGCAGATATATAATAAGCTCGATAGGCATATATGTCCTAGAGCTATTTTAATTTTGAATAAGATGATTTATAATTTATAATTAAAATGAAATATTAAAAATCTATTCCATAAGGAAATACAAGCACAATCAATAAATTGCACGATCGCTTCGAAAATGATGTTTTTTATTGTGATAGACAGTGAGTATTGAACAATAATTTGATGATATAGTTTTTGGAATATTTTTGCTGATGAGGAGACTTTGTTTAAAAAAACTATATCATCAAATTATTGTCCAATACTAACTGTCTATCACAATAAAAACAGCGTTTGCGAAACGATCGTACAGATCGATTTTGCTTGTTCTTCCTCATGAAACAGATTTTTAATTTTTAATTTTAATTAAAAATTATCGATCATCTTACTCAATATATATATATATATATATATATATATATATATCATTTAGGCGGTCGGGTTTCGATCCTAGCTTGAGGCAGTTGGCTATCTAGTCGCACAGTACTGTATGTGAATGCCTATATATATATATATATATATATATATATATATATATGTATATAAGAAATAAAAATTACAATCAGTTTACCAAGGTAATCAAAATGGTAAACTTACAATATATTATAAATATTAAAGAGTGAATATTTACAAGTGAAGTAATCTCAACCAGATGTAAAAGCTCAATAAAACCGAAAAGGAAATAGAGCCCCTTAAATTGTATGTTTGTTTATGTTGTATATGTTTTTGGATATGTGTATATATGTATGCATACGTGTGTGTGTGTTTGTATATATATGTGTATATATGTGCGTGTGTTATTGTATATGTATGCATATATGTATATATATATGCGTGTATTATGTATATGTATGTGTGCATTTGTGTGCCTGTATGTATGTATATGTATGTATGTGTATGTGCATATATATATATGCGTGTGTGTATATATGTATATATAGGTTTTAAAAATGTTTTTAACTTTTTAATTTTTAATTTTCAATTTTTAATTTTCAATTTTTCATTTATTTATTTTCATATTTATTTATTTATTTATTTAAAAAAAAATTTTTTATTGTTTTATTTTATTTTATTTTTATTTACTTATTCACTTTTTTACTCTTCTTAATATAATAGACGCTCCATTTCATAAACTTAGCCATTTACCTGTTTCTCTAACTCGTGTTTCTTAATTTCATTCTGGGACTTTCACGTGCGTATTTAAGTTGACCTAATCATTAACGTTAACTTTTGCGCTTTTTGTCTGGGTAATTTTGACCTTGCTTTTCAAATTTAAACTTTCACCGTTTTTCCGGGTTTTTTTTTTTAACCTTAATTTATTTGATTCTTCCGGCCTTGGCAGACGTGTGTTAAATATTCTCTCCAGTGCTTTTTCTGTGCACATTTGAACTTTTCTTTTTGAACTCATTCCATTTGTTATTTTTTCCAAGGAATTCTGCCTTTTGGATCATTTTGGGGCATTTGGAACTTACCTGTTGGATTGGAAGTTTTTAATTCGACCGTGTTTGGATTTTACCATTCTTGGATTTTTTACCCTTCACCGGACTATCCATTCATGTGAAATCTTTTTATCATTTTTTCTTTTACTTCCTAATCCCCTTACCTCGCCCTTTATTAACCAAGTAAGATCTGTGACTTACTTGTGGTTTCATTAAATGCTTTTACATGCAAAATCTGATCTCGAATTTTGCTAATTCCTGCCCTCTGATGAGAAGGAGAGTATTTCTTCGAAACTCCACGGATTAAGGACTATCCACTTATCCTGTGCTTCCTTTTTAAAAATTAAATATGTTTTAACTCTTTTTCAAGATGTTTTTACATGTTTTATTAATCATTTATTCATATATATATATATATATATATATATATATATATATATATATATATATATATGTATACAAGTTAGAAAAGCATTTCATTCAAGGCATGAAAATTGTTAAACAAAATGTTTTTACTATAGGCTTTAAAAATAAAGGTACAAGATTCAATTTTAAATTTATTTATCTTCAAAGTGTACTTTTGTAAATTTTACAAAGTAAGGTATGCAAATTTAATACCTTATTTTGTAAAATGTATAAAAGTGCACTTTGAAGATAAATAAATCTAAAATTGAATCTTGTACTTTTATTTTTAAAGCCTATAGTAAAAACATTTTGTTTAACAATTTTCATGCCTTAGGTGAAATGCTTTTCTAACTTGTAACGTATCTTTTTAAGATTATATTTTATTTAATTTATTAATTTGGATTTAAAAAAAGATGAATGCGGTTTTGTATGTATTTATAAAACTTTCCTACTTTTTATTTCAGATTGTATTTCTCCTCACACCACAACTCATTTTTGCAACCCCCTCTTTGTATTATTACAGGTCTGAATATTCTCTCTGTTTCAGTTTGTAATTCTCCTCACACCACAACTCTTTTTTTCATATCCCTCTTTGCCATACATGTCTGAATAATGAGAAAATCTGAAATTTTTAACAAAAACTTTAAAATAACTTTTTTAGATTAAATTTTTTAAAACTTCTTTCAGAATAAAAATTTTTACAATTTAATAAGGAACGTATCTCATAGGGGTTTCATTAAAATATTCAGTAGATAACGAGAAAATAGAGATGAAAATTTCAAAAGGAGTGTATAACTGGTTACGGTCAATAGTAGTCCTCGCTAGCGAAAGACTTTGTTATTATTATTATTATTATTATTATTATTATTATTATTATTATTATTATTATTATATAACAGATTTTGTGTCCTGTACTTTCGCGCGAGGACTAATATATATATATATATATATATATATATATATATATATATATATATATATATATATATATATATACTAGCAAAAGTACCAGTCGTTGACTGGATTAAAAACAGCCTACAGAAAATGGACTCTGATTTATGAAAGTATGATCGGTCATGAAAAGGAAGGCTTGTAAAGAAATAGCGTCGAATTTTGAGGTATCAAAACCAAAGCAAAATATGATGAAAGTAAAAATAAAATACATAAACCCCATAATTTATTATACCATACCTGTTCACAATGAAATACTTATCACAATATTCTGTGGATCTATATAAAAAAAATCTTGTTAAACTTTGTGACAAATTTCCATTATATGGAGGTCAGGCACGAACGAACACCCCATAATTTTATTATACCATATTTCTTCAAACTGAAACATAATAATCAAAATATACTTACGCAGATAGATATAAAAGTCTTTATTAAAGTTTGTGCCTATTCCCATTCTATGGAGGCCAGGTACGAACGCACACTCCACAATTTTATTATACCATGCCTATTAAAGTTAAAACATACTTATCAAAGTATTATTATGTACATCTATATCAAAAACACCTGTAAACATTTTTTATTTTTTTTATTTTTTATTTCCATACTTTGTGGACCAGGCGCGTACGCAAACCCCATAATTTTAATGAATCATCATTATGCCAGATCAAACATACCAATTTCTGTGTCTCGATAAATCTTCTATCATTATATGTTATCAGTTTGCTATAATAGTCAACTATATAGGAGCCTATTCGTGACCAGACACACACAGATACGTTCAGCTTAATATGACACACACACACACATACACACACATATGTATATATATATATATATATATATATATATATATATATATATATACTTAGAGGTATGTGGTAAAAAAGTGGATAAAAAGTCACTATTTATTAAAATATTTTGATACGCATAAATCCATATGATCGTTTTTGATCGACGACAATGTAAACCTTTACCACGAATCAAAATTCTGTTGCTCTGTGCGCTGTAATTCTCCCGAATGATAATAATTAATCTGAAATACCTCAATTCTTTTTAAACAGCATATGTATATGTCCATTTGAGTGTCTAAACCTAGAAAGTTTAGCGGAGTAAAAGAGAGAGTCATTTATGCTGTAAGCGCATCGTTTACATATAATGATGTTTTCTGAAACCTTTCTTAAATGTATCTTTCATGTTATCTTTTCTTCTAAACAATAAAACGTTGTGCTGATTTATCGTTCTGTCATCATATCTGGTGTCATTATCACCTTAATTGTCCACACGATTCAAGCTTATTGCAGGTAAGGTAAAACGTTTGAACTTGGATGACCTCGCCGTCTAAAGCAGATCTGTCTTATTGACCGGTAGATGTAATCGTTGATATATCGACTAATAAACATACTCACTTTAATATTTAATACCCCAGCGAGTCTTTATTTTCATATAAGTTTCTATTTATATATACTTAAATTTGTGTAGCATTATTCTAGACCAGTTCTCTTTGAAATCTTAGAAGAGATAATCAATTTTTTTGAAATTCTATTTTCTGCAACAATTAAGCACTAGGTTTTTCATAAAAATCGTTACTTGAATAAAAAAAAAATGGGGAGAATAGAAGAATGAGTTTCTGATAATCGATAAAGATTACAGACGATTACATTACGACGTGATTTTGGCTGGCGATGATATTGGCAACAATAATGACGACAACGACACTGTACAAAGAAACCTAATTGGTAACAAACTTCCATGTTGGCAAATTATATAAAAAAATATATATAAATAACATAGTAGGTATTTTCGTCCGCTAAAGTTCAAACTCTGAAGACGCATCTTACAGATTATACAAGAGTTTAATTAGTTCCTGAAAGCAATCCTTTCCTTATAAAAAGCCTTTGTCACTCTAGATAAGGCATAATATTTCCATAGCATTATAGAGTATGCAGGTTCGTATTTTTTCATACTTTTCTTAAATCAAAATCCAACAATAACAATGTTTGCATTTCAGTTTTTCTCTTAAACTTGAAATTATAAAAACAATCGCAGTCGCATTCCAAATACGAACCTACCTACTCCAAAAGTACATATATGTTGTATTTAATAATATCTCCTTGAATGTATGTATATATATATATATATATATATATATATATATATATATGTGTGTGTGTGTGTGTGTGTGTATATATATATATATATATACCGATAATACTATGGCGATACTATGCCTTATCTAGAGTGACAAAGGCTTTTTATAAGGAAATAATTACTTTCAAGAACTAATCAAAATCTTGCGTAGTCTGTAAGGTGCTTCCTCAGAGTTTAAACTTAATCTATAAATATGAAAACATAAGTAGCGCGAAAGATGACATATTTTTAGTGCAAAAATACAGCAATCCAATCTGTGCATACACTTGAATGGTGCAAAAATAAAAGTAAGTAAAAAAAAACGACAACAAACGAATAATAATGTTCTTTTTTCATATGTAAAGATTAGTGAATTATTTATGGATTTGTCACCTGTCATTAGCGGACGAAAATACATACTATCTTCTTCATATTTCTTTTATAAATTTGCCAACATGGAAGTTTGTTACCAATTAGGTTTCTTTGTACAGTGTCGTTGTCGTCATTATTGTTGCCAATATCATCGCCAGCCAAAATCACGTCGTAATGTAATCGTCTGTAATCTTTATCGATTATCAGAAACTCATTCTACTATTCTTACCATTATTTTTATTCAAGTAGCGATGTTTATGAAAAACCTAGTGCTTAATTGTTGCAGAAAATAGAATTAAAAAATTGATTATCACTTCTAAGATTTCAAAGAGAACTGATCTACAATAATGCTACACATTTTTAAGTATATACAAATAGAAACTGATATGAGTATAAAGACTCGCTGGGGTATTAAATATTAAAGTGATCACGTTAATTGGTCGATATATCAACGAGTAAATCTACCAGTCAATAAGACAGATATGCTCTAGACGGCTACGTCATCCAAGTTCAAATGTTTTACCTTACCGGCAATAAGCTTGAATCGTGTGGACAATTAAGGTGATAATGACCAGATATGGCCACAGAAAGATTATCCAGCAAAACTTTTCATAGTCCAGAAAAAAGGACTTAACGTCAAACATATGTTTAACCAATTATGATTTGAATATATAGAATTGTTTATATCATCGCCGAAATCAATACCGAAACATCAACATTTTATTAAAAGATTAAATTGGTTAGGTAAATAAGGGAAATGTCTCAAGTTTATGAATATTCCATATCGGAATAAGTAAATTTATCAATTATCTATGTTATAGAACATTTTATTAGAGGAAAATGTTAAATCAGCATCCAATTTTCCGATGCATTTAAATCGCGGTTTAAAATAATGAATACAACCGACTAAATGATACATATTCGAAAATTCTATTCCGAAATATCAACATTTTATTAAAAGATTAAATTGGTTAGGTAAATAATGAAAAATGTCTCAAGTTTATGAATATTCCATACCGGAATAAGTAAATTTATCAATGATCTTTGTTATTTATTGCTATCGCTGTCTTAAATCGAAAATTCACTTGACTTTATTCTATATATTGTATTTTAATTTGCTTCCATATTATTAGAAACTAATAGGAAGGCCTGGCGTTTCCCAGGATTGAATGATGATCAACGAATGTTTTACACTCTCATATTTTTATTGTGATCAAAATTGGTGAAATCTACCAGTTTTCAATCAAATTGATTGATTGTCTGCTCTGGTTGGGGTCACATCGCAGTCCACCGAAAAAAAAACGCTTCATGTATCTCTCCGCAGTGATTAGTAAATAATACATTGTAGTCTCCATGTTACTTTAGAAAAGCTACTGTTGATTTTATATAAAATAATTAATGGCTTGTAATTAAAGTTAAAAATGCAAAAGTCAAGCATCATGCTTTAATTGTGCGGTAGAAAGTAACAGTTATTTAGAACGCGCCCCTGTCATATGAAAGAACCTACTACTGTTTTTATATGCCTTGTTTTACTGCTTATGCGTGATAATGGCTTGAATTTATTTAATTAAATTAAAAAATCAACTATCATGGTGCAATTGCTCTTAAGCCAGAAGCATTTCGAACGCATCTTTGCCATATTAAATACTCTGCTGTTGATTTTATATCTCGGACTTTTCGGCTTGTATGGTGAAAAGAACTTCTCTAATGAACTTGAATGTTAGGCTGCGTAAGGTGTTAACTTTGGCCCAAATCGTTCGTTCCTTCTTCCATCGGATTATGTCGTTTATCGATTATCGATGCTTATCGAAAACATTTCGATACAAAACCTATCTAAGAACACTGTCAGGCACATGGAGTATCTTCGTGTAAGATTTCATAAAAATCGACTCACTCGTTTTAGAGTTCATAGGGAACGAACATACACGCACAGACAAAGTTCCTTTCATATGATAGTATAGATAATAATCGTAAAATGCGCATGAATTCATCTTCATAAAACGGTGTATAAATATTGGAGCTAAAAATAAACGGCTTGTGTGATAATTGGTTTTCCTTGGCACAAACACCGGAGATTTCTTTTTCTCTTTCCGACAGTTTTAACACGCTCGTATATGACACACAAATTGACTCGGACTTTGACAGGTTGGTGTAAGAGTTTTACGCGAGTAAAGTCTCTTGGCAATCACATGGCATCGAACGCAAATGAAACCAGTCACAAAGAACGTAATTTCGCCGGCAAAGGACCCGAAAGTACTTCAGCCTGAGTGAATTCCGCCACAGATTCCATCAAGAGCGAATCGATTGTTTCAAAATTATAGGGATGTTATATAGCAACAATCGCCACAAGCTCGAATCTTCTTGGTCTTCGCCGCTTCTTAAGGCGGGAAAGTAGAGTAAAACGCACGTACTTTCTGCTTCTTTCCGTCTCGCCGCTCCGATAATCGTTTTGCGCTTTTATTGTCAATTAGATCGATATGGGAAGCAAAGGTGGACACTACCAGGTCTCGGATCATGTTACTAGAACTGGTCAATATGTGGTGACTATTGCTCAATAAATAGGATTAGCTGACTTGTCCTAGTTTGTCTGTTTGGGCGGCATTTTCTTGTGAGTATTATTGCAATATACGGCACAATCACGTTGGCACACCGCTTCTCGCCAGATCACTGAAGTTAAGCAACGACAAACATGGCCAGTACCATATCAGTGAGCATTTGGGAAGGCTAGGCGCTGTATGTACCGCGACGTCGTAGAAATTTCTAAGGGCACGTTTGACTCACTGGCAGAGATGCATCCCCGAATCAAAATGGAAAGAACGGGAAATTACCGTCTTTGCTTGTCTAATCGAGATGATCATGGCTCTAGAATTTGGAGAGCTGTGATCGCCGATGTTGTTAAAACAGCAGGGCTGCTGATATGATTATTGCAAGGTGACACATCAGTTGTAGATTCTTTATCATAAAACGCCAGACTTTTTTTTATCTCTTTAAAAACGGACAATAGTTATAACCAGCGTACTTAGAGTGAGAACTGATAGTTTAATGTGATTAAATTTGAGCCTATTTTTTCAAGAAATCCTATTGATCCCTAATTCTGCATCGGATAAATATCATAATATATAGTTCGCTGCATCTAATCACAACAAGTGAACCATGCATTGTCCCCCGTTAGTACAGACGGAACGAGGCATGAAAAAATGAAAAACGTTCAGCAACCACCCCTCCATTTAGCCCCAAAATCCCCAGGGGAAGCTAAATCCTTGTTAAAATGAATAAACGGTGCAGTTTTAGGCCTGAACATATGAAAACTTGAGTTCTGTACGATGCAAAAAAAAAAAAGAAATTACTGAGCCCATCATTATTCCTCCCCATTTAGCCCCAAAAGTCTTCAAGGCCTTAACATATTTACATTTGAGTTCAGCATCATGCAAAACTGCTAAATAGACAGACACAAAAAATTTTGGACAAATATGGTAAAATAGTCCCAAAAATTGAGTGTTTTTATTAGTCCTTAAAGAGCACCTGTTGCACACCCAAGAGTTATCGCAAACAAAGAAAATTATATAGAAATCAGTTAGTTACAACTTTTCAGAATGTTTTCTAAAAATCCAATATACATACATACACACATATATATATATATATATATATATATATATATAGAGAGAGAGAGAGAGAAAGAGAGAGAGAAAGATAGAGAGAATAAGAGAATAAATGACAAAAAGTTATATTCCAAAATTAATGATTTTGACCATCTTATAATTTATTCCATTAATTCAGTTGACTTATACGATTCTAGACAGTATCTGTTTCGTAGTGAAAAATCAATCACTTAATTCTTATATGAAATAGTGAATCTATTATGCCCTTAACTCAACAATGTGATAAAAATCTGAAAATTGGAAGAGAAGCTGCAATTACCTTTATATTTTACTATTACACTATATATATAAAGCTGAATGTATGTGTGTGTGTCTGGTCACGAATAGGCTCCTATATGGTTGACTGTTTTAAAAACGGATTACATATAATGATAGAAGATTATCGAGACACAGGAATGGGTATGCTTGATCTGGCAGAACAGTGGTTCATTAAAATTGTGGGGTCTGCGTTCGCGCTTGGTCCACAAAGTATGGAAATAAAAAATTTAAAAATTAAAAAAAAACCGTTTACAAGTGTTTTTGACATAGATATACATAAGAATACTTTAATAAGTATGTTTTAACTTAAATAGTCATGGTATAATAAAATTGTGGGGTCTGCGTTCGCGCTTGGCCTCCATAGAATGGGAATAGGCACAAACTTTAATAAAGACTTTTTATATCTATCTACGTAAATTAATGATAATTATGTTTCAGTTTGAAGAAATATGGTATAATAAAATTATGGGGTGTTCGTTCGTGCCTGACCTCCATAGAATGAAAATATGTCACAAAGTTTAACAAGATTTTTTTAATATAGATCCACAGAATATTGTGGTAAGTGTTTCAGTGTGAACAGGTATGGTGTAATAAATTATGGGGTTTATGTATTTTATTTTTACTTTCATCATATTTTGCTTTGCTTTTGATACCCCCAAATTCGAAGCTATCTCTTTACAAGCCTTCCTTTTCATAACCTATCATACTTTCATTAATCAGAGTTCATTTTCTGTAGGCTGTTTTTTAACCCAGACAACGACTGGTACTTTTGCAAGTATATATATATATATATATATATATATATATATATATATATATATATATATATATATATATATATTCAAATATTTCAAACTCCTTGGCCTAACGTTCACAAGAAACATGAGTTGGAACAATTACATTGAAGGCATTGCCAGGGCCGCTGCAAGAAAGGTGGGCTCTCTCTACCGTGCTAGACAACTACCAACACCCAAAAGTATCTTGTACCTCTATAAGGCCACCATTCGCCCATGTATGGAGTATTGCTGTCACATCTGGGCTGGTGCATCTGCTACTAGTCTCTCGCTCCTTGACAAGGTTCAAAAGAGAGTCGCAAACCTGATAGGCCCTGAACTGGCATCTAAGCTTCAGCCTCTGTCCCATCGAGGAAATATTGCATTCCTCTGCCTTTTCTACAAGTATTTTAGTGGTGAATGCTCTGACGAAGTGCAATCACTTGTGCCCCCACGACGTGAGCACCCTCGACAAACCCGACAGGCTGCTAAATCCCACCCCCACACTGTAGAGATCCCTAGATGTAAAAGATCTTTCTACTCCAATAGTTTCTTCCCCAGAACCGCTACACTCTGGAATTCCATTCTAGGTCCCTGCTTCCCCAACAGTACTGACGTGCAGAAATTCAAGTGTAACGTGAATCAACATCTTGCTGCCCAAATCCCTACATAGTACCCCAGTAGTTGTTGCCCCTGATAGTAGCCCCCTACGCCAAAGTGGCAATTGGCCTTGTTTAGGGTGAAAATGTAAAAAAAATAAAAATAAAATAAATATTCTCTTCTGTTTTTAAGTATAATACATTTTATACATTACTAATATAGTTTCGAGATTTCCTTTATTAATATATATAATCTTGAAACTGGATTGATCATACGTAATGACTGATAGACTAATTCAATTAAAAATTTATACGACAATTCATAAAAGAATAAATGAAATAATAAACCAATGTTGAAAGCGAATTCTTAAAAGTCTCCTTGAGCACATTTACGACAATATATGTTAATTAGGTTTATTGAAGTCGTTACTCAATTTTTACTCATAATTAAGCCAATGCCAAAGGATTTCGTCAATAGGTCAATGGTTCGAATAAGTAAAATGTACACGACCCCTGTAAGTCTTGCAACTATATCGCATTTTTTTTTCAATGCTAGGACTCTCTTATCTCAAATTTAATTATGACTTCCAAAAACTACCAATTAAAATATAATGGATTTTTTTGTTTGTTTATCGTCTAGCTTAAACATCATCAAGAATCTTCCAGGGTTTGATGGCTGCTGAGAGATTTTAGTGACGTCATCAACTGAGTACGTGTATCTCTCATTTCTGATTTAATGGATCACGTCATCGGTTTGTTACGTAATTCAATGTATTTGTATGAAACTATTTAATATTTAATAAACTAGCATGGGTGACCGGCGTTCCCCGGGTGTTTAGAGGTGTGTGTTGAACAAAAAAAAATAATAAAAGTGGTAGTAGGAAGGCAGGCTCGAACCGGTACCGTGAAGGAGGAAAAGAAAGTGAAAAAACGTGACATTTTCGTTGTTACGACCACCACCAAACCAGATTTGATGTAGGTTTTAATTAAGGCTAGACAATCGAAAAGAGGGGATGACTTTCAGAAATATCGGTGAAAAAAGTGACCCCTCCCTGTAGAAATGTGCCCATTTGAGGGTGAAGAAATTAATGTTTGTAGTCAATTTTTCAGTGTTTGTTGTCTGAAGAGTCGAGCTTCAAAACAGTACTGACCTTGTGAAACTCCATCGCCTCTGTCAAAAGTTTTAGGCAGACATGCAAACATACATATATAGATTTATATATTTGTAGCTAACATTTTCGACCCAAACCGATTAAAAAGCATGCCCTATTTCTGAATACCCTTTATGTAAAATTTCAAATATTTAGACCAGAAATTGTCTGAGTAATTTGGTAAAGACCGCAGAGGTCAATTTTTTTTTTATTTTGACCCCTATTATGACCCCTTTAGATTTATTGTTTTGGGCTCAAATCAAGTTATTAAGTAAAGTCCATGTCCACGAAACATATATCTAAAATTTCAAGTGTTTATACTCAAAATTGGCGGAGGAGTTTGGTAGAGTTCTCAAAGGTCAAATCGTTGAACTTTGACCCCTTAACAGTCTAATTTCTGTCCGGAAATGGATTACAAAGTTTTTCCCAAATCTTAATACACGGTATATCAAATTTCGAGTCTGTAGACTGAAAATTTACAGAGTTATTTGTAGGGAAATATACACAGACAGACTGACACACACACACACACACATACACAGGCAGACAGACACTTTCACTTTTATAGATATACTAGCCGGCCCGCCTGGCTTTTCTCGGGTCCTATGTATTGTTCATAAGGTTATGTGCATAAAGTGTAAATATGTAAAGTAATGTCTTCCTTAACTACCACAGAGAAAAGACAGACATTTACATTTTTATCGATAGATATATCTATAGAAAGATTGATATATAGGTAGATAGATTGGATGCAATATATAGTAATGATTTAAAAAGTATTAAAAAAATAGACTCATGTACCACCACGGAGAATCGCAACCAAAACGTTCAGCTCACGACTTATTTTGCCTTTGACCCCTTAACAGCCTAGGCTATGTAAACATGTTCACTGCAAGGCTAAAAATTTAGATATGGACCAATAGTTACTATGTTATACATTCGTAATGCCGGCGTCCGACCTTCACCTGGCAAATTTCATTTTTTTTTAAATTTTCACACTTTTGCACTGATTTCTCCCAAATATAAAGTTTTGCTTGGATCCAAATACCTTATATATGAATTTCCATGTCTGTAGTCCAAAAACTCTAGGTGGACTTTGGTAAACAAAATTTGTTAAACAAAAATATATACGTATACATGAATATATATGGAAACAATTTTGTGTTTACTGTAAACTTTTTACGCAAATATTATGCAAGTATAAATCATGTAGAATATCTGCACGTAATAGTTAACTAAAGATGATTATCTAATTAGACAACCGAAGCAACTAATAAGGAATTAATTAAAATGAATGTTTAAAAGAATATGCAAATTAGCTAGATCTTTTGCTTGTGAATGCAATTCCACAACCCATATATAAGAAAATTGTATATTCTTTTTAAATAAATTGAAAAGAGGGTTTTTAATATGAATATCAATACACACAAAAGGAAAACGAATTTATAGGAATAAAGAAAAGATAGATAGATAATGATGAGAATAATAATAATTACAAATAACTTAAAACTAGGTCATAAGAAAAGGGCAAATAACTCTTTTATCGCATAAAGCGAAACAATCAAATACAGCAAAATCGCTAATAGAAAAACAATGAGAGATCTTATATATGTATATATATATATATATATATATATATATATATATATATACTAGCATTGCTAGGTCGTAAAATACGCTTAAATAAGATAGTTTTATTAATGCAGATGTATTTATTAATATATTATATTGGATCCAATATATATGCTTTATTGATTTAATTTAATTTAATGCTTTAATGATTTAATTAAATTTTATTTTAATTAATGCTTTAATGATTTAATTTAATTGAATGATTTAATTTAATTTAATGCTTTAATGATTTAAAATTTAAAAAAAAATGACTCATCCGCCAACACCGAGAATCGAAACCAAAACGTTCAGCTTCCGATTTATTTTTCACCTGCAATTAATCACTGAGCTGCAAGGCTAAAAATATAAGCATGAACCAATAGCTACTACGTTATGCATGTGTATTCGTAATGCCTCGTTCGAATTCCACCTGCCAAATTTCACTTTTCTTTAATTCTCACTATTTTGCTCTGATTTTCTCGGGCTAAAATCCAAATAAAAAGTTTGGCATGGGTCCAAATACCTTACATATAATGTTTCATGTCTGTAAACAAAAACCTTTATGAAAAGTTTGGTAGGCGAAAATTTAAAATATATATATACACGTATACATACATATACGTGGAAAGAGTTTTGTGCTTGCTATAAACTTTTTACGCAAATATTAATCATGTACCTTTTCTGCATTAAAATAATTACACGTAATAATTTTCTAAAGATAATCATCCCATAAGAAAAGTGTAAAAAAACTAATAGGGATTTTATTTAAAAGAATATGCAAATTAACTAGATCTTTTGCTAGTTAATGCAATTCCACGACCCATATATAACAATATAAGTTGTATTTTCTTTTATTATATAAATATTATGTGTTTGTTTAAATGTATGTATGTTTGTATGTCTCCCAAAAACTTTAGACAGAGGCGACGGATTATCACGAAATGGGTATCGTTTTGTAGCACGGACCTTCGGATGACAAATATCGTAAAATTGGCTAAACACATTACTTCCTTCAACTGGGCAAATGTCTACAAGAAGGGGTCGCTTTTTTCGCCAATATTTTCGAAAGTCATCCCCTCTTTTCGATTGACTAGCCTTAATTTAAACCGTCGCCACTTCCGGTTTGCCGATGGACGCAACATCAAAGACGTCATGTTTTTTCACGTTCTTTTCCTTCTTCACGGTACAAGTTCGAGCCTGCCTGCCTACTACAACTTTTTTTTTTTGCTCAATACACACCTCCAAACACCCGGGAAACGCTGGGCACCCAGGCTAGTCTATTACATAAATCTCACCTGTCTGTTTAAACGTATGTATGTATGTATGTATGTATGTATGCCTAAAACTTTCGACAGAGGCGACGGATTTTTACGAGATCGGTATCGTTTTTAAGCACGACCCTGCGGACGACAAATATCGAACAAATGGCCAAGAACAGTAATTCCTTCACACTCAACTGAGCACTTTTCTACAAGGAGAGGTCACTTTCTTGCAGACATTTTTGAAAGTCGTCCCCTCTTTTCGATTGAGTAGCCTTAATTTGAACCGTCACCACTTCCGCTTTGGCGATGGACGCAATGGAAAAGACGTCTCGTTTTTTTTTCACGTTATTTTCCTCCTTTGTGGTACGGGTTCGAGCCTGCCTGCCTACTACAACTTTTTTTCTCCTCAGCACACATCTCTAAACACACGGGCAACGCCGGGAACACAGGCTAGTTTTAAATAAGTAGAAAAAATCTCGGGCCCTATGTACTGTTCATAACTTTATGTGCATATATATATATATATATATATATATATATATATATATATATATATTAAAATGTTTGACTCGGGTCCAGATAACCTACATCTTAAATTTCAAGTTTTTAAACCTAAAATTGGCGGAGGAATTTAGTAGAGTCTGCAAAGGTCTCTGGCTGCTCTATTTTCGTCGAAAAGCTGATTAAATAGCCTGCAGCATTTGTAAATACCTCTTATGTAAAATTTCAAATGTTTAGACCCAAAATTGGCTAATTAGTTTGCTAGAGACCGCAAAGGTCAAATCTTTGGAAATTAGACCCCTTGGCAGCCGAACTTTCGTCCAGAAACCGATTAAAAAGTTTGCCCCATGTCTGAATACACTTTATGTAAAATGTCAAATGTGTAGACCAAAACTTGGCTGAGTAATTTGGTCATAGGTCATTTTTTTTTAACTTAGCCCGAATTTTGACCCCTTAACATTTATTATTTTGGGCTAAAATCAAATTAAAAAGTTGGATCCATGTCCAAGTAACTTAAATCTAAAATTAAATTTCAAGTGTTTAAACCCAAACTTGGCGGAGGAGTTTGGTAGAGTTTTCAAAGGTTAAATCGTTGAACTTTGACACCTTTCACCTCTTTGACAACCAAATTCCTGGCCGAAAATCGATTAGAAAGATTTCCCCAAATCTCAATACCCCTTATGTTAAATCTCCAGTGTGTAGATTGACAATTGACAGAGTAGTTTGGTAGGGATATGTACACGCACGTACACACACACACAGACAGACAATTTCACTTTTATAGATATATAGATATGTATGCATGTTCGGTTTTTATAATGATCTTTCTATTTTAAAATGAAGGAAATAATGTATGTTCTATATGTATCTAGGAACGTTTTCGGTTCTTTGTTGAAGCATCATTATGTGAAAAGAAAAAAAAGCTAGAAAACCAGAGAATTTTAAAGGTTATCCAGGAGAAGGGTATGCGAAGTCAGTAACGTGCCCAGGGAAGTTGTGACTCTTCCAAGAATGGCATAACAAGTCAAGTTTGCCGACGAAACTTAAATTGGTGTAAGATATATATATATATATATATATATATATATATATATATATATATATATATATATATTCCGGTGAAATGTGGCCACTATTTTTAAAAAGTGCGTTCAGAATAAAAAGCATTAAAAAGCCCTTCATTTATTTATATTAATATTTGAATATATTTATTCGATATTTACAAAAATAAAAACTTTTATTTTGTAAACATCGAATAAATAAAGGGATATCGTTTCCAAAACGATCGTACATGAAAAAATGGGATTTTCTTATGTTCCCCCATGTAAACTTGATCATTTCCATGACTAATCCTTCACATTTTCTAGATATAGCTCGAGGTAACAACATCTATTAAGCTTTTTTATAACTGCTATACCCCTTGCTCTTATAGAACTTGTCTCTAACAATATATATATATATATATATATATATAGTAGAAATGGTAATTAATAAAAACTGAAGAGAGTGCTCAATACTGTTGTAGAGCAAATATGCGTTTTATTTTTTATTACCGTATCTTTCTGTTAAATTACAGTATTGTTTCAGCTACCCGGCCGTTTTTTTTTTGGGGGGGGGTCTGTAGCTTCCTCAGACTTTTACAGAAATGTTCGTTATGATAGGATGAAAGAGTGAACGATGCTAGAGGTGGGGTGCGAGAAGAGCGGAAAAAAAGAGGAAGGGAATAAGGGGAAAGGTGAGAGAGGGTGCTTAGTATGTCGGTAATGTTTTAGTTTTGGAGTTTAACTTAACAGAAAGATACGGTAATAAACAATAAAACGTATATATATATATATACATATATATATATATATATATATATATTGTATATATACAAGGTGAACCCAAAAAACAGAGGACATTCAATTGTTTTTCTGAGCATTTTACAGCCAACGGAGAAAAAAAGGCCAAATACCCTAGTGTTTTGATGTGATGTTTTTAATGTAATAAACTAGTTATGACGAACATTTCATTTCATTCGGACAAAACACTAAGAAACGGGGCTTAATTAGAGTTGGGGTCCGTTTTTTTTTAGTCACCCTGTATATATATATATATATATATATATATATATATATATATATATATATATATATATATAGAGAGAGAGAGAGAGAGAGAGAGAGAGAGAGAGAATAATCTAGTATTTGAATGTTATAAAAATCTGATCAAATTATTTCAGTTATCGGGTTACACACAAGTTTTTTAATGTTCGTATCTTTTATTTTTATTTTTACTGATTCCTCAGTGTATCAAAAAGAAAAATATAATGCTTTCCCTTTGTTGATTTTCAGTAATGATTTATAGGTACCTGGAAAGTGCGCCACTGAAACCTACACGATATTTTACGATACATCATCATTCTGTGGATTCATTTATATTTAAAATGCAGTTTTAAAAAATTCCATGTGATCCCTCTTACATATTTAATATTACAAATTCTGACAATATTCTGATTATAATTGATTGAAATGTTGATATTAAAGGATACAGAGGATCTTAACAAATAATATTTAAGTTTTAATTTGTTCCTTTTTTGTTTGCTTGGTATTCGTAAAATTAATTTTTTTTTTTTCAAATTGAAATGAATTCAATGTTATATTTCGTGAAGAAATAAAATAATTCTCATCAATACAGACGGTAATCTGTTTAAAGGCAATAAGAGAAATCTGAAAAATTAAATATTTTCAAAAGAATAATGATTTAGATTCCATTAGTCCACTCGGCGCCTAAAAAAGTAACAGAACGTATAAGTTGCAAAAAATCAAATTTACTTTACGTTTAAATTTACTTGTAAAACAGAAGTCAACAATCATGATTTACAAGTTCGATCCATCCATAGATATTGAAAACGTCATATAAACTTGTTAATTTTTGTATATAAACAAACCCATACTGAAAAACAACAACAACAACAACAACAACAATAACATTAAAAAATAAGATATTTTGTTTTCTTATTTCTGACGAAATTTATTTTCACTGTTTTATAATTAAATCTTTAAATAAACTGTTTAACATTTAAATAAATCCTGTGAATATTACTTTAACTTTAGAATGTTGCAAAACACAATAAATTAAGAATATTCTGAAACAGTTTCGTAAAATTCACATATAATGATAACGTCATCGATCGTGTGATTATCATTGAAGGTCCCTTTCGGTCGCCCTAAGAAAACGTGAATCATAATTAATGTTACAGAAATTTTTCCCACTGATCACTAATAATAAATATTAGATAACATGATTGTGGGTTTAAACCCGACGATGACTAATTAAGCTTAAAATGAAATCATACGACGGCATAGTCTCTAGCTACGCTCACGGGGTGTTTTATTCAGCAACAATTGTTTCAATGAATTGACAAATCAATATATTCTTCTCTTGGTGCGACTTGATTGCACTTGCATACAATTTTTGTCAAGTGACCTTTCATACATCCAACGTTATCTTCATCTTTCGACAATCAGTCATGATTATCTTGGTTCATACTGTCAATGTAAACGATTTAGAGAAAGAAAAAACAACAGTGAAATCCTTACGCTTTATTACTATAAAGATGCTTCCAATCGGCAAAAGGCTGTAAAAAAAGGGGGAGAGGATTATAATTAAATTGTTTCTGTTGAATACAACGTAATCAAACGGTGTACGCTATAATCTAGTTTCCGATGTTACAGCTGAAGTTCAAACTGATCCCCCCCGAGGAATTGTCCTTATATTTGTTACATATTCCTAACATTTTGTCCACTTTATTCTCCGGCCTTCTTCAGGTTGTTTTATTTATTTATTTATTTATTTTAATCATTTCTGAAAAAAAAAAACAAGACATAAAAAAAAGCATTGAATTTTGAACTGAATCTTATTCATTCCATATGAGTAGTTTGTTTCCATTTCATGTCTCGGGGTGTTGTCTGTTTTTATGGCATATTTTGGGGGGGTTATTTAATACCAAAACACACAATACCTATAGTAACACATTTTATATGATTTGAAGGGTTTAATAAAATTCTGGATTGTTCTTTGGTAGCAGTGTTAAAATCTGTTTCGTATTATTGTATGTATGGTAATTAAAACGTTCTATGTTTTCATCGAATCGAATGAGTACTAACGCCATGTTTAATTTTACGAAACTTGTTTCGAAAATGCAATCCCTTAAACCAAAGAATGGAGGTGAACATCCAATCAGACTCATAGAAGAAGAAAAAATAAAACGGCGGTTATTACTTACATACTAAATAATAATTAATAATAATTCATAAAACATGACGATAAAACGTAATATCACAGACGCGTGTAATAATTTGACCATATTTAATATTCCATACCATTGTGAACTGGGAAAGTGAGAAGACATACTAATGACTAAGTAAGTATCCTCCTACCATTTGTAGATAATACTTATTTAGGAGAGTGACTTTTCTCCGATTTAATATAGAAATTTAAAAAAACTTAATTAAACGGACTGGTAATTTGCGGAAAACATGCATCAGGTAGTGGCAGCTGGCGTCGATATTTTGAGTTAATGTGTGGCGGCTGTCTTTGTCTTCTTATTATGTTTTTTTTTTTTTTTGATAGGAATAATCGTCTATTTTATTATTGTAGAGATAACAAGCCAAAATTCATCAAATGAATAAATGAAATTATGAACCAATGTTGAAGGTGAACTTTCACATCTCCCCTTGGCACATTTACGACAATAGATGTTAATTAAGTTTATTGAAGTCGTCAGTCAATTTTGACTTTTAATTAAGCCAAAGTCGATAGATCGATAATTCGACCGAGTAAAGACAAGATGAACCCTTCAACTAGATTGTATTCTAGCAACCATGTCGCAATTTTTACGTCAGTATGCATGAAGTTAAATAAAATAATCTTATTCTTTTTTGTGATTGTTTGTATCCATTTTTTATCATTGATTTGTCACTCGCATTTTTAATTTAGATTGGGTCTATCATCCAAATATCATGATATTTATTACGTAAGCAATTGATTACTAAAGCACGTTGCTAGTGCAGGGAGAAAGATAGCGGAAAAGGTAATAGAGAAGAGAAAATAGAGGGGGACTATTATGACATCCCAATGTATTCTGGTTTTTTGAAATCCTTTAACTTTGCAATCCTTATAAAAGCATAATCGCCCAGTCTAAAGGTTAATAAATTATATATTTAAAACATACAAGATTTTTCTGTGACTCATCAGACTACAACCACTACCCTTGATTATTCTACTTTGATTTCATTCGAAAAGAAACATAAAATTTGACATATTTGAAGATATTATTTTTCCTAATTAAAGTGATATATCTACTCATTTTATAATATACTCATTTATAATAACCGGTGGTGTTCCCTGGAATTTAAGTGACAGCACGTCTCCCAAGTTTTCCAATATTGTTTATCTCTTTCGATTATTTTCCAAGTGATTTTGCATTATCACAACATCCGCTTACCATTTATTTCCCGTTGGCAACAACAATTGGTCATCACTGGGGTTTCAGTGACAATAAGCCGCCTCAATTTTCAAGAACGCTCCGCATTCTTTCAGTCGATGTATGATTAGTGCTCTCCCTCCTCGCCTCTTCCATCCTCCTTGACATTTCACAGCTATTTCGTGTTGTATCAACCAATAATTATGATTCTGGAGTTGAGCCCAATTTATAAGATGTCTTGCAGTTTCAGTTCCGTTGGGTTCATGCGGTTATCCTTCTACCATTTGTTTTTATGTTTACTTCTGTTGTGTTGTGTTGTAAAATGTCTATATAATTTTCTAGCCTGCATTTTCAAATGATTGCTAAAATCATATGTATGCACCCTGACCATTTTTATCCTTATTTTCAAAATAAACAGAGACGAATTTATCAATATATAAGTTTTATTCACAATTAAGCTTTTTGTTCATCGACAACGAGAGGGACGTTTAGTGTAGAGGTTAGTTAGTGCGTGGCTCGACGACAGATAGATGTCAAGATATCAATCACGCTCGTTACTGTGTCTTCTCTCTTCTATTTTCTGTTGTTTATTTTTCTCTTATATAGTCATAAATCAACATTTCTGGAATTGTAAATATGAAGATATCACATTCTTCTTTTCTATTCTGCATTGCGCAATTAATAACGCTTGACCTTGGAATGTAAGTATTCCTTTGTTTTCGATTTAATTATAATTCCGGTCATTTTTATGGGACACAAGAATGTAGATCAAAAGCCATGTGAAATATGCGTGGGTGCCACGTCTCCATATAAAACAGTAGCACTTTCCTTGTAGTTGGTTAGTTTTCGTAGTTCACGAGCATTGGTTACAGCATATGAGGATTTTCTTTAAGAGTTTTGCAGTTTTATCATTGCTGCCCTTTGAATAGTCTCAGTCTTTTCTTTGATTCCAATTTGTCCTAGTCTTTTTCTAGGTAAATTTTCATTATTATTGTTATTATTGTTATTATTGTTGTTATTATTAGTAGTAGTATTAGTATTATTATTATTATTATTAGTAGTAGTAGTAGTAGTAGTCTTGCTATCATCAACTTATTCGATGATCGATCGATGCCTCTATTCAGTCTCAACACACAATGGATACCCCCTGTAAGCGGCGCTGCTTGGTTGCAGTGGCAAGGAGAACTGTTAGACGATTTGAAGAAATGCTGACATAACAAGGCGAGATAACGAGAATAGCGGAGAACGCATACAGCACCTGGAATTCCCAAATGGTCACTCATTTTAATACTGACCAGGTGTAACGTTGCTTAACTTCGGTGATCTAACAGGAATCGATTTGTCAGCGTGAATTATGCTGTATTATCACTCATTATATCAGCTCATCACCACTTATTATATCAACCCATTATATTGAAAATAATTAATGGTGTTCCCTGCAGTCTGAGTAGCAATTTTCCTCAGATTTCCACTATCTATCTTTCTAAATGATTCCTCTTTATTACAACAGTTGTATATTATTGATTACTCACTGGTAAAAACATTGGGTCGCCTTGGGGTTGGTGTGACGATAATTGATTATTAATTCAATGTTCTCTTTTTGCTGTTTTCTTATTGGCGTGTTAGTTTCATTTTACAATTACGCACAGTTCTATTTATACATATTTTCTACATTGTGTATAATTGCATAGGTTTTTGCAAGAAATCGCCATCCCTATCTGCAATATGGTCTTTACTAAACTACCCCGTCCATTTCAGGTTTACTCACTGGAAACTTAATATGTAAGGTGATCAGCCATGTAGAATAAAATCCACTTGTTTTTTAGCTGAGAAAATAGCTGCTAAACGGCTCAAGTTGCATAATTGGAACTGGGGAAGCATAATTCGACGTAATGTGCATAGTCTACGCATGCGCAAATATACATTTATAAGTTAAATTGTGTAAGAATAGTAGGGTCGATCTAAATTATGTTCAAACGCATAATCAATTGAAAAAAGAGTTTAATAAAAGGAAAATATCCATACATCTGGTGTAGGAATGATAAGCTGAATTGATCACAATTATATTTAAAAACTCAATTGAAAAATGGAGTCTATATAAAGATGTACACATATTCAAAATCAGTTTTAGAAATAAAGAGAAATAAAAAACGACCTTCACATACAAACACTGATTTAGTTATATATATATATATATATATATATATATATATATATATATATATATATATATATATACTATCGGGGGTACCCGGCGTTGCCCGAGTGTTTGTTTCCGGGACGGGGGGGATTTTTAAAAAATGTTATGGTAGGTAAGTAGAAAGAATCAAACCCGGAGTCATGAGTAAAAGTAGGAAAATAAAGTGTGAAAAAAAAAATCTGCAACGTTAACAGTTCGGCCACCAAGAAAAGTCAATTCCAGTTGTTTAGGAAAAAAAAAAACGACTACGGTAGGTCGGCGCGAACGTGAAAATATAATGTGAATTGTCCAGCACGCTAACCACTACGCCACAGAGCACTGCAGCTTAGTTTAGTGATTTTAAATAACTTCACATGAAAGAACTACGAAGCCAAACCGGTGTTCTCTTCTCAACTGTTCCTTGTGAACGATCCCCAAACGGTGTTAAGTGGTGGCAGGGGGAGGAGGAATTTATTAGAGAGAAAATATTTTACCATTTCCATTGATCTTAACCGATTTTGGCCGTGACTTCTCAGCAGAAAAGGTATAGAAATCTAAGATTATCGAGGAATTTGAGAAATAATAAGCCTATAACACACCTCAGATATTGTTCTGCCGTTTGTGCATATTATATTTGCATGAAATATCTTGATTTTTAATCCTATTAATGTCAAAATCAGACGGGAAAAAATGAGTTCATTTTATTTATATAGAAGATAGAAGAAAAGAGAAGATAAGAGAAGAGAAGATATATATATATATATATATATATATATATATATATATATATATATATATATACATACAGAGAGAGAGAGAGTATACTTTCAGTATCACATTAAAAGATTATATAAATATCCGCCACTAAACTTAAGTGTATTTTCCCGATTCCTTCATTTAAATAGTTGATCTACAATCATAGCTATGAGCAATTAAATTCAAAGTGGCTCTGTAGGATGTTTCCCCTCATGCGATAAGATATATTTATTAAGGAGATACTTCTTCGGATATCATTTTAGTAACTATTTAGTATTATTTGGATTCACCGGACCACTTTTCTCATCTTGAGTTGTCCGATGAATCCAAATAATACGAATAACCAATCCTCGTCTAAAAAAAAGTCCAAAACATCAGTTTAGTTATTAAATTCATGAAAGTTATATTTTATTTCATTGAAGCATCTTTTTTATTCTTTATTCCATCTATCTATGTATGACTGCTTTTTATCTCTAACAGGTTACGTGATGGCAGCATTGGTTACGTAAACAATGGAACACGTGCAAGAAGATTATATGAAAAAAATGTAAACATTCGCATATATTTATCAAGACAAAATATTAATAATTAATAAAAATTACTGGTGACCGATTTTATGGTTTTGTGAATGAAATTCAAGAGTATATGTACAGTGCCGCCAAAAAGAAAGTTCACGTTTGTCATTTTTTCAAAAACCGCAAATTTAAGCTAAATCGAATGTAACTGTTTAACTAAGCTATACCTCATTGTATTGGCCTTTTATACCTCTGTTCAGTTAACTTTTAATTGAAGTATCCTAGTGTTCACGTCAATTTACAAACATTAACTTCCAAAAGAGAAAACAAAAGAAACTCCGCACAATGGAAAATTGTTATTTAAATGTGACTTTATTACATTAATACAACAAAAATACAACAGGAACACAATGAAACAGATAATATTTAGTAGTATAGCCCTTATGCAATTTTACAGCCTGCAATATTTGGGGGGTATTCTCTTGAATTAGTCTGAGGCAATACTCTGGTGAAAGGGCATCCCACTTCCCTTTGAGTTTTGTCCAAAGTTCTTCCAGATTTAAAATTTTATCATTTCGTAGATGTTGCCTGATGTAATGCCATATGTTTTCGATAAGATTGAAGTCTGAAGATTGTGCATGCCAATCGAAATACGGAATATCATGCTCTTCAACTAACCTCTTGACATTGCCAGCTTTGTGGGTGGGAGCATTATCTTAAATGCGGATGGGATTATGATCAAAATTCTGGCCAAAATAGGGTACCAAATGCTCAGTCAACATATTAATGTACTTAGCCAGATTAATTCAATATTGCAAGCGACCTATAGGCCCTATACCACTGACACAAATAACTCCACACACTAAAAACTGAATCTCCACCACCTTGCAGCTTTGAAACTGAGCACCTGGGATTAAATTCTTCGTCCTTTCTTCAACGGACTTACTACCTATCATCACTATTCAGCCTATTGAACTTGCTTTCGTCGCTAACAATCACTTTCGACCAATATAAAGAATCATGATCTTCATTGCATCTGACGAAGTCCAGGCGGCGCTTTCTGTTATTTACAGAAATCATTGGCTTGCCTCTTGGAACACAGCCTCGTAAATTAAATTCTTTCAATCTATTCTTAACTGTAGGAAAAAAAGCACTCTTTAATAAGATTACATTGGATTGGAAAACAGTTTCAAATCTGTTTCTATGACTGCGCATCTTGATAGCATTGTCTTCCCTGTAAGAAGCAACTCTAGGACAGTCGGATTTAAGGGGCATCACAAACACAGCCGGTGTTTTTGGTGATTTTGTACAGGTTTTCGTACCGTTTTCTCATCACCTTTTCTGTATGGAGATTATTGAACTTCTGACAATCACTTAAGGAGACTCGAGGTATATGGACTAAATGTTATATCGCATAACCTCGGAACAACAACAATTACGACTAAGGATGCTAAAATGTGAATACTTTAAGCTGGTTTTAAGCTAATTTATTGGTGCGGAGTTTCTCCTTGCCTCCCTGATTTTAATCTTTTTTTTTTTAATTGACGTGTGCGTGTGTGTATGTGTGTGTGTGTGTAAAGAGGGAGGGCGAAAGAGCTCTATTCATTGCAATATGCATGCAACCACACGTAAGCGTTGTTCTTGCCATTCATTTTATCTTTTCTGTTTTACAGCACGATATCTTCTAATATCTAAACGAAAACTTGATTTATGTGCATGAAATGTCTTTTTTTATTTATTTTGGTTTGTTCTGAATATGTTATTTATATTATTTCCGTGTTCTGATAAACAACAACACAAGACCCGTCCTTTATATGCTTTTGGTCTCGCACACTTATATACTGCTTTATCTTTATGTAATCACAATTAGGAATTTGATCACTTGCTATATATAAAATTTTATACTAACTTTTATATATTTACTATCAATATTTATGAAGTCCAGGAGTCTTCTTATCATAATAGTAATTGTTTTCATTTTCGTTGCATATTAATTCTTACATACTTCACTTTGTTTTTATTTTAGTTGCATATTAATTTTTACATACTTCACTTTGTTTTTATTTTAGTTGCATATTAATTTTTACATACTTCACTTTGTTTTCATTTTAGTTGCATATTAATTATTACATACTTCACTTTGTTTTTTATTTTAGTTGCATATTAATTTTTACATACTTCTCTTTGTTTTTTATTTTAGTTGCATATTAATTTTTACATACTTCTCTTTGTTTTTATTTTAGTTGCATATAAATTTTTACATACTTCACTTTGTTTTTTATTTTAGTTGCATATTAATTTTTACATACTTCACTTTGTTTTTTATTTTAGTTGCATATTAATTTTTACATACTTCTCTTTGTTTTTATTTTAGTTGCATATTAATTTTTACATACTTCACTTTGTTTTTTATTTTAGTTGCATATTAATTTTTACATACTTCACTTTGTTTTTATTTTAGTTGCATATTAATTATTACATACTTCACTTTGTTTTCATTTTAGTTGCATATTAATTATTACATACTTCACTTTGTTTTTTATTTTAGTTGCATATTAATTTTTACATACTTCACTTTGTTTTCATTTTAGTTGCATATTAATTATTACATACTTCTCTTTGTTTTTATTTTAGTTGCATATTAATTCTTACATACTTCTCTTTGTTTTTATTTTAGTTGCATATTAATTTTTACATACTTCACTTTGTTTTTTATTTTAGTTGCATATTAATTTTTACATACTTCACTTTGTTTTTATTTTAGTTGCATATTAATTATTACATACTTCACTTTGTTTTCATTTTAGTTGCATATTAATTATTACATACTTCACTTTGTTTTTTATTTTAGTTGCATATTAATTTTTACATACTTCACTTTGTTTTTTATTTTAGTTGCATATTAATTATTACATACTTCACTTTGTTTTTTATTTTAGTTGCATATTAATTTTTACATACTTCTCTTTGTTTTTATTTTAGTTTCATATTAATTTTTACATACTTCACTTTGTTTTTTATTTTAGTTGCATATTAATTTTTACATACTTCACTTTGTTTTTATTTTAGTTGCATATTAATTATTACATACTTCACTTTGTTTTCATTTTAGTTGCATATTAATTATTACATATTTCACTTTGTTTTTATTTTAGTTGCATATTAATTTTTACATACTTCACTTTGTTTTCATTTTAGTTGCATATTAATTATTACATACTTCACTTTGTTTTTTATTTTAGTTGCATATTAATTTTTACATACTTCTCTTTGTTTTTATTTTAGTTGCATATTAATTTTTACATACTTCACTTTGTTTTCATTTTAGTTGCATATTAATTTTTACATACTTCACTTTGTTTTTATTTTAGTTGCATATTAATTTTTACATACTTCACTTTGTTTTCATTTTAGTTGCATATTAATTATTACATACTTCACTTTGTTTTTATTTTAGTTGCATATTAATTATTACATACTTCTCTTTGTTTTTATTTTAGTTGCATATTAATTTTTACATACTTCTCTTTGTTTTTATTTTAGTTGCATATTAATTATTACATACTTCACTTTGTTTTTATTTTAGTTGCATATTAATTTTTACATACTTCTCTTTGTTTTTATTTTAGTTGCATATTAATTATTACATACTTCACTTTGTTTTTATTTTAGTTGCATATTAATTATTACATACTTCACTTTGTTTTCATTTTAGTTGCATATTAATTATTACATACTTCACTTTGTTTTTATTTTAGTTGCATATTAATTTTTACATACTTCACTTTGTTTTTTATTTTAGTTGCATATTAATTATTACATACTTCACTTTGTTTTTATTTTAGTTGCATATTAATTTTTACATACTTCACTTTGTTTTTATTTTAGTTGCATATTAATTTTTACATACTTCACTTTGTTTTTATTTTAGTTGCATATTAATTTTTACATACTTCACTTTGTTTTCATTTTAGTTGCATATTAATTTTTACGTACTTCACTTTTTTTTATTTTTTTATTGCATTTTCACCCCAAACAAGGCAAATTGCCACTTTGGTGTAGGGGGCTACTATCAGGGGCAACAACTACTGGGGGACTATGTAGGGATTTGGGCAGCAAGATGTCGGTTCACGTTACACTTTAACTTCTGCACGTCAGTACAGTTGGGGAAGCAGGGACCTGGAATGGAATTCCAAAGTCTAGCGGTTCTGGGGAAGAAACTATTGGAGTAGAAAGATATTTTACATCTAGGGATCTCTACAGTGTCGGGAGTGTCGAGGGTGCTCACGCCGTGGGGGAACAAGTGAGTGCAGTTCGTCAGAGCATTTACAACTAAAATACTTGTAGAACAGGCAGAGGGATGCAACATTTCGTCGATGGGACAGAGGCTGAAGCTTAGATGCCAGTTCAGGGCCTATCAGGTTTGCGACTCTCTTTTGAACCTTGTCAAGGAGCGAGAGACTAGTAGCAGATGCACCGGCCCAAATGTGACAGCAATACTCCATACATGGGCGAATGGTGGCCTTATAGAGGTACAGGATACTTTTGGGTGTTGGTAGTTGTCTAGCACGGTAGAGATAGCCCACCTTTCTTGCAACGTCCCTAGCAATGCCTTTAATGTAATTGTTCCAACTCATGTTTCCTCTGAACGTTAGGCCAAGGAGTTTGAAAGATGTACTCTCAGATAAGAGTCGTTGGCTATTGCTATAGGTGGTAGAAAGGGTTTCTTGTAATTATTGAATGAAACTAGTTTAGTCTTGGCAGCATTGAACGTAACCATCCATTTTTGTCCCCATTCCACTACAGATTGGAGGTCTTCCTCTCGTGTTTCTGCCATTTCTTTAGAAATGTGTTCATTTGTCTTCCTGTCGTGCCTGCCATAAAGTGTAGTATCATCAGCATATGTACCCATCTCAGAGGCAATTTTGTCGGGGAGGTCATTTATGAATATCAGGAACAATAGAGGTCCAAGGATATACCCCTGGGGCACTCCCGCATTTATATCATATTGTTTAGACGTACGACCGTCGAGGACAACCTGGATTTTTCTCTCTTATCTAAGAAGGATTTAATTATGTTAAGTATTCTACCAGTGATACCGTATGATCTAATTTTCCTGAGGAGACTCTCATGCCATATCCTGTCAAAAGCCTTAGATATATCTAGAGCGACCGCTCTGCCCTCACCCGTTCAGTGAATGGTATATACGTTCAGAGATTACAGTTAGGATATCTGCTGTGGAACGGGCTTGTCTAAATCCATATTGTTGGTCAGTCAGAAGTTTAGCATCTGTAAGGTGCCGGACTAGAGCATGGTTAATTAAGGTCTCAAATATTTGGGCAAAAAGTGGGAGGAGGCTAATGGGGCGATAATTTGATGGGTCAGTCCTTTCGTCAGAATTCTTGAATACTGGTACAACAGAAGCAGTTTTCCAACAGCCCGAAAAGCAAGCTTCATTAAGGCATTTGTTGTAGAGTTTGGAGAGAACTGGAGCTACTTCGGCTGATCATTTTTTTAATAGCACAGCTGGGATGAGATCGGGTCCACATGCTTTTGAAGTGTCAAGGTTTTTATGATGGCATGCACCTGAGCAGGGGTGATTTTCAGATCGTCTAGCGAGGCGTCTATCCGCATAGGAAAGTCAGGTAGTGGGTGATTGAAAGGGTCCAGTGTGGAGTTTGAGACAAACCGACTGGCAAGCATGTTAGCCTTCTCGGTTGCTGAGGAGACAACCTCGTGATTGTTGGTTAGTGAGGGAATTGTTGATTGCCCATTATTTACTACACTGTTGTAGATTTTCCAGAAGTCTCGAGTTCCTAGTTTTGGTTGCTTTGTTTTCATTATAGTTGCATATTAATTTTCACATACTTCACTTTGTTTTTATTTTAGTTGCATATTAATTTTCACATACTTCACTTTGTTTTCATTTTAGTTGCATATTAATTTTCACATACTTCACATTCAACGCACGTTGTCTATCAAGAATACTACTTTTGTGCAAATTTTCGAATATCTTTCGAGTATATTACGTTTATTATTATAAATCGTAATATAATAGATACTAGCGAATATATTATCTCTCCAATTGGATATTTGTGCTAGCATGGAAAGTATTGCGTCATGACGCACGAACATATATTATACTATAATGAGGTCTGGAAATTGTGCAGGCCAATCCAAATACGGAATATCCTACTCTTCAAAGAACCTCTTGACATTGCCAGCTGTGTGAATGGGAGCATTATCTTGCATGGAGATGAAGAAACCCCAAAAGTGGAGGTAGTATCTGCGAGTATGGCGAGGGAACGTATATTACATCACAAAAGCAAAGGGTTAATGTCTAGGATATATAGGATGATATCATGACAATAAAACTGAACTAAACCTCATTACGAAAGAGGTATTGCCTCAGGAGATGACCACAGAACTTACCTGCCCCCCAAATAGAGGAGATGATACCTGGCACAATGGTATCATAGCGAACGAACCTATATTACAAACTGTCCAATGGAGGGGATAGTGTCTGAAATAATAATCTGATGACAACATAACAATTTCTATACCATCTTGTCGCCCCCAATAATTCCATTCTCCTTTAAGGAAGCGATGGAGGAGGTAATTATTAGAGGCGTTATATCAAGATAACAGAAGAGAAGCAATAGTATAGTTTCAGCATCAGAGAGACAGATACCAAATCTCCATAATTAATTCATTAGCAGTAGTATAAGTAAAAACTGCAGTAGCGTCATGCTGATATTATGACTGGCCAGTATGTTTCATACACGCTTTTGTGGTACCATACCCATAATTTAAAGAAAATTAAAAATGTTTATTGTTGTTATTAGCCACTGACATGATAAATATATTATACATTTTATATTCCCGATAATTACGAAATAGTACATTTAGTACAAATATGTTTTAAAGTTGTAGATCCTATAAGTGACCTCCTGACAGACACAAATAATCTATTATAATATAATTAAAACATAATTAAATATCAATCTACGAAACAATTATGATTGCCAAAAATATGTTCATAAACGTGTACATCCTCCGTCAAAAATAAGCTAGTGTTCGCACTAATACGCATATTAATATAAAATAACATCTGGTTCTTTGTAGAAATCTATATATCTATAAAAGTGAACGTGTCTGTGTATCTGTGTATTTGTGTGTCTGTGTGCATTTCCCTACGCAATAACTCTGTCAATTTTTAGTTTACAGACTCGAAATTTGATATACAGGGTACTGAGATTTGGGAAAATCGATGTGATCGGTTTTGGGCCAGAAATTTGGCGATTAAGGGGTCAGAATTCAACGATTTGCCATTTGAGAACTTTACCAAAGTCCTCCGACAATTTTGAGTCTACGCACTTGAAATTTTAGATATAGGTTCCTCGGACATGGATCTAACTTAATAACTTGATTTGAGCCAAAAACAATAAACTTTAAGGTGGTCATAATAGGGGTCAAAGTTAAAAAAAATTTACCTCTGCAGTTACTTCCAAATTACTCAGACAATTTCTGGTCTAAATATTTGAAATTTTACATAAAGGGTATTCAGAGATAGGGCAAGCTTTTTCATCAGTTTGGGTCGAAAATTTTTAGTTACCAATATATAAATGTATGTATGTATGTCTGTTTGCATGTCTACCTTAAACTTTTAATAGAGGCGACGGATTTTACCAAGATCAGTATCGTTTTAAAGTTCGACCTTTCATACGACGAATACCGAAAAATTGGCTAAAAACATTAATATCTTCTCCTTCAACTAGGCACTTTTCTGCAGGGGTTCACTTTTTTCGCCGATATTTTTTTAAGTTATCTTCTCCTTTAGATTGTCTAACCTTAATTTTAAAAAATGTCGCTTCCGGTTTGGCGGTGGTAGTTACAGCATAAGCGTTAGGTTTTACCCGTTCTTTTCCTCCTTTGCGTTACGGGTTCGAACCTGCCTTCCTACTACCACTTTTTTTTTGCTCAATATACACATCCAAACACCCAGGCAACGCCGGGCTGAAATGCTAGTAACAAAGAAAGATGGACTGTTCTTTTCTTTCGAATCCTAAGGTATGTGATTTGAAAACACTGATTTGTTTATAGTAATGAAGGGTTCGTGCAGCACTATCCCCACTTTTTAAAGTCCCTAATAAACTCAGTCTGTGCAAATGATTACCATAGACAAAGCAGACCGTAGACCTCGGTCTTATACACTGTACATTTTCCTCCTTGATGCATGTCTTAAGGTAGACTAAGGTCGTATCTTGTCCAGACTAAGTGTGCAAGAAAATTCTATACAAAATGTCTATTATTCTCAAATGATCACCCAGCTTGTATTCATCAGACACACGGTTGCTTAACTTCGATTATCTATTTATCTATCTATCTATCTCTATCTCTCTGTCTCTCTGTCTCTCTCTCTATCTCTCTCTCTATCTCTCTCTCTCTATCTCTCTCTCTCTCTATATATATATATATATATATATATATACTAGCAAAAGTACCCGTCGTTGACTGGGTTAAAAAACAGCCTACAGAAAATGGACTCTGATTTATGAAAGTATGATAGGTTATGAAAAGCAAGGCTTGTAAAGAGATAGCTTCGAATTTGGGGGTATCAAAACCAAAGCAAAATATGATGAAAGTAAAAATAAAATAGATAAACCCCATAATTTATTATACCATACCTTTTAACACTGAAACACTTATCTCAATATTTTGTGGATCTATATTAAAAACCCTTGTTAATCTTTGTGACATATTTCCATTCTATGGAGGTCAGGCGCGAACGAACACCCCATAATTTTATTATACCATATTTCTTCAAACTGAAACATAATTATCAAAGTATACTTGCGCAGATAGATATGAAAAGTTTTTATTAAAGTTTGTGCCTATTTCGATTCTATGGAGACCAGGCGCGAACGCAGACCCCACAATTTTATTATACCATCCCTATTTAAGTTAAAACATACTTATCAAAGTATTATGTACATCTATATCAAAAACACTTGGAAACGATTTTTCGCGAACGCAGACCCCACAATTTTTATGAACCACCGTTCAGCCAGATCAAACATACCCATTCCTGTGTCTCGATATATCTTCTATCATTATATGTAATCAGTTTTTTAAAATAGTCAACAATATAGGAGCCTATTCGTGACCAGACACACACACACGCACAGACATTCAGCTTTACATATATATATATATATATATATATATATATATATATATATATATATATATATATAGCTACTCAACTTCCGGCCCTTCATCCAGCATGCTTTGAATCGACCTGTTACGCACACCATTTGAAAAGGGAAAATTTTTCCGAAATTAATAATGGAATACGTCGCATAGAATTACAAGTAAGACATTTTACCATACAACTGAATATATATATATATATATATATATATATATATATAAATACTTATTGATTTGTAAATCGCCACTTGTCCAACAGCGACTATAATTCATTCCTCGCAGTGTGACAGTTTTCTAAATCTCTTTTACACACCTATCCCACACTATGCTTCAAGCAAACTACATATCAGTCCTATATATATATATATATATATATATATATATATATATATATATATATATATATATACGAGGTGCCCTCAATAAGGAAGAAAATTCTAAATGATTAACCCTTTTAGTGAAGTATTAGCCTGGGTTTTCTTAGAATTGCTAGGATCTGGTCATTTTTAGTCTAGATTTCCTCCAAACACAAAGTATTTTTGATATATCGATTACATTTTTATTTTTCTTCCTGAAAACACGCACAAAGATAATATTAAAAACAAATTAGACTCAGTCGAACTCTCCCTATGAAACAGAAAACCATCAATCATGACCTTTTCTAGACATACTTATTATAAAATCTAATAATAAAGTATCCTTCAAAGTTCACCGAAAATTTACTCACAAAAATGATTACATACATTTCTACTCACGCCATAATAACAAAATAAAAACAGACATGATAATTAGCTTCTTCCTACGTGAATTTAGAATCTGCAGTTCAGAATACCTGGACGAATTATTCAAATACCTCACAAATACTTTTAAAACTTTGCAACATCCCATATATTTTATTTTAAATGCAAGGAACAAAAACACACAAATATTTTACAGAATAAATAAGCAAAAATCATATACACCAGACACTTCTCTCATAAGCAGATATCTTCTTTTGTTTGCATACGCCAATAATACAATTATCTGCAACGCAGTAAACAAACTAGAAAGACCACATCACAAACTATAAAACAAACATTAAAAACAACAAAAATCATCCAAAATAAACCAATTTCCAATACAGGCATATACACTGTTCCGCGCCAAAATTGTCATGATATATAGGTTGGTGAAACCTGCCGTAGTGTAGAAAAAAAGTTCAATGAACATAAAAGAGAAATAGCAATTATCTAAATACATTATTCTCTCATTCATTGCAGGATAATCATACCTTGGACTTCAAACAAGCAAAGGTAGTAAAATTTATTTCAAATAAACCGCGACGGAGACTTCTGGAATCACCGTTATAGCAAATTCAAACACAATTATACAACGTAGAGGTTTCTATAATTTATCGCCATTGATAAGTAAACTCCTATTAAAAGTATATAATTTAATTTTAGACACAGGTAAACTTTCACACACCATAGAAAACAACACATATAATAATTAATACATATAATCAATCAAAAAATTACATAACAAAAAATCATTTCAGTTACAATTCTTATTTGAATTATAACGGTCATATTTATTCCTAAAAGAATCCAAATTACATCATATCTTTATAAATATATTAACGGCTATATAACGTCGAAAAAAATTTTAAATCGTACTCTATTTCACAACGTGATAACATTTTTTTTTAATTTCCAACGACTTTTGTTTGTTCTAGAGTAAAGCAAAGTAATATTTTTCATTACAACAAATATATGTTTAAATATTGTAGTATTATTTTATTTTCTTCAATTAATTCATCTAGAAGAAGTCTTACAATAAAGATAACGTTGATAGACGTGTAACTTGGTTTGTTTTTTTTATCCCTCGATCTTGTCGAAATACTATTTCCACTATTCTCATACATACGTACGTACATACATGATGATGATTGCAACGTCTTGTCAGACGAGTGCCACTCCCTCAGACATTTAAAATCCATGATTTCAAATGTCTATACAAATATGATGTTACAGAGTCTTAGCTTTGTACGACAGCTAAGTCTCTCTCTTTCTCTCGGTTCAAAATGTTGAGATCCAGCAACAAGCAAGAGCAAGATAGCTAGCAACAAATTAAACTTCAGACCAGCTTAATGCTGGTACTGGTCTTCCGCTTTATGCTTTTTTTTTTAATTAGAGATTTGCTTCTCCTAGAAAGGTTGCCTTCACCACGGCTTACGGGAGCCCTCTCTACTCCAATACACATATACACACACACAAATATACACGGTGCTAGTTGGCAGTTGACCCAGAAAAAGAGTTCATTCGCCCTTTGGAAGGTCTTGTTTTTAATCCTTCAGGGAGACTAACCGCCCTCCTCACCAAACAAGTCTGGTGGGGGAACCAGTTTTGCCGGCCGTAATAATATCACAACTGCATGGCATCTCCCAAGTTTCGAATCAGTGGAATCGTCATGGACTACCCGATAACATTCACGTTTAATGATAAAGATGACAGGGAATGAAAAAGGTCGGACACCAAGTGAATAATGTTAAAAATATATAAATTTATTTTTCAAACAAAAAAAAAACAAATGAAGGAAATAAAAATAATAAAACAGTCATAATGAGAGTCCAGTCACAGACAACATCAGATCAGGATGGGGGGGTCATTGGTGGAGATATATTATTTTTTCCTCTTCCTTTTCTCTCCTTTTCTTTCTTTTCTTTTTTTGATAAAACACAGAGTCACAGTTAAAACAAAATATTAGAATATAATGAAAGTCGGGTCACAGACTTTGGCAAAACATAAAGACACAGACCAAACAAAATATTAGGATAATCAAAATGAAAGTCGGGTCGCAGACAATATCAGGTTGGGATGGGGTTATGATTTCTCTTTTCTTTTGATGATGCATAAAGTCCCAGTTGAAACAAACAGAACAATCAAAGTTAAAGTTAGGTAACAATGTTCTTTCTCTCCTTATCTTTCTTTTCCTTTTCCAATTCTTTCACCTTTATGCTTGGTGAGGGAAGAAATTATTTCACGGAAAGAACTCGACTGTCACTGAGTGGGCTTGGGGGTGAAATATAAGAGAATGGATATCGAACGATACTTAGCTTTTTTGGAGGGAATTTCTCTCCTGACGCGCGCATTTCGATGACGTGATAAGGTCCTGAATTTTTCTTTATCACTTCTTTTTCTTTCTTCGTCATCTTTGATATGCGATTTGTCCTGACAAAGTTCTCGGGTAGAATGGCTCTCGTTAAATTATGTTGACCAAGGTAATTCCAAGTTGGAGTAAATGTCCCTTTTTGGTATCATGGCCGTCCGCCAAGTTGAGTTGAGTTGATCATTTGTCGGTTACCATGCGTCGTCCACGCGGGTGCATATTTCTGCTTTTTGTGGAGCAGAAAATATTGTCGTCGTTTCCCAATGAATGTCAACTCGAAAACTAAAGTTTTCGCGCGCTTTCTTCCTGCGCTTACGTCTCGATCGCCTGATGTCGGTTGTCATGGTTACCTATGTTTGCGTGGGTGTTTGACTGCTGCTTATAGTTGATCAGTGAGGGAGGAGTTGTGTCGTTCGATTTTTCGCTTAGGAAGGGGCGGTCTGCTGCTTCACTTGGAAGGGGGAAGGGGAGGTCTGTCTGGCTTGACTTGGAAAGAGGGAGGGGAGTTCTGTCTGGCTCATATCTATATATTCATTATGATATAAGGAGGGGGGTATATATGTTTCTCCTAACACTATTTTCGATACTTATCGAAGACATTCCGATATAAAACTTATCTGATGACACTTTCACACACATTAAATACATTTGTGTGAAATTTCAAAAAATAATTAGCCGAACCGTTTCGGAGTCCATAGATTGCAAACTCAAACTGAGAGACACAGAAACAAACAAATTAAGAAAATGTCTCTTTATATATATATATATATATATATATATATATATATATATATATATATATATATATATATATATATATACGTCCTTTCATATAAATATAAATAAATATATATTCTTTTTGGACCCCCGACAAAAGAATGGTTAACCTGTAAATTCACCCTTGTTCGCGTGTTAGCTCAATAACTACGCCTTGGAATTTGGAAATTTTGCAGCAACATTAAAGATGATATGAGTAAAAAAGTAACAGAACGGATTTTCTGGGAAAACTCCGGTTGCCCCTCCCCTAAGGGTGCCTTTCGAGTTTAAATGGCGTAAATTGACACTTTAGTGCGTATTTAAAAAAAAAAAACTAATGCCATTGGATTTTTATAAAACTTTCTGAAAAGTTGTAACTAACTGATTTCTATATAATTTAGTTTCACGATAACCTTTTGGGACTATTTTACTTTATTTAGAAGTTTTGCATGATGCTGAAATCAAATTTACATATGTTACGACCTTGGGGACTTTTGGGGGAGGGAGAAATTATAAACTTAGTCATTTTTCTTTTCTTTTTTTTTTGCATAGTGCAGAACTATAATTTATATATGTTAAGGCCTGAAACTGCACCATTTGTTCATTTTCACCAGGACTTTTGGGACTAAATGTTGGGGGCAAATGCTGGATTTTACTCGTTTACTGTGCATGCTCTACTTGTTTTATTATAAAATGGAACGTTTTATAGTATGCTTCGTAAAATATCGTATTTACTTTCTTCACACTATAAATATGAAACTTATTGATAAAACACTGGAAATGCAGATTTTAAAGAAGCCATACAAACTTGTCTACATAAAATATTAAATTCGCATATCAAAAGAAATTCCCATTAAATTAGTTTCAGAACCAAATATTAATTTATGGAAATGTTTATCGTAATATCTTCCAGATCACCAAAATATTTCTTCAAAGATTTCCTTGTTTCCTCATGGAAAACATGAACAAAAATAATTCTTTGACGTTAAAATAAATCTTTTTTTCTTTCTTTTTTTTAAATAAAGGCATCTGGCTATCATCAAAAATTCTATCTAATGGGTAAATTTATCACGGAAGATTTTGGGATTTTGGTGTCGGTAACAAATATTCTCATAAATCACTATTTGATACTATCGAGTCTATTCTTTTTAATGGAAACATTATTTTTTTTCATTTGATTCAGTTTCCTTAAAATTACGTTTTGGTCCTTCTTAGTATCGAACCATTTGACGGCTAAAATCTTAGTAAAAATGAATTCTTGTTTGTCTAAGCAGTTGCAATAGCCATGCATGCACGACTGACAGTCAAACACTCATCTGACAGAGGGATATTTCGCGCAGTATAACAGTATATATATATATATATATATATATATATATATATATATAATATTATGTATATGCGCAGATCGTCATATAATGATTAGATCACACTGACTGAGGTTAAAAGCATTTAATAAGAATAAATGATTAAATTTCAACTGTATGTCCAGCGGTTGACGGTAACCGAATGGTTCGGGTTCTTACTAATGAAGCCAGACAGACTTCTGTTGCCGAGATTTGAGTCTCTCGACTGGTGTTAATCATATCACCCTGGACTGATGATTCCTGAAAGGATAAAACACTAGTGTATGTAGGTATTTAATAATTATTATAGTAAATAATAGTATATATATATATATATATATATATATACATTAATTTTATCAATAAAGATTAAGTCGCATACCTTATTCCGCCATCATATCTTAATTTGCTTCATTTTGTATTTGTTACATTTCTGCACTTTCTCTAATAATTTTAAATTTCCTTTATATACTCATAAAACAATGTTTCAAGCAAACTATATAAAATCATTTTATGTGTGTGTGCGTGTTTGTGTGTGTGTGTAAGCCTGGCGAATTCTCACGAGAATGAAACGCCGAATATTCTGTGTAGCTTAATTGCCATATATATTTTCATAAATTAATATATATATATATATATACATATATATATATATATATATATATATATATATATATATATATATATATATATACTAGCAAAAGTACCAGTAGTTGACTGGGTTAAAAAAAAAAACAGTCTACAGAAAATGGACTCTGATTTATGAAAGTATGATAGGTTATGAAAATGAAGGCTTGTAAAGAGATAGTTTCGAATTTGGAGGTATCAAAACCAAAGCAAAATATGATGAAAGTAAAAATAAAATACATAAACCCCATGATTTATTATACCATACTTGTTCACATTGAAACACTTATCACAATATTCTGTGGATCTATATTAAAAACCTTGTTAAACTTTGTGACATATTTCCATTCTATGGAGGTCAGGCGCGAACGAACACCCCATAATTTTATTATACCATATTTCTTAAAACTGAAACACAATTATCAAAGTATACATACGCAGATAGATATGAAGAGTCTTTATTAAAGTGTGTGCCTATTTCCATTCTGTGGAGACCAGGCGCGAACGCAGACCCCACAATTTTGTTATACCATCCCTATTAAAGTTAAAACATACTTATCAAAGTATTATTATGTACATCTATATCAAAAACACTTGTAAACGTTTTTTTTTTATATTTTATTTCCATTCTTTGTGGACCAGGCGCGAACGCAGACCCCGCAATTTTAATGAATCATCATTATGCCAGATCAAATATACCCAGTCCTGTGTCTCACTACATCTTCTGTCATTATATGTGATCAGTTTTCTATAATAGTCAACTATATAGGAGCCTATTCGTAACCAGACACACACACAGACGTTCAGCTTTATATTATTGATATAGTGCTGTGGTGGCATAAGTAAGACTTCTAAGTGCGCGATAAGAGAACAAAAGACGGTGTTAGGATGCGATGGAAGATATAGGGATAGTATTGGACGCCTTTTTTGATGTAGTTGGGCAAAAATATGTATTCTACAGCGCGCGATATTGGGAGAATACAGACAGGGGAATATCAGTTTGGTAGATGGAGAATGAGAGTCGAAAGTGTAGTGAAGTGAATTTCTTGTCTCACCGAAGCTTAGCAGCGTTGAGCTTATGAGGTACTTAGATGGGAGCATAGGTCATTTAACATGACGTAGAAGTATTAACGAAGAATTCGAATGCAAAACACGATAAACGCCACTGTCAAAGTTGTTTCTAGTCGCCCTGAACTCATATACACGCAACTGGAATTAAAACAATACCGAATTAGCAATGGTGTGGATGGAGGTTGCCACACAATTTTCACGGGTATCCATAGTCTGACAAGATGGAACACAAAATTTCGATGTTCTATATTACATCCCCGAATTATGTTTTGCACATAGTCTTTTCACTCTAAATTTGAAAAAATTAGATGTGTTACGTTTTGCCTTCGAACTCTTCAATTATAAATGTCAATCCCCATGATGTCGCCGTAAATGTTTTGCTCCTAGTTTCGCGTTTACGTAAAACGCTATTTTACAAAATTACAAAGCTATCACTACGAAAAACATGCTACATTTCGAACATTCTATCATATTTCAAAATCATGTTTTATATAAAATGATATCGACATAATTTATTTTTAATTAAAACAATCACAAATTACAAAGACACACACACACACACACACACACACACACACACACATATATATATATATATATATATATATATATATATATATATATATAGTAAGTTATATAATATATATGGCGATTAAGCTACACTTAATATTCCGCGTTTCATCTACTCTAGGACTCTTCAGGCTTATGCGCATAAGCCTGAAGAGTCCTAGAGTGGATGAAATGCGGAATATTCAGTGTAGCTTAATCGCCATATATATTTCATAACTTACTAACTCGCTATACCTACGTATTGAGCACTTTTGAAGTAAAGTTCACGCATAAATTTATATTTTCGTATATTAATTTTATGCGAGTAAATGAAGTAGTTATATATATATATATATATATATATATATATATATATATATATATATATATATATATATATATATATATATGATCCCTTTGTTATATACATTAGTGATGGGGCGATTCTAATATTTTTCCTAGTTTCGATACGATTACCGATTCCGTACTAAATTCCCGATTTCAATACAATTACCGATTCTTTATAAATCTCTAAACATTTAACTATAGTTTGTTATTTCCCTCGATTTATGTAAAAAAAAAAAAAAGCACATGTTAAATATGCAGATATTTTCCTAAACGTAAAATTACACTTGTGGTGGATGATCTATAGATTTACGCATTACTGGTATTTGAAAATCAATAAATATTTTTTACTTTATCATTTATTGCCAGCAATGAAATATTTTTCTTTAAACAAAATAAAATAAAAAAAGACAACTAAAATAATCGTTTTGGCATCGGAAAATAAACAACAATTTTTCAGATTCCGATACCGATTCCGATACCCCCTAATTTGTCGATTCTTCCGATTCCTGATTCCAATTAATCGTCGCAACACTAATATATATATATATATATATATATATATATATATATATATATATATATATATATGGGGAGATTAAAGGATGAGAATAAATTCAATTATTTAAGGGGAGACTTATCGGGATAATATAAAACTCAGCAAATTCTTTTGAGCTTATATAGGAATCAGTAAAGAGAGAAAACGCAGGTATAAAAACTATATTTTAATATATATATATATATATTCGTTTGTTTAATAGGGGTATATATCAATTGGGGTATTTGAGTAAAAAGGAACTCTTTATATCATGGTATTTCTAAGCCTTATGCTTCTCATCAGAAGAGTAGAGAAGATACTAAATAACAATGGGTATGCGACGTCGAGCAATAGTTTCATTAGGCGCGAAATAAATTATTGGGGTTGTTTAGGGGAACTATATTGATCTCTGTAATAAAATTGGAGTGTACTTTGAAATAATATAATGTAAGTAGGTGTATAGCATTTCTATCGTAGTGGGTTTGATGTATGCGGACAGTATGTGTGTTTAAACTGTCGGGGAGAATATATAGTAAGATGAAGGAGGTTTCTTTTTTAACCTTCTGTACAGATGTGTTGTAGCTATGGGGATGATTTTATATGAATATGTGGTCTGTGATAAGTTGGTGATTTTTATCTGAGACTATAACAGCCATTAGAAGAGATATATTTTATTGAGCGTAATATTAGGATAATTAAATTGAGGGTCTGAATTATATAGAAGTTTTAAGTAATTCCCTTCCATCCCATCGTGGCTGACGGAACGAGAGCATGCTACTCCCGTGAATTGAATAAAGGGTTCAATTCGAAATTCTGTACAGATTCTCGAGTTCGACAGAAAGATTCCTGAGTTCAATAAGATACACTTGAAGAAGGTCAAAGGTTACATCGACCGAAACGTTCTTAAACTGACACTCATTATCATTATCATCATCATCAGCAGCAGCAGCAGCAGCAGCAGCAGCAACAGCATCATCATTGTATGAATCCGAAGATTCAGCTGTTGACATTGGTATTTCTGGTATTTTTCTAGTCAGACTTATTTCTAGACAGGTATCAGTTACTTACGGGAGGGGCCATGCGAAGGTTGCCAACGTTCTATGTAAAAGTGATTTCTGTTAAACGAACTGGATTCTAACTTGGAACACCCGGCTCGTCAGTCCGTGTCGTTAGCACTAGAACACCGTCACCTTCCACACAAAAGTTGACCTTGTAGTACTATCTTTCACCTTCTTACATCAAGTGGCTTCGCGTCTTGTTTGGATGATTTGGATTTTAAAAACAAATCATTCTAATACCTTACAAGATTTAATTATTTATTTGTAGCTCACATTCCCTGTTGACTTTTTTCATTCTTTGTTTGTCTATTGTTATGAAGAATTCAGTCAATTCTGTAATTCACGTTCTTCGCGTAGCATCTTCTTTATTATCCATATAATAGTGTGCTAAGGTTGTAGGCGGATTAGTGACAGCTCTGTTTTGGTTATTCTCCCCCCTGCTTCTGTTAAACACGTATTAACTGTCAACATATGATGTCCATGGTGCATTTTATTGGAACTTTACATTTTACGATCTTTGTACTTCAGTTATGTTTCAGTTTATAAGTAGTAACCCGTATTGTAGAATAGGCCCAACGTTTTAATATTTTCTGCGATGTTTATGAAGTTCCAACCACCTTTACCCACGAAACGTTCTTTTGCTAAATCTCTACCATATAATTATTTACTTATTAGAGGGTTTCAAACAAGTCATTGTAATATATATATATATATATATATATATATATATATATATATATATATATATATATATATATATATATATTACATTATATTTAATATACACTAGATGGCGTTGCCCTGTCTTAGAATACGTTTAAACATTAAATTTTAAATTATGCAGATTACGTATGTATCGCTATATAATTAATCCTCTATTGATTAGTATATATTACTAGTAGTGCCCATTAACCGGTGTTGCCCGGTATAAGCATGCCTTCTTCTCGTAGAAAAATTAAAGTAAGGTTGTCGTTGTTGTTGTAGCCCGACCCCCAATCTTCTCATGTTAAGAACAGCTTTCGGAATAGACACACCAACCTCATGTTAAAAAGGATTTTCGGACTAAACACCCCTTTTTGGCAGTGGGAGTGACTGTCAAAATATTTGCCATAAATTTTACCTTGCTGTCACTAGCTGTCAGGATCCCCACGCGCAAATACTATGAACAAACAAAGAAATTTGGGGGTGGCACCGTCAGTCGAATATAATTAGCTTTGTTCTTAGCATGTACGTACTGATCTGGCGGCCAGTGATTTAAAGTGCATAATACAAGGCAAAGGTTGTTGTTCTTATTGTTCTTGTTGCCTGACTTCCAACCTCCTCATAGTAAGAACGGAATAGACACCCGTAACCTCATAATGTTAAAAACGGCTTCCGGAATGGATACCCCCAACCTCCTCATGTTAAGAACGGCTTTCGGGATTGTCAACCGCAAAATTTCCATGTAAAGTACGGCTCTTGAAATATACACTCCATCCTGTGAAAGGAGAGGTGTTAAAATATTTGCTCAAACTTTAACCTTCATAATCGCTGTCGAGATCCCGATGCGCAAATACTATAAACCAAAAAAAAAAAAGAAGACGTCATTTTAGAGAAAATATTAATATTATGTTTTAGTTTTTTGGGGGAGGGATATCTACACGATGTTAATGTGTGCATAGCTATAGAAAAAAAAATAAAAATAAAAAAGTTTAAAAAAGGAAACGGCCTGTTATGAAACAAATTAAAAGAAAAATACAAAAATAGTATTATTGCCGTTAAGTTAAGGAGATTCGAAAGCAAAAAAAAACAATGCTATCTGTAAATATGTTTCTTGTTTAAGGGATTGTTTTGTGTAGGGCAATGTCTGTGTAGCAAACTGTGGGAAGATAAGTACGTAAATATATGATTATGAGCGGTTAGTATTTTTTGTATTTGGTGTAATATTGATAAAACTACTGCTCTATGCAGAGAGAGCCGCCATATTTTTAAAGGTCTGGCGTGTTCGTTTTGTAATAAGGTGTGTAATTCGGAACAATCGATTTTTCAACTGTCATCTAATAAGAATTGCCGGAATTTTAAAAGGGAGAAATTATTATTTTCGAATCGGAAAATGGAAAGGTAATTGCATGTCTATGAGTGTATAATCCAGTTATAAGAGGTGTCCTATTAATATAGTTATAATGTGTATATTTTTTCCTGGTCTTGACTGGGCAGAAGGAGGACTTTAGATTTAGAGGGAAAAATATGAACTCCTTCGGCTAAAGATTGTACGATTGTGATGATGTTGCTCTTAGGATGAAATGCAGGATTTTATCATAACGACTAAATGTATCTAAAATGTCGTTCTAAAGTTACACAGGATAGTGGCTAATAATCTAAACATAATAAATTTGTATGTGGCATATGTTGTTGCAAGCATACGGTATTTTGGTCCAGAGGGAATTTCTGCAACCAAAATATTATATAGGAGATCGGAAATAATTTGCCGATGGGCTAATTCGCAAAAGGGGAAAAATTAAATTATAATGATAATGTCGTTCATCAAATTCCGACTGTGTTTGTTTACAATATCACGTCAGCTGATATTTAGGCTTCACGGAGAATGCCCTAGAAAAATCGCTTCTTATTAATGTATAGCTTTAAAATATCAAAAGAAATGATTTGTGGCGATGTTAAAGAGTACCTCTTCTTTTATAGTAAATTGAACTTGTTAATAAGAAAAAAATTAAAATAAAATCGTGAGGTACACCCGTGCTGGAACAGGATATCATTCGATCTGTCGTCGAATGTCCTACAGTTAAGTTATATCTATAAATTATAATAAATCTCTTTTTAAGATTTGCTGAAATTTTATTATCTCCCATGGTCGGTGCAACGTAAAATATTCCCTTGTAAAAATGATTCTTTTATCTAAAAGAGATAAAAGTTATTTTTAAGATCGCATTTTTTTATGCATTATTATATTATGATATTGCTGCAAGTGGTATATCATGTTGTTAGCTGCAAGTGACAAAAAATATCCCGAGATGTTCAGCATCTTCTAACCAACTTTTTAGCATTGATTGTCGATTGGCGTTGGAATTTGAGTTCTCTGCATGTAGGGTGTTCATTGAATTTATGGCAGTTTTCGCTTCCCTTTGCTTCGTGTGGAGTTCGTTCTCTATGTTTTATTTTTCTGTTTAAAATTACAAATGGTAGTTAAGCATTTTTTATTTTTACTATTATTATTATTATTATCATTATTATTATTATTGTTGTTGTTGTTGTTGTTGTTGTTTATTTTCCGCATTCCAGTGTTTTACCTTCATATTGCGACTGTTTTTTTTTTTTTTTCATTAGTTGCATGGTCTCAATTTTTCATTATTACTAGAGTTTGTACTGCTATACACATAGATTCGAAAAAGTTGTCAAGAAACAAATATATTACAAATACATGTAATTAAAGGCAAGATAGGTTACTTTTCCACTTAACTGGATATTCTTTAGTGTTTTTATTTGATGTAACATGTTTATTCAGCTCGGAAAACATACAGTGCTTACCGATATATTGAAAAATTAAAAATTGCGCTGGACTCTCTGTTGAACACAGTAAGTTTGGGAAAATGAGTTGAAAATAAAAAAAACTATACAAAATACTGATAAAAACCCACTGATTATTATTATTATTATTATTATTATTATTATTATTATTATTATTATTATTATTATTATTATTATTATTTAGTAGTTTCAACTTTTGGATGCCTTCGATGTGTTCTCTTGGACATCAGATCATTTCCTTTGACAAGCCTTCTGCAAATTTGTGGTGGCTGTTCGTTATTGTCCCAAACATTGCGATTAAAACGGGACTTCTTTACAGTCCCACAACTAATTCCCATTTCAGATCTGGATTTTTTGTTTTTGTTTTTCATGTGTTAAAGCGGTAGACTATTTCAATAGTTGAGCAAGTTTTTGTTTAGAAAAATTATGACATGTTTGGAATATTTAAGTATCTTATCGAATTCGTATGTCCAAAAGAGGCTTGGCATTTTCGTTTTCCTCTACGACTTATGGTTTATACTCATACTATTTTCATTATTGTTCAATTCATAGAGTTTGCATATTTTCTAATGTAAGATCTGAGCGACTTTGTCTTTTCTCCATTTTTATATTTATGTTGAGATAGCATAGGACATTCTGATATAATATGCGCTGATATTTCTTCCCTTTCATTGCACAATCTGCACATCAGTGATTCTGCAGTTTTATTGATGTAGATTTCCATTGATCTCGTGTGAGTGTCTTGCTTCTCGTCTGCTATTCTAGTACTCTCAATACATCTTTAATATCGCTCCAAACTAACCAATTCCAGCGGTCATCGTCTCTAAACTTAGTATTCTTAAAGAATACACTGTTTAGTTCCTTTCCCATTAATTTTCTCTTGTCTCTTGCAACCTTTGAGTCTTTCTCTTTAGGTCATAGTGTCTTTTTTCCGTTTCACTTCATCAAGCAAGTTTCGTCACTTTCCTCAATAGTTACCGCATCTTCAGCACTATGTAAGCATCGACCAACTTCTTTTCTAGGTACGTCGATGCACATCCCCTTTCTTAGCAAAACCCCATCAATTGAACGTATTTTCCGTGCATTTGCGTGCAATTATATTAATTCATAGACACTTCGATCAAATGTACCCGCAGTATACCGAATAATAGGCACAACCTTTGCATTGATGTCATATATTGTATTCCGATTGTTGAGTTGCGATTTCAGAATAACGCTTACTCTTCTGTTGTACTCCACTATGACCTGGTTTTTATTTCCAAGTTCTTAATCTTATTGGCTTCCAATAGTCCCAGGTATTCGTAGCCCCAACTCGCTGTCAACATTATTTAGCAGATATGTTGTTGGAAGTTCACAGCAATCTTATTGGGCGTACTTGCCTCTTTTAATCATATTATTATTATTATTATTATTATTATTATTATTATTATTATTATTATGATTATTATTATTATTATTATTATTATTATTATTATTATTATAATTATTATTATTATTATTATTATTATTATCATTATCATTATCATTATTATTATTATTATCATTATCATTATTATTATTATTATCATTATTATTATTATTATTATTATTATAATTATTATTATTATTATTATTATTATTATCAGTATTATTATTATTATTATCATTATTATTATTATTATTATTATTATCATTATTATTATTATTATTATTATTATTATTATTATTATTATTATCATTATTATTATTATTATTATTATAATTATTATTATTATTATTATTATCATTATCATTATTATTATTATTATTATTATTATCATTATTATTATTATCATTATTATTATTATTATTATTATCATTATTATTATTATTATTATTATTATTATTATTATTATTCGTTGTGGTTTCTGTTGTCGTAATTTTGCTATTATTGGTGTTATTGTCACTGTTCCTATTTACATGGCTCCCCACGAGTGTAAAGTTAGACACCAGGTCGGTTTTTAATGTGAGGAAAATTCGGCTACCCAAAAGAGGAGCACTCTGAATAGGAACAAAAATAAAAAATTCTCTCAGTCATGAAGAATTTCTCCTCCACTGATCGAGGACAGAAACGGTGACGTGTAGCATCAGAACAAATACTACACTGTGATCTTGGCCTGAAACCCAAGAAATTGCTATTGTTATCGTTATGATACGTTTATTATTATTATCATTAGTATTGTTATTATTATCATAAAAGTAGTAGTAGTAGTAGTAGTAGTAGTAGTAGTAGTAGTAGTAGTAGTGGGATTAGGATTAGAATTATTTTTATTGGGTTTTGAGTTTTTCACATCATTATCAGAGTTAATGTCGTTGTATGTTTGACATGCATTTTCAATATACTTCTGCTTCTTCGATGTTGGTCCATCTGGAATCTCTCGTCTTGGAGGGAAACTGGTACCTGTTTTGGGGGGCGAAGATTTATTTCACTCCAAGACAAGAAATTGGTTCTATAGTTTTTTATTCACCTTCCAGATCGATCGCAGAAGAATAGAAAGTGAATTTGGACTGTGTGGTTTCTTCTTCTAGGTTTTATTTCTACCACGTCAGCGTTCGTCCCCCCTCAGTGAAGGGGAGGAGACAACGGCGAAGCCGTCCGCTCTCTTCCAAATAAGTCCAACCAAATCTCCCCGATTCAGCTAACCTGATCACGTGACTCACACGCAATCCAATCAGCTGATCTTGACTTCCGGTCAACGTGTCTAACTATATGATTTAAACACCTCCCCTCTCTCTCTCTCCCTCTTTCTCTCTCTCTCTCTCTCTCTCTCTCTTGATCCATTCTCTAACAGTAAGTCCATAAACAATTCAATTAAGTATGCTTGAGATTTACGTTGTAGGGTTTTTTTCATACTTTTTTTCTGTATTTTGCTTGTTGATGTATTTCATGTCATCTGCTCTTATTTTCGCTTTTCAACATTCTTTCTCTTACTCTTGGAGTAGTCCACGCTAATTAAGGAAATGGTAGGTATTTTCACTCATCCATGCCGATAAGATTACCCGCATGGATCGTAAGCATGTTATCGATCTGTGGTTACTCGAGCTCGTTTATTTCTTGCTTTCTTGTATTAATATGGTCCTTTTCTATCGAGTTTAGTATATCTGTTAGTCCTAGATTTGGTGAACTTCTGCATTCCTTAAACTATGCATTCCCTATTCTATGTTTTTGTGGTCTATTTACTCTGTTCTCCTTTGTGGTGCATTTATTCTATGTTTTCGTTTGTGGTGCATTTATTCTATGTTTTTGTTTGTGGTGCATTTATCAAATGTTTTAGGTTTTAGTGCATTTATATTATTTTTTTAGTACATTTATTCTATATTTTATTTTGTGGTGTTTGTATTCTATGTTTACTTTTGTGGTGCATTTAATCTATGTGTATTTTGTGGTCTATTTATTCGATCCATTTTCAAGTACATTTATTCTATATTTTGTGATGCATTTTATCAATGTTTTTTTACTGGTGCATTTTTTCTTAGTTTAAGTTGTTTTATGATTAATATTTTTATATTTTATTTTTCTAATGAATTATTTTATGTTTTTTGTCGTGCATTTATCTTTATGCTATGTTTTATTTGTGGTGCATTCGATCTATGATTTTTGTGGTGCATTTATTGTATGTTTTTGTAGAGTATTCATTCTATGTTTCTTTTATGGTGCTTTTTTTCTATGTGGTTGTGTAATGCATTTAGTCTCTTTTCTTTGTGATGCTTGCTTTCTATGTGGTTGTGTGGTGCATTTATTCTGGGGATTTTTTGTGGTGCTTTTTTTTCTGTGTGGTTGTGTGGTTCATTTATGTTGTTTTTTGTGGTGCATTGTAGTGTATTTATTCTATGTTCTATGTTGCGCCTTTTTATCTATGTTTTTTGTCTGGTGCACTTGCTCAATATTTACTTTTCTATGTATTTTGTGGTGAATTTATTCTATTTTTTCATTTATTATATTTTTGTGGTGCATTTAATATATGTTTTAGATTGTGGTGCATTTATTCTATGTTTTAAGTGCATTTATTCTATCTTTAATTTTGTTGTACAATTATTGTTTGTTTTGGTGCATTTGTTTAATGATTGCTTTTATGAGGCCATTTATTTAATGTTTATTTTGTTGTGCATTCATTCTATGTTTTTATTTGGCATTCATTCTATGTTTTTATTTGCTGTGCATGAATTTTATATTTTCTTTCGTTGTTCATGCTTTCTTTTTGCGGTGCGATTATTCCTTTTTCTTTTATTTTTATTTTAATTGTGGTGCATTTTATGTCTTTCTCGTGTGGAGTGTTTATTCTGTTTTCTTGTGGTGCATGTATTCTACGTTTTCTATGGCGAGTTTTTTTGTTTTTATGGTGACTTCCTACTATGTTTTTTGTTGTACTGCATAAATTGTGTTTTTTGTGGGGCATGCATTCTATTTGTTTGTAATGCATTTATTTTATTTTTCTTCGTAGTGCCTTTATTCTCTATTTTCTTTTGTGGTGCATTTAGTCTAGCTTTCTTTTGTGGGGGATTTATTTTAATGTTTTATGCATATATTCTGTTTTCCTGTAGGGTACATTGCTATTTGTGGTGCATTCGTTGTTTTCTTTCGTGGTGCATTTATTCTATGTTTTGTTCACTGGTGCTTTCTTTCGCTGTGTAGTTATACTATGTTTTCTTTTTTAGTTCTCATATTCTTTCTTTTATAGTACATTTATTCTGTTTTAATTTGTGATGCATTTAATATGTTTTCTTTTGTTGTATATTTATTCTATGTTCTTATTTATGGTAGTTTTATTTTGTTTGCTTTTGTGATGCATTTTATGTCTTTCTCATGTGATTCTATGTTTTTGTGGTTCATTTATTTTATGTTTTTTGTAGTGAATTTATTTTTGTTATTTGTTGTCGTGCATTTATTTTTTTTTCTGGTGAATGTTTTCTATATTTTTGTGGTGCATTTATATTATGATTAATTTTTTTAGTGTATTAATTCTATGTAACTTGGTTGTGTATTTATTCTATCTTTTTAGCTATATTTTTCTATGTTTTCACTGCTGTGATGCATTAATTTAATGTTTTCCTTTTTAGTTCATATTATCTGTGTTCTATCAATCTTTTCTTTTACAATGCGTTTTTTAATTCTTAATTTTCGTGGGTCATATGCTCTATGCTTTCTTTTTTTGTTGCATTTTATCTATGTTTTTGTTGTTCCTTTGTGATGCTTTTATGGTGAATTTATTCTATATTTTTATTTGTTGTACATTTATTCTATGTTATCTTTTGCGGTGCATTTATTCCGTTTTTTTTAGTGCGTTTACTTTATAGTACCTTTTGTGGCACATTTACTCCATGTTTACATTTCCGGTGCATTTAATATCTGTTTTCGTATGAAGTGCATTTATTCTGTTTTTAGGTGTGCATTTTTCTATGTTTTTTGGAGGGAGTTTTTTATGTTTTCTTGGTGCATTTATGTTATGTTTTTATTAATGTGAGGTATTAATTTTATTTTTTTCTGATAAATTTATTCTATGTTTTTGGTGGTATATGTATTCTGTGTTTTTGTGGTGCATTTTTATCTTTACTTTTACGATGTATTTGATTTATGTTTTTGTGGTTCATCTACTTTATCTTTTCTTTTGTAGTGCATTTATTCTTTTGTTTTCGTTGGGAATTTGTTTTATGCTTTCATTTTGTGGTGTATTTATTCTATTAATCATTTCTTTTGCATTTTTCTGTTTTATTTTGAAGTGCATTTATTCTATGTTTTCTTTTGTTGTGCATTCATTCTATGCTTTTTAATGGTGTATGTAATCTGTTTTCTTTTGTGATTAATGTTGTCTGGGTTTTTTTGTGTATTTATATTATTTTTTTTGTATTCTTACTATTGTTTTTCTTTTGTGGCACATTTTTCTGTGTTTCGGTTGGTAGTTCACTTAGTCTATGTTTTTTGTAGTTTATTGTTTTCAGTTGTAGTATATTTATTCTATCGTTTCTTTTGTGGTGTATTTAATATATCTTATTTTTGGTGCAATTATTCTTTGTTTTTTAGTGCATTTATTTTATGTTTTTTGTGGTGCATTTATTCCATGTTTTTATTTGTGGTGCTTTTATAGTATCTTTTCTTTGTAGTGTATTTATTAAAGAATTTCTGTGGTGCATTAATTCTATATTTTATTCTGTAGTTCATTTATTCAATGTTTTTTGTGGAGCATGTTTTCTATATTTTTTATTTATGGTGCATTTTTTTTTGTTTTTTGATTATGTTGAATTTTTTATTGTTTGAATATTTTATTGTTGAATGTTTTTTGTTTATGGTGCATTTTTTCGTTTGTTTTTTGTTTATGGTGCATTTATTTTTTTCTTTTGTTTTTTGTTTATGGTGCATTTATTTTTTTCTTTTGTTTTTTGTTTATGGTGCATTTATTTTTTTCTTTTGTTTTTTGTTTATGGTGCATTTTTTTCTTTTGTTTTTTGTTTATGGTGCATTTATTTTTTTCTTTTGTTTTTTGTTTATGGTGCATTTTTTTCTTTTGTTTTTTGCTTTATCGTGAATTAACTTTTTTCCTTTGTTTTTTGTTTATGGTGCATTTTTTTCTTTTGTTTTTTGTTTATTCTGCATTTTTTCTTTGTTTTTTGTTTATGGTGCATTTTTTTCTTTTGTTTTTTGTTTATGGTGCATTTATTTTTTTCTTTTGTTTTTTGTTTATGGTGCATTTTTTTCTTTTGTTTTTTGTTTATGGTGCATTTATTTTTTTCTTTTGTTTTTTGTTTATGGTGCATTTTTTTCTTTTGTTTTTTGCTTTATCGTGAATTAACTTTTTTCCTTTGTTTTTTGTTTATGGTGCATTTTTTTCTTTTGTTTTTTGTTTATTCTGCATTTTTTCTTTGTTTTTTGTTTATGGTGCATTTTTTTCTTTTGTTTTTTGTTTATGGTGCATTTTTTTCTTTTGTTTTTTGTTTATGGTGCATTTTTTTTTCTTTTGTTTTTTGTTTATGGTGCATTTTTTTCTTTTGTGTTTTGTTTATGGTGCATTTTTTTCTTTTGTTTTTTGTTTATGGTGCATTTTTTTCTTTTGTTTTTTGTTTATGGTGCATTTTTTCTTTTGTTTTTTGTTTATGGTGCATTTTTTCTTTTGTTTTTTGCTTTATCGTGAATTAACTTTTTTCCTTTGTTTTTTGTTTATGGTGCATTTTTTTCTTTTGTTTTTTGTTTATTCTGCATTTTTTCTTTGTTTTTTGTTTATGGTGCATTTTTTTCTTTTGTTTTTTGTTTATGGTGCATTTTTTTCTTTTGTTTTTTGTTTATGGTGCATTTTTTTTTCTTTTGTTTTTTGTTTATGGTGCATTTTTTTCTTTTGTTTTTTGTTTATGGTGCATTTTTTTCTTTTGTTTTTTGTTTATGGTGCATTTTTTTCTTTTGTTTTTTGTTTATGGTGCATTTTCTTTTTCTTTTGTTTTTTGTTTATGGTGCATTTTTTTCTTTTGTTTTTTGTTTATGGTGCATTTTTTCTTTTGTTTTTTGTTTATGGTGCATTTTTTTCTTTTGTTTTTTGTTTATGGTGCATTTTTTTCTTTTGTTTTTTGTTTATGGTGCATTTTTTTCTTTTGTTTTTTGTTTATGGTGCATTTTTTTCTTTTGTTTTTTGTTTATTCTGCATTTTTTCTTTGTTTTTTGTTTATGGTGCATTTTTTTCTTTTGTTTTTTGTTTATGGTGCATTTTTTTCTTTTGTTTTTTGTTTATGGTGCATTTTTTTCTTTTGTTTTTTGTTTATGGTGCATTTTTTTCTTTTGTGTTTTGTTTATGGTGCATTTTTTTCTTTTGTTTTTTGTTTATGGTGCATTTTTTTCTTTTGTTTTTTGTTTATGGTGCATTTTTTTCTTTTGTTTTTTGTTTATGGTGCATTTTTTTCTTTTGTTTTTTGTTTATGGTGCATTTTTTCTTTTGTTTTTTGCTTTATCGTGAATTAACTTTTTTCCTTTGTTTTTTGTTTATGGTGCATTTTTTTCTTTTGTTTTTTGTTTATTCTGCATTTTTTCTTTGTTTTTTGTTTATGGTGCATTTTTTTCTTTTGTTTTTTGTTTATGGTGCATTTTTTTCTTTTGTTTTTTGTTTATGGTGCATTTTTTTTTCTTTTGTTTTTGTTCATGGTGCATCTATTTTTTTTGTTTTTTGTTCATGGTGCATTTATTTTTCTTTTGTTTTTGTTTATGGTAAATTTAGTTTTTTCTTTTGTTTTTTTTGTTTATGGTAAATTTAGTTTTTTCTTTTGTTTTTTGTTTATGGTACATTTATTTTTTTCATTTGTTTTTTTTTCTATGGTGCATTTATTTTTTTCCTTTGTTTTTGTTTATGGTGCCTTTATTTTTTTTCTTTTGTTTTTTTTATGGTGCATTTAATTTTTTCCTTTGTTTTTGTTTATGGTGCATTTATTTTTTCTTTTGTTTTTTCTTTATGGTACATTTATTTTTTCCTTTGTTTTTGTTTATGGTGCATTTACTTTTTTCGTTTTTTGTTTGTCTATGGTGCATTTAATTTTTTCTTTTTTGTTTATTGTGCATTTATTTTTTCTTTTGTTTTTGTTTATGGTGCATTTAATTTTTTCTTTTTTTTTGTTTATTGTGCATTTATTTTTTTCATTTGTTTATTGTGCATTTATTTTTTTCATTCATTATTTTTCATTTTATTCATTTATGCATTTTAGTCTTTGGTTTTTAGTTTATGGTGCATTTATTCTTTTGTTTTTTGTTTATGGTGCATTTATTTTTATTTTTTATTTATAGTGCATTTACTTTTTTCTTTTGTTTTTTGTTTATGATGCATTTATTTTTTTTATTTATTTTGTTTATGGTGCATTTATTTTTTTTGTTTTTTGTTTATGGTGCATTTATTTTGTTTTCTTTTCTTTTCTTTTGTTTTTTTGTTTATGGTGCATTTTTTTATTTTGTTTGTTTTTGTTTATAGTTCATTTATTTTTTCTTTTGTTTTTTTTGTTCATGGTGCATTTATTTTGTTTTCTCTTGTTTTCTTTTGGTTTTTTTTGTTGATGGTGCATTTTTTTATTTATTTTTTTTTGTTCATGATGCATTTATTTTTTCTTTTGTTTTTTGTTCATGGTGCATTTATTTTTTCTTTTGTTTTTGTTTATGGTGCATTTATTTTTTTTTTGTTTTTTGTTTATGGTGCATTAATTTTGTTTTCTTTTGTTTTTATTTGTTTTTTTGTTTATGGTGCATTTTTTATTTTGTTTGTTTTTTTTATGGTGCATTTATTTTTTCTTTTGTTTTTTTGTTTATGGTGCATTTATTTTGTTTTCTCTTGTTTTCTTTTGTTTTTTTTGTTGATGGTGCATTTTTTATTTTGTTTTTTTTTTGTTTATGGTGCATTTATTTTTTCTTTTGTTTTTTTGTTTATGGTGAATTTATTTTTTCTTTTGTTTTTGTTTATGGTAAATTTAGTTTTTTTCTTTTGTTTTTTTTTGTCTATGGGGCATTTATTTTTTCTTTTGTTTTTTGTTTATGCTGCATTTATTTGTTTTTTTTTGTTTATAGTAAATTAAGTTTTTTCTTTTGTTTTTTGTCTATGGTGCATTTATTTTTTCTTTTGTTTTTTTGTTTAAGGTACATTTATTTTTTGTTTTGTTTTTTTGTTTATAGTAAATTTAGTTTTTTCTTTTGTTTTTGTCTATGGTGCATTTATTTTTTCTTTTGTTTTTTCTTTATGGTGCATTTATTTTTTTTGTTTTTTTGTTTAAGGTGCATTTATTTTTTTTTTTTATTTTTTTTTTTTGTTTATAGTAAATTTAGTTTTTTCTTTTGTTTTTGTCTATGGTGCATTTATTTTTTCTTTTGTTTTTTGTTTATGGTGCATTTATTTTTTTTTTGTTTTTTTGTTTATAGTAAATTTAGTTTTTTCTTTTGTTTTTTGTCTATGGTGCATTTATTTTTTCTTTTGTTTTTTGTTTATGGTGCATTTATTTATTTTATTTGTTTTTGTTTATGGTAAATTTAGTTTTTTGCTTTTGTTATTTTTGTCTATGGGGCATTTATTTTTTCTTTTGTTTTTTTGTTCAATTTTTTCTTTTGTCGTGCATTCATACTATTTTTTTGCGAGGCGCATTGGTCATTACTTATTTATATTCATTTCGTGATATTCTTGTGCTTAAGTTGACAGGGGCCGACATTTTCCGGATGTCAACAATATATTCTATATTAGACATCAATGAATTTACCGACGATCATGATGTTAAAATAGTTCCTCGGAGCTACGCGTCTTTCATGTTTTATTGTATCATATTTCATAATTTGCTGTATGCGGCACCATAAGGGTCTGGTTTTATTTACATCTGATCCTATTACATAGTGTTCCGCTCTTAAATTACCGTATATAAGGTGCGCTAAAATATACGTTAATACCTGGTGATAAAGTTCAAGAGAGATACAAACACTTAAATTTAATGGGATATTCAGAATCAAAGATCTCTCGGTGGGAGTGAATATCATTCCTAGAAGAAAATAACAAGGAAAATAATACTTCATTATAAAGTTGTGTTAATTAAAACAAAACGTAAGACGGCTAATTACTAGAAATCGAATATAAAACGTAGATATATTAAGAAAGTACTTTGTAATTAGTAAAAATACGTAAATTAGTAATATCAGCATTAATATTTCTCTTAGAATTTATTGAGACAAGAAACTTAAATATTGCTGTTAGAAAGCATTCTACCACGCGCGCTTTGTCGAGATCTTTTGAATGCTAATTGTTTCTTGATTTTCTAATTTAGTATCTAAAAAAAGTATTATTACATAAGAAATAAATGCCTATTCTTTATATCTGGTTATTATTAGTAGTATTATTAAAAATAATAATATTATCATTATTCTTAGCAGTAGTAGTAGTAGTAGTAGTAGTAGTAGTAGTAGTAGTAGTAGTAGTAGTAGTAGTTAGGCAAAAAAGAAGAAGGTGAAGAAAGTAATAATATAATTATTACTGGTTGATTATTACATTACAATTAGTGTTCTTATTATTATTCTACTTTGATAATCTGTCTATATATTAATACGATAGCGTGTGTGTTATTTCATGTGTCACGCTTACATCCGGGTCGTTTAATTGTTATGTACTTCCACTTTTTGTCATAAATAATTTTACCAAAAATTCTTCATAAATTTTGGTTCCGGTTTCGATTATAGCTCACGGAACTCCAGTAATCGATTTTTTTTTATAAATGATGTCATCAAGAATTCTTCAGAAGTTTTGGTTTCGGTTTCGATTATGGCTGAAGGAACTCATATATATATATATATATATATATATATATATATACATACATATATATATATATATATATATATATATATATATATATATATATATGAGTTCCTTCAGCCATATATATATATATACATATATATATATATTCGTGAATTTTAATATCGCTTTCGATTCAAGCTAATATTCAAGCTAAGATTCAAGTTATATGGATATATTTTTTTTATTTTTTAAATGGTAACTTATACATATAAAAATCGATAGAACATTAACTCTATAATAATATATACGAAACTTGCAAGAATTAAAATATAATATTTTAGCGTACTTTACGACCGGGCTTTGCCGGGCGTTCGTGCTAGCTTAGATAAATATTTTTGCAGTTTTAACAAAAAAAAAGCTACAATAATATCAGAGCGTCTCCATTTACACTGAACATCTACAGAATGCCAACATGAATATATTGCATATTAATGAGTCCCTTGTGGAATTTCCAGATGTACCATTAGTAAATATTATTAAAACATATTTTTAACATTATTGTGCACTTATTTTATCATAAATATGGTTAGTACTTTATCATAATATTATTATTATTATTATCATTATTATTATTTAACTTTTCTTATTATGCTATTACTATTGTTATCTGATTAATATCAATCGCATTGTTTAAATATTTTGTTTTTATTATTTTTATTTATTTATTAGTATATTATTATTAATGATATAATTATTTCTTTGATAGTTATTTTATAATTGTTTTTAAGTACGCTATTTTTAAAATTATTTTATTATTATTAATATTATAATGTGTACATTATCATTGTATATTATTGTTAATAGTCTTTTCATTATTTTGTTAATACTATTATTTTGATATTTTTTCTTATTTGTTTCCTGTTATTCTCTTATTATTTTATTTTTATTCTTACTGGTAGATCTTTATAATTAATGTTTTATGATTATTAGATCAGTAATACTACTACTACTACTACTACTAGTAGTAGTAGTAGTAGTAGTAGTAGTAAAAAGAAGAAGAAGAGGTAAGAAGAAAAAAAGAAGAAGAAGTAAGAGCAAGAAGAAGAAGAAGTAAGAAGAAGAAGTAAAAAGAAGTAAAAAGAAGAAGAAGTAAGAAGTAAGAAGAAGAAGAAGAAGAAGAAGAAGTAAGAAGAAGGAGTAAGAAGAAGAAGTAAAAAGAAGAAGAAGAAATAAAAAGAAGGAGAAGAAGTAAGAAGAAGTAAAAAGAAGAAGAAGTAAAAAGAAGAAGAAATAAGAAGAAGAAGAAGAAGAAGAAGAAGAAGAAGAAGAAAGAAGAAGAAGAAGAAGAAGAAGGAGTAAAAAGAAGAAGAAGGAGTAAAAAGAAGAAGAGGAAGTAAGAGGAAGAAGTAAGAAGAAGAAGAAGAAGTAAAAAGAAGAAGAAGTAAAAAGAAGAAGAAGTAAGAATGAGTAAGAAGAAGAAGAAAAAGAAGAAGAAGGAGTAAAAAGAAGAAGAAGAAGTAAGAAGAAGAAGAAGTAAGAAGAAGTAAGAAGAAGAAGTAAGAAGAAGAAGAAGTAAAAAGAAGAAGTAAGAAGAAGAAAAATAAGAAGTAAGAAGAAAAAGAAGAAGAAGTAAGAAGAAGAAAAAGAAAAAGTAAGAGTATTATTTTTCTTGTCGTTATTATATTGTCATTATTTATTATCACAGTATTATTATTAGGTTACTATTATTATTATTATTATTAGTTTACTATTATTATTATTAGGTTACTATTATTTAGTAGTAGGAGGAGGAGGACAATTAGGAGTAAGAATATTATCATTATTATTATTCACTCACTAGGAGTTTTCACATATGCTATCATCATAGAATTCTCCCCGGAGTCTTAGTAACAACAAGTATCCTCATATTTTCAATACTTTTCACTTTTTTAGAGACCATTTGCAAATTAATTTACGTTAAAACAACAACTGTTTACCATTGATTTTTCGTTGGTAGCCGGCATTGGTCTTCACTGGAATTTGATTTACAATATGCTTTTCCAATGTCCCAGTCTTTTAGCACTGATCCATTGGAGGTCTGGTTTGTTATTATTATTATTATTATTATTATTATTATTATTATTATTATTATTATTATTATTATTCATTCATTCATTCATTCATTCACTAGGAGTGCTCACACAGGTTATCATCGGAGATCGCTCACTGACAAAAACCGGTGGTGTTCCCTGGAGTCTGGGTGACAAGTACTCCCAGATTTCCAGTAATCCACACCTCTTTCGATAACCTTTGCAAATACATTTGCGCCATCGCAACAGTCTTACTCATAATGACTATTAGTCTTCACTGGAATTTGAATGGCAAAGAGCCTCCCACAGGTCCCAGTCCCCTCCGCACTAATTCAGCAGAGGTGTGGTAATTGTTTTCACTCCTCAGTCTTCCCATTCTCCTTGACCCTTCGACTATTTTTTTGTGGGGGTAAGTTGAGAAACACGGGCAGAGAGAACGTAACGGAGATGGAAACGGAAGAGACATGGAAGGGTATGGTTGTTATTATTATTATTATTATTATTATTATTATTATTATTATTATTATTATTAAATAAAAGAGAGACAGGAAACTGAAAAGAAACTGAAATAGCTTCAATTATTTCTGGTGTGCAATTAGCACAGATGCCTGCGAGGTTCTCCGGTAGGATTTGAAGATGTTACATCCGGGCTATTAATCTATCTTAATTGCTCATATTCAAGGCACTAATATATCGATTTTTGCGGCCATTAAAGATGTGGGCGTGGATTTAAGTTCGATTTTTTTCTATGCTTGTGTTTGTTGTTGTTTTTTTTGTTTTGTTTTTTTCACGTTTTCTTTATTTGTCGCCTTTTCCGAATCGCTCGTCTTAGCGAAGTGCGAGTTACGCGTGGTTTTAATCGATGAATCTGTTTGGAAACATGTCTTGCCATACGATCAGGAAGCAATTCAACTAATTAAACGTAAAAAAGAAAATATATATTTGACAAATAGTCTCATTATCTCTTCTTCTGTCTCTCTCGAGAAAATCCCTGAATGATATACCGAATAGAGAGCGATTAGCTTTTGTTTTAACTTTTTTTTTTTACTATTATTTTAAATTTTAACTGGCTTTGCAAGCTCACATCTTCCCGATTAAAACAATTACAATATATCGTTTCTAAAGTCGTATTGCTTAAAAGAATGACGAAACACTGATCTATTAAAATAGACCAATATTTTTTTTATTAACGGTGACGGTGATAGATGGTTGGTTGTTAGGAGAAAGATGCACGCACAGAAATTCGACGTGTTTATTCTTCTTGAGCCAAAATCTTCAACCAACTTTGATATCTATTCCGATATACTTATATAATAACTTGTTATTATATAAGTATTGGTGACCACGTGGATAGGGTTCACTTTGATACATACAGCATACAACATGAAATGGCGTCGTCGTTGTAGCCACGCCCCAGGACCGTTTTCTTCTGCGATGGTCGTTTCACTGAATTGACCTAACTTCGGTTCGGTTTGATTACACCTGGGTATACTTTTTTGTCGAAAATGACTTTCGAAGATTCTACATTTAACGTTTTTCTTTTTTTTTTTTACAATTTATCTTGTTTATTGTTTCTTCCCATGTACGTGCCTCAGGTTAGGTTTATCACTTTTATTATTATGATTTTATTAATCACCAATAATTATTTTTATGTTGTTTCTTGAAAAGGCGTTTTATTCGGTCGTTTCACTAAATTGACCTGACTTCGGTTCGGCTTGATTACACCTGTGAATAATTTTTGCCGGAAATGACCTTCTGAAAATTCGATATTTAACTCATCTTTTTGTACAATCTATCTTGTTGGTTGTTTCTTCCCGTATCTTTTGGTGCATCCGATAATTATTTTATATTGTTTTTTATATGCTGTTGCCAAATAAAATTTTTTGTCAAAAATTATTTTTAGGGACACAAGGCCTGGATAATTTAAGCATAATAATATATCCATGTTTCGTGATATCATCTGACATATATTTAGTGGATTGAGTTTATATTATTTTAAAATCTGGAGAATAGGCCTTATTTTTAACTAAAGAGGGGATAAAAAAAATCTAATTTTCTTTCTTTCTTTCTTACTCGAAGCATTCCCTGGCCTTATTCATCTCTGAGACTTTTTCTAATCATTCACTATCTCTTTTCTTCCATATCTTTCTCTTTCAAACATTTTTTCTCCTACCCCCACCCCTCTCTCTCTCTCTAATCTCTCTCTCTTTATATATATATATATATATATATATATATATATATATATATATATATATATATATATATATATATAAAGCTGAATGTCTATGTATGTGTCTGGTCACGAATAGGCTCCTATATGGTTGACTATTATAGAAAACTGATTACATATAATGATAGAAGATTATCGAGACACAGGAATGCGTATGTTTGATCTGGCATAATGATTATTCATTAAAATTGCGGGGTCTTCGTACACGCCTGGTCCACAAAGTATGGAAATAAAAAATTTTAAAATTAAAAAAACAAACGTTTACAAGTGTTTTTGATATAGATGTACATAATAATACTTTGATAAGTATGTTTTAACTTAAATAGGGATGGTATAATAAAATTGTGGGGTCTGCATTCGCGCCTGGCCTCCATAGAATGCAAAATTGAGTTTATATTAAAATATAAAAAAGTCAAAAATAGGTAGAAATTGCTATTCAATTTGAACAATCCCCCCAACATCTTGGAAAAACAAAACCAGCCAAAGTTGGGTAAACAAACCCTAAAAAAAACTTCCCCGCAGTTAATATTAACTCCGCTACTAATATATGATCTCATTAAGTCATTAAGTGCGGGCACCTGTCAATTCTGTTTCGACAAATAAATTTAAACGTGTTTCTGTTACTATTTTTTTGCTGGCCGAGCAGTTAACGTGTCACGTTTTCTTTTACGCTTTATTTTCTAACTTCAAGGCTTCGGGTTCGATCCTACCTACCTACCTACCAAAAATTTAAGGTAAAAGTATAATATGCAGGCAAAAAATTAATTAAACTAATAAATCTTTAATTTTACCTTGGGGTCTTACCATCGGCTCGCATTACTTGAGACGCTTGTTTTCTCCGGAATGCTATTTTCAAGAAATGTACATGGATAACTATAGAGTTTAGACATTTTGTTTTCTACCCAAAATGTAATTCTTTATTGTCCGGATTATTTTATTTCCTACTGATATACATTTATATATATATTTTTTTAAATTACGGTTTTTTTTTTATAGTTTTGAATTTTTTTTACAGTTTTTCTTAATTTTTTATTTATTTTTCCTATTCACATATGCTTGTATGTTGCTTTATATATTTTTAGACATTTTACTATACATTTTTCATTTATAATCTAAATGTTCTCAAGCCAGTTTTTATGTTTATACTTTTATATTTCTTGATGAGAAGTACTTAGTTTCGAAATGCCATGGGTTAAATAATGGTTTTCCTCTTCTTTATACATTATTAATGATATAATAAAGTTATATGTAACTTCTATTTTTCATCTTTAATTTAATATATGAATTGCTTCTCTTACACGTGTAGAGATCTTACTATATTGGCATGTTTGCTTTGTTAAAGATTATATTTTTATTGTATATATATATATATATATATATATATATATATATATATATACTAGCAGAGCACCCGGCATTCCCCGGTCGTAAAATACGCTTAAATATGATATTTTAATTAATGCAGATTTCGTATTTATTATTATATTATATTGGATCTAATATATAAGTAAGTTTTTTTTTTAAATGACTCGTGCGCAACCACCGTGAATCGAACCCCAAATGTTTAGCTTACGATTTATTTCTTCGTCTGTCGTTAATGACTGAACAATGAAGACACGTTTGCTGCAAACCTAAAAATTAAAACATGAAGCAACTACGTTATGCATGGATATTCGTAATGCCGGCGTTCGACCTTCATCTGGCAAATTTCATTTTTTTTTCACACTTTTGCACGGATTTTCCCCTGCTAAAACTCCAAATATAAAGTTTCGCATGGGTTCCAATATCTTATATATGAAGTTCCATGTCTGTAGACCAAAACGTCTAGGAGGAGTTTGGTAGGCAATTTCTTAAACAAAATTATATACGTATGCATAAATATATATCGAAAGAGTCTTGTGTTTAGTATGAACTTTTAACGCAAATATCACACAAGTATAAATCATGTAGAATGTAAATATTCACCGGCCATCGTTGCTAATTCGCTGTCTGTTCTGATCCTTTTCTCATGTAGATGAATTCGCATTTCCTCAGGCAACCAGTTGAATATCTCCTCTATTAACAAGAGTTGCTTCATTTTTTTCTGCATCTCCATTAATTCTTTTGTTGTTATTCATTAGTCTTTCCTTCCTTCTTACGAATTTCTTAAATGACTGTCTCATTCTTTCTTACTGTCCGATTTTCTTTTCTCGATGGGCCTCCGGGACTAATTCAAAACTTTGCAGAATTGTTCGTTTCACCATATCGTAATCGGCACACTCTTCTATCGAAAACGTGGTGAATGCTTTTTGTTCTTTTCCCGTGAGTATGGTTTGCAGTAAAATAGCCCACTTCTCCCGTGACCACCCAAAGGTTGACCACAATGCTTTCTAAGTGTGGAGAAATAATCATCCACGTTGGGTACCAATCTCACTTGTTTTGTAAAGTCGAAGTTATTTCGGATGGTTTCATATGCATACGATTCAACAGACCTTATATTTCCTAATATAATTTCTTGCTCCATCTTTCCGTTTTCTACCTTCGCTTGTAACTTATATTTTTCTAATTCCTTTTTCTCCCTCGATAAATTAGCTGGTTCATCGGGTAACTTGTCTAATATTTCTGGCTTGAAAACCTGTTCATCGACCATGTGTTCGACTTTGGATGACCTTATCTTTCCTCATAGCTTTCTTCATTTCCATTTCGTCCCTTATTTCGATTAACTCGCTTTTCTTCATCTCTTCAAGTTTTTCGGAAGACGGTTCAACGAAGAACCTTTCCATTCACGCCATTGTCATTTTTTCTTGCACAGTTAACGAAGTTCAAATTTTTTTTTCTTCTTTTATTTTATTTGAATTGGATATCGAGCTCCCAGTGTGGTTTGTTTTTTTGTTTGTTTTTGTTTGTTTGTTTTTCGCTATCTAGTGTTGATTCTCGCTTTTGGGTGTTTCCCCAAAATTTTCTTTTAATATTTTTTAAATTTTCTGTTAGTCCGATTTTATATTACTTTGTCTTGAGGACAAAAAAAAATCCCAGACGAGCCTCCATCCACCGTTGTGGTCCTACTTCTAAATATTGCAGAAAATACAAAAATAATCCGTGTGTCGAGAGGGTCATCCACAGGAGCATGCGCTAGACAACATTTCGACTTCCCTCGCGGTTGAAAAATTTAAATAACATATAAGTTATCACAATTTTTACTTAGAAATTATGCCTATAAGCTTCGGGGGATGGGGGTTACGCTAATCATCGGTGCATTTAAACAGAAGTCGCATGACAATGTCCAACCAGAGAAAGATAAAGACGACACTTTATGTAAAAAAAAAAAAAGTTAACAAAATCCGGGTTTTTTTTTTTCGAAAATTTATAATATATAAGAATCGACGACATCAAATATACGACAATTAAAATTCTAAAGTCAAGCAATAGAAAAAAAATAAAGAAGTTGATGAAGTATCATTCAAGATGGTTCGGGTAATGTAGATGTACGAGTATATTAAAGCCGATTCATTCTAGAAATTTCGTAATTTCCCTCTTTTTTTTTTTTTTTGACGTTCCCACTTGCTTGTTCATCACAGAATCCCAAAATCATTCAACTGATGTAGACTGGACGAGATCATAACAGAAATTGACTGATTATCTGACTGACTAATGCCCCAAATAATGTTTGCTTTTATTTTTGGCGCTAGAGTTGGTTAAGTTTTTTATCCAACCTGGTTGACCACTCGTCTTCTTACATTAGATTGCTCTGCTGTTACCTATTATGGGTGATACTGATCTTAGATAATCACAGCTATGGTCGTTAAATTTATAATGATCGGTTAATTAGTTTAGGAGTGAATCCCGTACAGAGATAACTGATGGTCGTTAAATTTATAATGATCAGTTAATTAGTTTAGGAGTGAATCCCGTACAGAGATAACTGATGGTCGTTAAATTTATAATGATCGGTTAATTAGTTTATAAGTGAATCCCGTACAGAGATAACTGATGGGCGTTAAATTTATAATGATTGGTTAATTAGTTTAGGAGTGAATCCTGTACAGAGATAACTGATGGCCGTTAAATTTATAATGATCGGTTAAATAGTTTATAAGTGAATCCCGGACAGACATATACAACGGCCGTATAATACGTAATGATCGGTTAGTCAGTTTAGAAGTAAGTCGTCTACATACAAATATATAAACATACTAGCATAGGTACCCGGCGTTGCCTGTGTTGACATGAAGTTCAGTTTGAAACACGCCTGCTATACTAATCATTTTCATCATGGGTAACGTGCATACCCCCACAACATTTCAAAAATAAAAGAACGGATAAAAACATGTAAATGTAATCTCCCCAAAAAAGAAGTATCTGATACCCTCTCCACCAGATATTTCTGCAGAACTGATCACTGTCCTAATAATTGTTACAATTTTGTGAACCTAAAAAAACAACGTCTATAAACATTAATGCGTGCGTTAATTTTTTTTATTTTGGTAAATGTATGGTTTAGCGGCTTAAATTATTTGCCAGACAAAAAGATATGAAAACTATTTATTTTTTATATAAAACTCATTGTTAGATTCAAAGGTTGAAATAAAACCAGAAAGAAAATTTCATTTTTTATTATTTTTTTATTATCATTTATATTTATTATTCGAGGCCGCTATATTGTTTTTAAAATTTGGCATTTCTAAGATTTAAGCTTTTTAAGCTCTTTTATGAACTATGTTTTTGGCCGCAATATTGTTTTTTGTAATGAAAGAGCGTAAAAAAGGCTAAATTTGGCCTTTAAAAGCCAATCTGCCAAACCTAAAATAAGGCCAAATTTTAAACATGTAAGGCGTGCACATTAAGTCTAATAAAAAATGATAAAAAAACATAAAAATGTATTTTTTGTTTTATTTCAGCCTTTGAGTTTAATAATGTTTTATATAAAAATAAATAGGTTTTTATAATTTTTTGTCTGTCAAATAATTTAATCTGATAAAGTACACATTTACCTTTATTTTTTGTAAGGGCACTTTTTTTACTGGCTTTTTTGTAAATAAAGGAAATTTTCGATTTCTTTTTTTTTTAGGGAGGGGGGCTTTTCGATTTGCTTTTTATTTGTCGTTTTATGTTTCAATGGTCAAACTGGAAAAACTGTTAGAGGTGACATATCTTGTTGAACGATTGGTTACCAAAAAGTGGGTGCTCATTTTACGTTAAATTTATATAGAAAAGTGATCCCCCTCTCTAACATATTTATTTTTCAAAATTTCTTCCCTCATAATATTTATAAAGCTGTTTATATGTATTAGGCTGAAAAAAAGTAGATCTCAATTTTTAGGGGTTACACGCCTCTGGGTCACGTCGTACGTCCAAGGATAGAATACTGTTGCCACATCTGGGCAGGAGCTGCTAGAAAGGACTTGTCCTGACTTGATAGAGTTCAAAATAGACTTCGTAGTCTCGTAGGAGATATCCTTTTCTCTTCCCTGCAACCTCTATCTCACAGAAGAGATGTTGCGAGTTTGTCTCTGCTGTATCGTTATTTTCATGGAAAGTGTTCGACTGAGCTTCAGTCTATGGTCTCCACTCGCCAAACTTTCACAAGAAACACTCGTCTAGCTGAAAGCACTATCAATAATTTCCCCACTCGTTATCTGTGCCTAAGCCTAAACGTAGATTCCATGAACAAAGTTTCTTTCTTAGAACTGCACGCCTGTGCAATTGTCTTCCGTTTTCCTGCTTTCCAGCTGACTACAATATGGTTGTCTTCAAGTCTAACGTAAACAAGTTCTTGATGAGCCGTCCCACTTGTTAACAAATTTGCCGAATTTCCATTACTAACGATTAGTATATTGTCCAATTTCTACTGTACATTCTTTAACCCTTATCCTCGAGTGGCCTCTTGGCCTTGATAAGTGATGATGCCTATGGAAAAAAAAAGTTTGTAATCGATGAAATTAACGCGAAAAAAGAAAAAAACTGTAAATTGTGGAATTTAGAGGGGGGCGGTAGATCTTTATTTTTTTTTTTAGGTATTAAACGACGCTCCGTTTAAGGAATAAAATCAAACAAGCAAATGAAATCTTTTCAGTTTTTTTCGTACGTGCTTTTTTTTAATAAAAAAAACAATAAAACCAAACATTTTTCTATCTACACGGAATTATTTTTCCAGCTAGAAACTTAATGAAATTACCAAATGATATTTGGTGAACGCTTATTTTTTTTATTTTTTTTTTTTAGGATAGCATCTGGGGGCAAATAACTCTAAAAAAAATTTTTTGAAAAAAGGTCGCTCTTTTGGAAATATTAATTCCAAAATAAATTAAATTAAATATATTATCAAGATAATTGTTGTTTAAATTTATTTAATAACAATTTTAAATAGAATACTTAAAATAATTCTCTCGCTAAAAACATTAACTAAGATGCCGCTATTTAGTAAAATCGATTTTTCTTAATGTCATATGCAAATAAGGTGATCTCTTAATTGTATATTTTTGCAAGTATAATACTATATATAAAAATAAATGAAAGATTAAAGTAAGACACGTGTTGTATATATTAATAAAATTGTGAACAAACGAACAAACAGGAATACGAATTTATATATAGATATACATACTTAACTTTATATAAAACGATTTTGTGTCAAGTATGACGCTGATCTTATTCTCTAAATTAAAATGTGATCCATACAAGAGACACTTCTTTTATAGAAAACTATATTCGTAAAATCTCTACCGTAACTTAAGTATCTTCTCTTTGTTACAAGTTTATGTATTCAATTTAAAAAAAAGCCCTTGTTTAATATCGAAACATCAAGGAAAATGTTTTCTGTTTTCTTTCTTAAGGCCAGACACATACAACGGAAAGTAATTTTCTATAATTGCCGGCGCCTGTTAAATATCACGTCTTAAATGGCTAACAATAAGCTTGCGTATCAAAGAAGAGTGTTACTCATTAAGCTCACTCGTTGGAAGAATCATGTTTTCTTTCATCTCTTAATATAAAAGTGATCTACCAAAGCAAACAATAATGAGTGCCAGTTTAGCGCCTCCTTGGACAGACATGAGAATGTGATCTAATCACTGAACGTCAACTGCGAATGTGCACAACAACATTATCTATAATGAAAAAATACATTTTTTTAATACTTTAAGAATAAGCACTCGATGAGCTTGGAGAACCACCAGGTGCTGCCAGGGAATGAAAGTGGCTCTCATATCCGAGGAAAAGAAAGCTAAATATGAATTACAGAAATGTGCTAATATAAATGAAATTGTTTGAAGTTTTTTTTGTTTTTGTTTTTTTTGTAGATCTTCGATTTCTTTAAAATAATACAATGTTTGGCTATTTGAAGAAAGCCTGGAGAAATAGTTAGCCAAAATTCGGGAAAACAATAGCAACTATCAAAATGAGGATGACAGTCCGCAAATAAATAAAAAAATATATGCAAATTATACTATATATATATTATATTATGCCATATATATATATATATATATATATATATATATATATATATATATATATATATATATATATATATATATACATACATACATATATATATTGTTATATTGGTAGAGAGGCTGGTTGATATCGGTTGATAAATTAAGAAATAATTATAACGGAATAAGAAATTGTTTTTTATCTCTTAGGGAACGCGTGAATTTAAATTCAAATATAAATATGAAAGCATGCACACCCTCCCCCTCGGCGAGCGTGAATTTAAATTTAATAAAAAAAATAAATAATAATAACAAATAAATAATAACTCCTTCATTCAGTCAACCTTTTAGCTTAGTCGTAGATGCCAGTGACAAAGGCATCGGAGCAGTGCTATTGCAACCGGGGGAAGACGAGCAGTTTCATCAGGTTAGTAGTTTCTATTCAAAAAAGTTTAATGAATTCCAGAAATCCTATTCAACAATAGAGAAAGAAGCATTAGCGCTAATATCAAGCCTTCTTCACTTTGAGATATACGTGACCTCAGCGCCTACTCCAATCTCAGTATTTGCTGACCATAATCCGTTGGTCTACGTGAATAAGATGACGAACAAGAATAGAAGATTAATGTCTTGGAGCCTTATGCTGCAGGAATTTAATTTAGATATCATGCACATTAGCGGCAAGAATAATGTGGTAGCAGATGCCCTATCGAGAAAACATGATTAAGAAATCATTAAATAAATAAACAAAACCACGAATCAGATTTTTAAAAAGAGAGAATAAGGATTTTTTTTCTGTTTTGCTTGAAGGTGTTATATTGGTAGAGAGGCTGGTTGATATCGGTTGATGAATTAAGAAATAATCATAACAGAATCAGAAATAGTTTTTTTATCTCTTAGGTAAAGCCTACGGCGAACGGTGAATTTAAATTCAAATATAAATATGAAAGCATGCACCCCCTCGCCTTCGAATTCAATAAAAAATAATAATAATAACAAATAAATAATAATAAATAAATAAACACACTAGCGTTCGAGGCGTACACACACGCTCCCCCTCCCTCTGAAAATGCAATGCGCCAGAGAGCCCACTGTCAGCGAAGCTGATGAAAAGGGAAAGTGAGAGAAAGAAAAAGTGAAATCGACGCGGACGAATAAAGAAAGCAGCTTTTGAACTGAGCGTTTTGTCAACGGTGAAAAACGATAGCGTTCGTATAAAAAAATTGAGAGGCAAGAAAAAATACACAAAAGAAAAAGAGACGGGAGAGCAATGAACGGTGTCAAATGGACCGGTTGTTTTGTTTACGTTTGAGCGAATAATGAATCAAAAAAAAAACTCGCTATGAGCAAGTAGTGCTCAGGAATGCCCAAAGCGCAGCGTAAACAGATTTCCCTTAAATAAACAGGAGTTGAATTCTTTTGGCCGAGAATGGATATCATGGAAAGTTCACGGCGAAGATATTAAAGATGAATAAGAAGAGGGTTGCAACGAACAAAAATATCGTCATGTCGACGGGCGTCCCCATCCAAGAAGAAACCAAACAGGAAAAATCTCGCGAATGATGAATTTTGCGGAGATATTATGAAACACGAAAGTCCAATTGGATAAAGTTAAGTGACTATTATGATTTCTCCATCCCGATATCCCCGCTCCTTTTCCTTGGCCGAACTGTCATACTATAATGGAAATGATATATACATTTTCTCTTATATTATTTTTTGTCACCTTGTTTTCTTTTCTTTCTTTTATGATGTTTTTTTTTTATCATCCGACCCCACCACAACCTATTGCCGTATGATATTAAATTTAATGATGTTGAATAATATTTGGGTTTTAAGATTCTAGCGTTGTGTCATTCTTGCTTTGAGTTTGAATCGTTCGGAACAAAATGTGCTAATGAGAACGTCGGACAACGTGTCAAATAGGTCACAAATCGTGGACGACACTTTACTTGTCATTATTTTATTTTTATTTTTATATTGTGTTACGGACAACGTAGGGTGAAGCGCTGACTTAGAGTCATAAGATTCTTACCAGGGGACATCCACCCCGACTCAGCTTCATTCCGGTCCGTAACAATATATATACTAGCAGAAGTACCCGTCGTTGACTGGGTTCAAAAACAGCCTACCGAAAATGGACTCTGATTTATGAAAGTATGATTGGTTATGAAAAGGCAGGGTTGTAAAGAGATAGCTTCGAATTTGGGGGTATCACAACTAAAGCAAAATATGATTAAAGTAAAAATAAAATAGATAAACCCCATAATTTATTATACCATACCTGTTCACACTGAAACACTTATCACAATATTCTTTGGATATATATTAAAAAAAACTTGTTAAATTTTGTGAAATATTTTCATTCTATGGAACGAACACCACATAATTTTATTATAACTTATTTCTTCAAACGTAAACATAATTATCAAAGTATACTTTCACAGATAGATATGAAAAGTCTTTATTAAAGCGTGTGCCTATTTCCATTCTAGTGAGGCCAGGCGCGAATGCAACCCCCACAATTTTATTATACCATCCCTATTTAAGTTAAAACATATTTATCAAATATTCTTATGTACATCTATATCAAAAACACTTGTAAACGTTTTTTTTTTCATTTTTTATTTCCATACTTTGTGGACGAGGCGCGAACGCTGACCCCACAATTTTAATGGACCACCGTTCTGTCAGATCAAACGTACCCATTCCTGTGTCTCGATACACCTTCTATCATTATATGTAATCATTTTTTTAAAATAGTCAACCATATAGGAGCCTATTCGTGACCACACACACACGCACACACACACATTCAGTTTTATATTATAGATTATATTATATTATATCATATATATATATATATATATTATATCATATATAAATATTATATATATATATATGTCTGTGTGTACGCGCGAGCGAGCTCGTATATATGTGGATTACAATAACTGTGATCACGGTTTCGAATCTCATCATTACAGACATGCTATAACGCCATACACGGTAAAAACGCACGCAGCCATTTATAACTGCCGTATATTTCGGCGTATAATACGACCCTTAAACTTTAAAAAAAAATCATCTTTTTGTTGTTTTATAAGATGCCCGGTGTTATGATCCCTAGACTAGGCTAAACAACCTTGGTTCCGTGATTTAGCAGTCGTCTTATACAACCGATATATGATACATTTATTAAAATTTGCTCCAATTTTCTACTTCGACGGTAATCTGACGGTAATCTTATCCGCCGAAATATACGGCATTTGATTAATAAGTATCATAAATTCAGACATGCAACAAGCCTTTTAATCAGTTTTTGGCCGAAAATTTGGCTGGGAAGAGGTCAAAGTAAAAAAATTAGACCTTTGCAAACTCTACCAAACTGCTCCTCCAATTTTGGGTCTAAACACTTGAAATTTTAGATGTAGGTTATTTGGACATGAGTCAAACATTTTAATTCAATTTGAGCCCAAAAGAATAAACGTCTAAGCGTCAAAATTAGGGTCAAAGTTAAAAAAAATTAACGTCTGTGGTTTCTACCAACTTTTCTCTATGGTAGTTAAGGCAGCCTATTATGTAGAAGGCATTACCGTACATATTCACACTTTTTAATATATACATATATATATATATATATATATATATATATATATATATATATATATATATATATATATATGCACATAAAGTTATGAACAGTACATAGGGCCGAGCAAAGCCGGGCGGAACTGCTAGTATATATATATATATATATATATATATATATATATATATATATATATATATATATATATATAGAAAGAGAGAGAGAGAGAGAGAGAGAGAGAGAGAGAGAGGTTGTGTTATATACTTCTATAGGTTTTATTCATTACAGCATATTGGAAGGTGAGTTAAATACCTAGATAGCAAAGTGAAATACGTATTATTTACTCGGTTGATTAAAATTAATCGCTAATTAGAATAAACGTTTGATTTAGAAAAAATAACCTAATCACAAAAGTAAAGATTATTTTAGCATGCATTGTGTACGACTAAATTATATAGATATAAGCCTTCCAGAAACTAACGTCTATAAAGTAAACTTTAGTATGACCATGGAAATTATTAGCCTGATAGTTATCCCCTTGAATAAAACATAAATGTTTCTCTGTAGCCTATATGCTAAATAAGTTAATTCTAAGCATAAATGTGTTTTCATGCTACTACTAAAGTTCATTTGAGTAATAAACACTATAAAAGTAATCATTAGAAAGATACACACTTAATATATAATAAATTATTTCATATTTTAATACATATTTATATACATAAAATAGAATAAATTATAGATATAATGATAATATCTATTTAAAACTAACTTGCTGCTTCACAGTAACTATGATCTTCAGAATGCATTTCTATTAAATAAGTCGGTATATATTTGAATACAAACTCAAACCGGTGTACAATTCATGCTTTTAATGTGTGTATATATATATATATATATATATATATATATATATATATATATATTGTATTTTTATTCATACAGACATCTACAAACCCGACACAAACATCACAATGTTTCAATCTGTTATTATTAAAACTGAGATTTCCGAAGGTGAACATCTGTATTTTCTTTAGTTGTAAATATCGAAAGAGAATATTGTAAAACTGATAACGTAAAAGAGAAAAACTAAACTGAACAAGCATATGATCAAATAAAAAATTATATCCAAATAAACCGTTATAAGTCTTTCGCAAATGGGTTGATAGAATACCCTCTTTTTAGCATTGACTTAATGCCGTCCTATATATATATATATATGTGTGTGTGCAAATTTGTCTCTCTGTGTGTGAGTTCGTTCTATATAGACTCCGTAACGGCTGAACGGATTTTCTTTTAAATTTACAGAACTTCAGTGTATAATTCTGGAAGTGATCTTAGTTAAGTTTTGTCTCAGAATATCCCCGATAATTACCTATAATCGACAATCGAAACCGTTATTTTAATTTATCTTTATTCGGTAAAGCCATTTTTTCCATGTCGTCACCGTGCGACAATAATACAGCAAAGGGCTGCGAAAATTCTACTGTGGGAAAAGTTGATAGCGTGTATTTTTTTTTTTTTTGTTCGTTTGTTTGTTTTGTTTGTTTGTTTTGTTGTTTTTTTTTTGTTTTTTGTTTTTTGTTTTTTTTTTTTGTTTTTGTTTTTTCATGGCGTGATCTGTAGGTTCATACACCGCACGTAAATTTCTTAATATCTTTTCATTTACTGCAAAGAACATTTTGGGACTTGATAATTGACGTGTTTTTTTTGTTGTTGTTGTTGTTCTTTGTTTGTTTTTTGGGCTTGTTGTTGTTGTTGTTGTTGTTGTTGTTGTTGTTGTTGTTGTTGTTGTTGTTGTTGTTGTTGTTGTTGTTGTTGTTGTTGTTGTTGATTTTATTTTGTTTTTTTGTTTTGATTTTGTATGATTTTTCTGTAGGTTTGAACACCGCACGTACATTTCTTAATTTTTTTTTTTTTTTTGTTAACTGGAAAGAAGTTTATATAAAATAATTTTATAAATTCATAAAAGAAACAGTAGGTTCTCTTGAGTGCAGTGTATTATAACATACATTTTGGATTAAGTTACTGCATGGAGGCATGTGAAGCTTCCTTCCGATTTCATGGATTTCGATGACAATAAAAATATACGAGTGTAAAATATTTGTTGATCATAATTCAATCCCGGGCAACGTCAGGTCTCACTGCTAGTATATATATATATATATATATATATATATATATATATATATATATATATATATATATATATATATATATATATATATATATATATATATATATATATATATATATATATATATATATATATATATATATATATATATAACGGCATAATCGCGTTGACACACTGGTTCCCGTCAGATCACCGAAGTTAAGCAACAGTGAGCCTGGTTAGTACCAGATGAGTGACCATTTGGGAATTCTAGGCGCTGTATGGGCTCTCCGCTTATTTCGGCATTTGTTTCCAGTCGTTCTGAACATACACTTCACTTGCCACCGTCGACTCAGGAGAGATGTGGTTGAAGATTGCGCACCTCCCGCCACAAAAATTTCTACCAGCTTTTCTCTATGCTAGTTAAGAAAGCCTATTATATAGAAAGGCATTACCGTACATATTCACACTTATATATATATATATATATATATATATATATATATATATATATATATATATATATATATATGCACATAAAGTTATGAAAAGTACATAGGGCCCGAGAAAAACCGGGCGGAACTGCTAGTATATATATAGAGAGATAGAGAGAGATAGAGAGAGAGACTGTTAAAGACTGAAGGAGCCTCTGTATATATATATATATATATATATATATATATATATATATATATATATATATATATATATATACGACAGTAGAATATTCGTCTGTAGTACGAATAAGATTATCTCCTGCCAACAGTTTTGTAACGAAATCAATAAACTTGCCATTTATAACAAATCGATTGATTGCCTGTTTTAGTTGATGACTCACCACGACACACCGAGACGAAACTTTACATGCCTGCCCGAAATGACTTAGTCCACAATACATTGTATCTACAGTGCACTACAGAGTGTATATAGTTGATTTTATAAAAATTATTGTTATAAAATTACTTCAGTTTTCTCATCAGTTTGTTGAAGATGGGAATTTGGCATCTTATCGCATGCCAATAATTCAACCGCTATTTATTATATTCTATCCGAAAGATTCTTTTAAAAGAATCTGATCGTCGTTTTCATTACAATTGGTTGAATCTCTCTTGCACTTGGTTCACCGGATATATTTTCCCGGTAGTTTTTAACTTCTGTTTCATGAGTCCAGTTGCTCCTATAATTAGTTGAATGGTAGAGATCTTCATAAGATTTCAATTTTTTTCATCTTTAAACTGCGTTCTTTATTTTGTATTTTTGCATTTTTTTATTCAACGCTTAGACTATATATATATATATATATATATATATATATATATATATATATATATATATATAAGCGTGTGTGTCTGTCTGTCTGTCTGTGTACATTTCCCTACGCAATAACTCTGTCAATTTTTAGTCTACAGACTCGAAATTTGATATACAGATTACTGAGATTTGGGAAAATCTATGTGATCGGTTTTCGGTCAGAATTTGGCTGTTAAGGGGTCAAAGTTTAGCGATTTGACCTTTGAGAACCCTACCAAACTCCTCCGACAATTTTGTGTCTAAACACTTGAAATTTTATATATATATATTATGTTAGTAAATATATATGTTTATTTAAATGAAGTGAAATATCTGTATATGCTTATACATTCCTATGTATTATCTTCACTTTTATGATAGTGTAATGAATATAAGTGTCTGCCTATTCTACAAGTATTTTAATGGTGAATGCTCCGACAAACTACAAGCCCTTCTACCCCTTCAACGTAAATACCCCGACAAACTCGACAAGCAGAAAAATACCACCCCTTCAAAGTTGAGATCCTTAGATGTAAGAAAGCCTTCTACGCTAAAAGTTTCTTCCAAAGAACTGCTAGACTTTGAAACTCCTTTCCGGGATTCTGATTTCACAACTGTACTGACATGCAGAAGTTCAAGTGTAATGTGAAAAGACACCTCGCTACTCAACTCCCTACATAGTACCCCTGCAACTGATGTCCCCGTTAGTAGCTCCCTACATCAAATTGGCACTGTGCTTTGTTTGGAGTGAAAATGGAATTTAATATATATATATATATATATATATATATATATATATATATATGTGTGTGTGTGTGTGTGTGTGTGTGTGTCTTCAGAGAAGAGAAAGATAGTGACAGAGAGTTAGACAGTGAGAAGACAGTAGAAAAAAAAAAGAGAGTCAGACAGTGAGAGAAAAATGAAGAGTTGTAAAGTGCAGCGGGCGAAGGTAACAAATCCAAAGCGATGGACAAAATGTAGTATAATATGATTTAAATTTTATCAAAGAATACATCGAAATTACCCACCACATTGTTTTCTAATTCTACTTCATAGCAGTGATTTACTTGACGAGTTTTTCTTGGGAATTTTTTTCCCCCACATTAATTCATAAATGTATCCCATTTATCGATTTCGATATTCTATGATCTGAATACGCGCCAAATAACATCATTAACACGCTTATACCAAACATAAATGTTCACCAAGATAGAATAACTTCGCAAATCCATAAACCATAGAAACATCTAATTAAACGTGTTATTCAATAAATATAATTCTGTTTACGACCGTGCTGTCATCCCCTGTCCAATGCTTAGCACCATAAGTCATAAAAACGGGTTTCCGTTTGGTGTTCGATGCGATCAGTATGGAACCTAACATTTGTGAAAGTATAATTTAAAACGTGCTTCTATGTTTGAACGTTAGATTACAATATTTAATATATGAAACTAGTTAACATACCCGGCCCGGGGCGTATGTTACGTAGTGAGAACCGTATTTGAATAAAGAAATGTGTGACGCTTTAATGGGTAAGGTGTGACTCCAGAAGGATATCGCTATATCACGTTATTTCGGTTATGGAGTTTTTGTGTTTCTTAGCTAGCGAGATTTCCAAGAAGTCAGGCGTGTTCAGGATTCTGTTCTCAATTGGAAAGGGCCGGGCGCGTAAATTGTAACCAGTGGATAGACGAGCTATCCGTCCATCTATCTGTGTGTGTTTCTCTCTGCGTCACCTGGACAATGTTTTCTGTGACTGTCTTTCCGTTAAACAAACTTTTTATACGGATCAACATCGGTGTTCGAGTGGTTTTGTATCCACAAACGACGACACGGATGTATAATGGCTTATTCGCCCATGTTTAGTGAAAAGGTAACATTGATTCGTAATATCTGGACAGTGCAAAATCATATTGCTAAATATTAGAGTTGTGCAAAAATAATGTCGTTTTTGACATTCAACTACATATAAGAAAACGACATTATTTTTGCACCAACCTAATACCACAAAGCAAAAATATATACACATATATTCTATCATCACAATCATCATCATACTTTCATTACTACCATAAGCAATGTTACTACTACTACTACTACTACTACTACTACTAATACTGCTACTGCTACTATTACTACTACTACATCTAACCGGGTTGTAAAATGGCTTAAACATATTTTAATTCATGCAGATTTCGTATTTAATATTACAGACCCAATCATCTATTGAATATTATATTGTACCTAATATATAGTATTGATTTTAAAAGTTGAAATAAAAATGACGTGGGTGCCATAAGTTAGAATCAAAACCAAAACGTTTAGCGCTCCAGCCGCGTCTCCTACCGATATAGTTATCGAGATACAGGCAAGAAAGATTTAATATTAAACGACATGAAGAAATCAATTGACTTTGGGTATGCGTAGAAAGAAATAAAATTATGTCGGCAAAGTTGAAATGAACAGTTAGCTTTTAAACTTACCGATAGATGTCTGTACGCGTTATTCATCCATCCAAGCAAAGAGTTTACTTGTAAACAATCCTTGCTGCATGATGACTATTTTCTTGTTAATTTCAGTGTAATGTGACTAGTAGTTTAAGAGTTTATCGGTAAAATTTTACACGTGGATAGGCAGACACCCACACATACTGCTACCGTTTCATTTATATAGATTATTATTATTATTATTATTATTATTATTATTATTATTATTATTATTATTATTATTGGCTTACATGGAGCTTTCACGCAGGTCATCATAGATCTGATTGGAAACCTGTGGTGTTCCCTGGAAGTTGAGTGACAATAAGTCCCCCCTGACGTCCAGCACTCATTATTATTATTATTATTATTATTATTATTATTATTATTATTATAGCGTGTGTGTTATTTTGTATGTCACTCTTATATCACACAGGCCCTGGAGTCTGAGTGGCAGTAAGTCTTCCCATATTCTCCGTACTCAGCACCTTTTTTGATAACCTTTGCAAAATAATTTGCCTTATCGCAACAGCCGTTTACGATTGATTTCTCGTTAGAAGCAACCATTAGTCTTCACCTGAATTTGGGTAGTAATGAACCTCCCAAGGCCCCAGTCCTTTTCGCATTCATCCAGTGAATGTCTGTTTAATTCTTTCTCACCTCGGTCTTTCGATCCTCCTAACCCCTTCGCAACTATTTGGTGTGATGCCGGCACATTTGGGGGGGGGGATTAAGGAACTAACTTTAAATTATACAGTTTTGGTTTTCTTGATTCCATGTGATGTTTCTTTGTGTTTTAGTTTCTATGTGTCCGGCTTTAGAAACTGATGCAAAGGTAAAACACATTATTATTTACTCACTAGGAATCACACAGACCATAAGCAAAGATTTCTCTTCGAGAACAATTTGTGGTGTTCTCTGGAGTCTAAGTGATAAGCCTCCTCAGATTTCCAGTACTCGCCACCTGTTTCGATAACTTTTGCAGATGCATTTATGTTACCACTGATTTCATCGTTGGCGGCGCGCATTGGTCTTCACTGGAATTTGTGTGCCAATAAGCCTCCCCGAGGTCCCAGTCCTCTTTGTCCAGTAGAGGTCAGGCTAATACCTTCTTTTCTCGGTCTTTCCATCCTTCCTGGCCCTCATTGATTATTTCGTGTCAGTTTGCTGCATTCACTTATTATATGGTTTATCGTTTCGTCTCTTTGTCCACAGAGTCTGCATTTGCTGTTTCTTGTGTTTTATCCATCTTTGCTTTGATATGGTTGGTTCTTATCGAGTTATCTTGTGCTGCAGTTATTAGAGATTCAGTTTCTCGGTTTATATGTCCTTTTCGCATCCATGTCCAGGTGTTTTCATTATTCGCATCTTTTGTCATTCTTATGAATCTTCCGTGGAGTTGTTTCTCTTCCCATTTCTCTTTTCTCGTTTTGTCGTTTGTCTCTCTGTTTTCTGTTTTGTTGTTTTTTTCAGTGTCTCTCGCTGCCATAATTATCCTTTCAGTGCTTTGCATTATGTATTTTTCTAGTACTTTTTCCGTGTCCTTCACACAGTCTTCTATACAGATCAGTCCTCTTCCGCCGTCTTTTCTTTTCACGTAGAGTCTGTCAATATTGTCCTTTGGGTGTAGGTCATTATGCATGGTCATGAGTTTCCTGGTTTTCTGGTGGAGTTGTCTCAGTTCTTCTTTTGTCCACCCTATAAACGGTCCAGAGTATCTTACTAGTGATACTGCCCATGTATTTATACCTTTTATTAGGGTTCTGCTATATAATTTCGTTTCCAGGAATTTTCTTGTTCTCCTGTTCTCTTCCAATTTTCTCTTTCATTTCTGATGCTCTGATGGTGTCCGCTTCTAGTATTTATATTATTATTATTATTAGTAGTAGTAGTAGTAGTAGTAGTAGTAGTAGTAGTAGTCTTAGTTTTATTAATAATAATAATAATAATAATAATAATAATAATAATAATAATGTTACTATTATTAATTAGGAGTTCCTACATAAAGTATTATGAGAGATTTCTCACCAATGGAAACTGGTTGTGTTCATTGAAGTCTGAGTGACAAAGGTCTTTCCATATTTCCAATACATTTCACCTCTTTTGATAACCTTTGCGAATAACTGTGCGTTCTTCTAATAAAATTGCAGAATGGACTTCCTCTTTTCCATACTCAGCTGATTTCTGTCCATCCTGTGATTGCTAACACCTGCAATACAAGAAAGGCAACGTGTTAGCGACAGTTAAATTGCAAGTACATTTTTAACACCCTGTATATATATATTTATATATCCTTTTTTAAAAAGAACTTACGTCAATGCGTCTGTAGCAAAATCGAAGCACACTGGAAACACTTTATTAATAATTCTACCATTTTTTAATTTCTCAGCAGCCCAAATAACATTTTTCAATAATTCTGCAATATAAAATTTTCTCAACGATATAGTATGATGTGGGCGCTTGGTTGTACATAAACTCAAATTGAAAATAAGGTTAGTTAGCGTGACAGAAAACGTTACAAACAGGAAGTGGGGATATTCAGTGCTACGTTGTAGAAAAAACAAGATACTTTCCATCTATTCAATCCTCTTACTTCCATCACATTACCGGTAAATTTTTTGTAAATACATATTTTCTTTATAATATTGTGGTTTTTACTATGAAAATAAAAAGGCCACATGTGCTTATGGGGTAGGGGCGCTAGCAATCTATACTAGAAGCCAAGGGGGTGCTAGCAATCTATTCTAGAAGACATTGGGCGCTAGCAGTCTATTCTAGATATTAATGGGTGCTAGCAGTCTATTCTAGAAGACAGGGAGGCGCTAGAAATCTATTCTAAAAGTCTAGGCGACGCTAATAGTCTATTCTAGAAGCCAAGGGGTGGTAACAGTCTATTCTAGAAGAGACAAGGGGGTGCTAACAGTCTATTCTGGAAGCTAAGGGGTTCTAGCAGTCTATTACAGAAGACAAAGTGGCGCTAGCAGTCTGTTCTAGAAACCAAGGGGGCTCTAGCAGTTTATTTTAGAAGACTAGTGGCGCTAACAGTCTATTCTAAAAATCTAGGGGCGCTAGTACTCTATTCCAGAAGACTAGGGGCGCAAGTACTTTATTCCAGAAGACTAGGGGCGCAAGTACTTTATTCTAGAAGACTAGAGGCACTAGTACTCTATTCTAGAAGAATATGGGCACTAGTACTCAATTCTAGAAGAATAAGGGTGCTGGTACTCTATTATAGAAGACTAGGGGCGCTAGTACTCTATTCTAGAAGAATAGGGGCACTAGTACTCTATTCTAGAAGAATAAGGGCACTAGTACTCTATTCTAGAAGACTATGGGGCGCTAGTACTCTATTATAGAATAATAGGGTGCTAGCAGTTTATTCTAGAAGACTAGGGGCGCTAGTACTCTATTTTAGAAGAATAGGGGCGCTAGTATTCTATTTTAGAAGAATAGGGGCGCTAGCAGTCTATTGTAGAAGACTAGGGGCGCTTGTACTCTATTCTAGAAGAACAGGGGCGCTAGTACTCTATTCTAGAAGAATAGGGGCACTAGTAGTCTATTCTAGAAGACTAGGGGCGCAAGTACCTTATTCGAGAAGACTAGTGGCGCTAGTACTCTATTGGAGAAGACTAGGGGCGCCAGAAGTCTATTCTAGAAGACTAGCGGAGCTTCTAGTCTATTCTAGAAGACTAGGGGTGCTAATAATCTTTTCTAGAAGATTAAGGGCGCTAGCAGTCTATTCTAGAAGACTCGGGGCGCTAGCATATTGTAGAAGAGTAGGGGCGCTAAGAGTCTATTCTAAAGCCCAAGGGCGCTAACAGTCTATTCTAGAAGTTTATTCTTGAAGACTAGAGGCACTAATAGTTTATTCTAGAAAACTAGGGGCACTAGCAGTCTATTCTATAAGCCAAAGGGCGCTAGCAGTCTATTCTAGAAGTCTAGGAACGCTAGCAGTCTATTCTAAAAGACAATGAGCTTCTAGCAGTCTAATCTAGAAGCCAATGAGGCGCTAGCCTGAACAAGTTTTGAAAACCCTGGAAAGCGACACTCTCGACAATGCACTAAAATTACATTTCTCCATATAAAGATTATTTTATTTCTTCAATAGCTGAGACAATAATTTCGCACGAAACAAAAAATAATAATACAATAATACGAAACTACAGCAGTATTCCAGTACGTTTTGAATTAGAAAGCCATTAAACTTGTTAGCTATTATGTAGTTTTAGTTAAGAATTTAATGAAACCTTCTTTCCAGAAATTCTGTATTCAACTTAAATATCAGAGCAAAACCATAGCACGGGCAGTAAACTACAAATGTATACTTACGTATGTTCCGAATTATTTATCATCATACGAGGGAAGAATTAAACAACAGTCCGGTACTCTATCTAGAGATATTCCAAGTTACAGCAAGGAGTATCATTGATTCGAACAAAACGGCTGTTGACTCGGTTTCAATGTATATATTACGAACATAATCTCTGGACAAAATAGGGAAGGGTAGAGCGGTAGCCCTCGATATATCCAAGGCTTTTGGCAGGGTATGGTACGATGGTCTCCTAAGGAAAAATAGATCATTTTGTATCACTGAAAGAATACATAATGTAATTAAATCGATTCTCAAGTAAGAGAAAAATCCAGGTTATCCTCGACGGTCGTACATTTAAACAATATGATATAAAGGCGGGAGTACCTCAGGGGTCTATCCTTGGAGTGTTATTATTCCTGATATTCATAAATGACCTCCTTCATGAAATCGTTTCTGAGATGGATAGTTTTGCTGATGACAGGCACGAGGGGAAACAATTTAATTACATTGCCTTTCTTTTTTATTTGCTTTACGAACTGATAGTCTAATATTTTGTGTAATTAAAAAATAAATTTGTATTATCTTGAGCAACGGTGCGAAACAGGTCCTGCTAATTTCAAAGAAAACGGTCATTAAAAAAATATTCATTGTTAAAAAAATATGCATTTAGAAAGTATAAATGAGATGTGTTTATAAAGTCGCGTTGTTTGTTTGTTCGCCATTAGTTACCCGGATATTGCAACACAGACGTTATAAATCGATATTTTTTTTGTCTTTCATCATGAAACTAATGAAAAAGTTGAGTAATGTTTTAATTTCTGAAACATTGAATGCACATTAATTAAGAAAGAAATCTTGATGAAGTTTTAATTCAATTTGCAAGTGCAATTAAAGTTATTTCAGAAATACGTCATTTTCCTCGTACGCGCACTTTGATTAATTGATTTTAAGCATTAAACTAACGAATAATTGGGAGAAAATGTGATCTTTATTGTTTGTCAAACGTCCGCTATTCAACGATAAATGTTCCGATTTCTAGAAAAATACATCTAAATCATTGTATTGAACAAATATAATCTCTTTCTCTGTTTTATATATATATCTATAAAACTATTAAAAAAAAACGTCTTGTTTGCTTGCTTGCTTGCTTGCTTGCTTACTTGCTTGCTTGCTTACTTGCTTGCTTTGGTGTTTAAACCGTCTTTCCGGTTTGGGTTTAAAAATCCAGTTTAGGATCTCCGGTTTCGCGCAAACACTTGATACGTACTAACGATATAGGTGAGATTTATTAATTAACAACAAATAGCTATAAGACAAAAAAGTGCTTATGCCGTTAACAGCCCGTTTATAAAAAACGTTATTACTTAGGAACTTAGAACTGCACGCCTGTGAAACCCTCTTTCGTTTTATTGCTTAGCAGCTGACTACAATTTGATTGTCTTCAAGACCAACGTAAACAAATTCTTGATGAACCGTCCCCCTAAGTAATCCAATTTACAAAATTTCGACTACTTACGATTACTACGCTTTAATCCGATTGACTAATGTACACCGATTAACCATTATCCTCGAGTGGCCTCCGGGTCTTGACAAGTGGTGACCTTTGTAAAAAAAAAGAAACCTATTATTTAACATGAGGAGTGGTGGGTGTTTTGTAACTATTTTGTACTTTCACCTAACAATTTACTAAAAGAGATATCGTTAAACTTGAATTTAACTTGAAAATACTATTTTAAAAAATAGCGCGGGCCGTTAAATGCAAACATGGGTTTTAAAAAGTCGTAAATAAATAAATAAAAATTAATGATGGGGGTTCAAACCCTTTTCTTAAAGTTAAAAGACGCAAAAAAAGAAAAGAATAATAATAGCGGGATGAAAATTGCGTTAAAATAACTTATACGTAATACGGAAATAAACGATGTAAAAAAATACAGAAAGTATTAACAATTGTTTATTTGGATAATTTAAACGCGAAAAAAAAACAATTGGGACGCTGAAAACTCACACAATATATGGAATTAATGTATGAGCGTGACACTTGTGACGTAAAGAAAATAGTTTTAAACCACATAACAGAAACATTTCTATAAAAGTATATTAAAATAAAAAAAAGATTATAGATAGATTTCTATGAGTCGTTCTGTTTATAATTGTTTATTTTTGGAAAAAAAACTTACAGCCATTGAATTATAAGTGGTTTGCCATACTTATAGGTAAATGTGCACTGAACATAATACTTAAAGTTAAATTCAAATTTTTATATATCTTTTAATTTAAACGCGGAAAATAAAAACAATTAGGACGCCGAAAACATACATAGTAAAACAATACATTTTATTGTCGCGTTGATTATTTATTTGTAACGCAAAAATTAAAAAAAAACATATTTTCGGGGTTATTTATTTATGTTGGTAGTGGAGAAGAAAATGTATGAATGTTTTTAAGAAAGGTGTATAAAAAAATGGAGAATAAATTAAAAAAAAAGGAAGGCGGTGGGTAAATCACCGTTGTAAAATGCTCTTATGGTTGTCAACGGGTTAAAATAAATTTATTTGTAAGAAAATTGCGTTAAAATAACTTATACGTAATACGGAAATAAACGATATAAAAAAATACAGAAAGCATTAACAATTGTTTTATGGATAATTTAAACGCGAAAAAAAAACAATTGGGACGCTGAAAACTCACACAATAAAACAATACGTTTTATTGTCGCGTTGATTATTTATTTGTAACGCAAATTTAAAAAAAACATATTTTCGGGTTTATTTATTTATGTTGGTAGTATAGAAGAAAATGTATGAATAAAAAATGGAGAATATTTTTTTAAAAGGGAGGCGGTGGGGAAATCGCTGTTGTAAATTGTTCGTATAGTTGTCAACGGGTCATGGTTGATTTATTTGTAAGAATATTGCGACAGTATATTTGTAATACAGAATAGTTGCAACACACCCCCACCCTTCCCATGTTAAATAATAATTTATAAATAATAAATTTAATATTTCAGTGCGCAGGTCAAATTTTGCAAAAGTAGCAATTTTTGTTTATTTGTTTACGCTGTTATGGGTTTATGTTTATGTACGCATGCGCAACCTCAAGTCGTAAACTGGATGTTGCGTTACTACACCCGTTTCAAGGTCATTTGAGTTTTATAATTATATAGATAATTATAAAACTCAAATCGTCTGGCTTGCTTGCTTGCTTTGGCGTTAAACCGTCTTTCCGGTTTCGGTTTAAGAGTCCGGTTTAAGACTCTGGTTTCGCGCAAACACTATAAATACAGACAATATAGGCGAGATTTATTAATTAACAGCACATCACGATAAGACAAAATATGTACTTTTGCATTTAACAATTGGCGCTTGAATAATAACGTTATTATTTAGAAACCTATTATTTAGCATGTAGTAGTGTGGAGAGTGTTTTTAACTATTCTGTACTTTCACCTAACAATTTACTAAAACAGATATCGTCAAACTTGGATTTACTTGAAAATACTATTTAAAAAGAACAGCGCGGATCGTTATATGCAAAAAAATATTTTTTTATTTAAGTCGTAAATAAATAAATAAAATATAATGACGGCGGGGCAGATCGAACTTTTCTCAAAGTGAAAAGTCGCAAAAAACACAAAGAAAAAATAACAATAATGGAGGTGAGTGAAGGAGCTAAAGTCAAATCGGCATGTAAATCCGTTCTGCAAATGGGGGATCGATTTATTAGAACGCTGAACGGTGTTTGTTTTTGATTTACTAGATAACGGATCTTGTTTTTTTTTTGTTTTTTTTTAATGGCATTATGCCACGAGGGATAAATAAGATTAAAAAAAACTGTGTCTATCCTGATGAAGACGAGAGTACGCCGGAAAGTTTCTTGATTTATAATCACATAAGTATTTATTTTTAAAAAAAATTTTTTAAAATCTGCGTTAAATTGGCTTATAAATCTTACATTTTGAATTTTCATTTAACAACGCTTTTCAAAGAGAGAACGTATCCTTATATATATATATATATATATATATATATATATATATATATATATATATATATATATATATATTCATATATATATATATATATATATATATATATATATATTCATGTATATATATATATATATATATATTCATGTATATATATATATATATATATTCCGTAAGGTTAATTTTTGCATACCGAAATTTAAATTACAAATGATAGTCCTAAAATTGCTAAGGTGTTTTGATATCTATCTGACTTAACATGCGAGTTCTTGACTGATTTTTGACATTTCCCGCCCCCCCCCCAGTTTTTATCGCATGAAGATTATCCACGGAAGAATCGAAACTTCGAAAGATACATTTAGAATGTTCATTTTTTTTACGCGCAAAAGATGATTAAGAATCTTGATGAAAATAATAACATTTATAACCAAGAAATCAATTTACGAAGCTGTATTGCAAGATGCAAGCCAATGATTTCTGTAAAGAATAGAATGCGGTGTCTGGACTTCGTCAGATGCAATGAGGATTATTCTTCATATTAATCGAAAATTCTTTTTTTACGAACGAAAGCATGTTCAATAAGCTAGGGAATGATGGTAGGGAGTATTTCCGTCGAAGGAAGGACGAAGAATTTAATCCTAGCATAGTTTTAACGCTGCAAGGTAGTGGGGGGGGCTCAGTTTTAGTATGAGGCATTATTAGTGCACATGGTCTAGGGCGTATAGTTCGCTTGCAAAATCGAATTAATTCGACCAGGTACATTAATGTGTTGTCTGAGTATTTTCTACCTTATTTTTGCCGAAATTTGGATGATTATCCCATCTTCGTGCATGATAATGCTTCCATTCCCACAGCTGTCAATGTCAAGCGGTTTCTCGAAGTGCATGATATTCCGTGTTTAGATTGGCCTGCACAATTTCTAGACTTCAATTCCATCGAAAACATATAGCATTACATCAAGCAACAGCTACGCAATGATAAAATTTTATCTCAATGCCCTTTCACCGGAGTATTACCGCAGACTATTTCAAGAGAATGCCCCAAATTTGGCAGACTGTTGAATTGCAGAAGGGCTATGCTGCTAAATATTAACTACTTTATTGTGTTCCTGTTGTGTTTGTGTTGCATTAATATTCTAAAGTTACATTTAAATCACAATTTTCCATTGCGCAGAGTTTCTTTTTGCTTTCTTGATTTGAAGATATTTTTATTTTAATTGAGTTTTTTTTAATATATATATATATATATATATATATATATATATATATATATATATATATATATGTAAATGTTGGTTCGTTCGGAATGAATTGTCTAAAAAACCACTGGACGGATGGCTTCCACGTTTTGGTATAATATGTTTACTATATCCATGTGTGTTTTTATATATTTCTTTTTAATTATAACATTATACTTAATTTTTCTATGATAAAAAGGTGGATTTCTTTTTACCGAGAGGCCATTTTTTTATTTAGGGACAATTATTTATTACCGCTTCCTGTCACGTGACCAGTGTTCGAATCTATGTGTACAGTAATACAACCCCCACCGACCACTCTAATTTGTTGGGGGGGGGATGTGATGTAAAGGGCGGAAAATGTTAAATGGTGTTCTAATTGGTAAATGTCGGTGCGTTACTTACGGAAAATTTGAAAATTCGATGTTCCAGGTAAAAAAAAAACACAGATAAATTACCCCCCTCCTACTCCAACTTGGTGTGCTTTCCTTTTCTTATTTTATTTCTTTTTCAGCTAATTTTAAATTTTCCACCCAAAAAGCGCTATAATGTATTTTTGAAAATTAGAAAATTCTATGTCCTGGAAAAAAAAATCCCCTCCCCCCAACGTAGTTTGCTTGGTGAAGCCGTCGTTTATGCTACAGCGTGCATGCGCGTAGCATAAATGGAAGCTGCAAAATGGTGGAAAGAAGTTCGTGGGTTCAGGGGTAAATACCATGCAAACAGTAAATTTGCCCCAAGTTTGACTATCAGATTCGTTGTCAGCGACCTCAATCACCTATACAAAAACAAATTAGAGTGGTCGGTGTTCTGTAGTAGCGTATCTGAATATTTACCTTTTTTTTCTTGCTTAAAAAAATAGCATTAATACAGTAAGTTAGGTAAAATGACTTTTTCGTTTAAAATGGAACTATTTCCCTTTCGTTATTAACTTTTTTTTAAATTTTTTTTTTTAATAAATATTTTGTGTTTTATATACATAAGGTACAATTGTTGAATATTACTGTTTTGATTATATTCGTTTGGGGGCACAATTAAAAAATTAAGAAAGATTAAAATGAAGGGAAATTTAAGTTTCCGTTCCATTTTTACAACAACCGTAAAACAGTGCATACTCAGCAAGTTTTATTATAATTTATAAGCATATTGAAACACTAAATCAACATTTTATTTATTTTTTTGCATAATTAATGATGGAAGTTTTTTCTGTTTATTTTCTTAACATCTGTTAAAAAAATAAATAATTTGTACATTCTCTTAAAAAAAGAATCAAACTTTTCTCTACTTTCACATGTGTTCCATTTAAAAAAACTGAGCCACAGCAACGCATGGCCGGGTACAGCTAGTATATATATATATATATATATATATATATATATATATATATATACAGTGGTCACCACTTATCAAGGCCCGGAAGCCACTCAGGGATAAGGGTTATTGCAAGTACATTACGGATTTGATGAAGTGTTTACTTAAGGGGGCGGTTCATTAGGAATTTGTTAACGTTGGACTTGAAGTCATCCAAGTTGTAGGTGGGAAGCAGGCAGACGGAACAGAGCCCCACAGGCGTGCAGTTCTAAGAAAGAAGCTTTGTTCATGGTATCCACGTTTTGATTTAGGCACAGATAAAGAGTGGGGGAAATTTTTCACAGTGGATTCAGCTAGACGGGTGTTTTTCGTGAAAGATTGGCGAGGGGGGATCAGAGGTTGGAGTTCAGACGAGCACCTGCCACGGAAATAACGATAAAACAAGGATAGGCTCGCAACGTCTCTTCAGTGGGAGAGATGTTGCAGGGTAGAGAAAAGGGCATCCCCCACTAAGCCACGAAGTCTATTTTGTACTCTGTCAAGACAGGATAGGCTGTTTTTAGCAGCTCCTGCCCAGATATGGCAGCAGTATTCCATCCATATATAGGATCAAGTCGCCCGTCATTATTCGGTCGTAACATACGCTTAAATGTGATATTTTGATTAATGCAGATTTCATATTTCTATTTCTATTATATTGGACTCCATATATAGTAATGATTTTAAAATAAAAAATGACTGGTGCACCACCACCGAGAATCGAAACAAAAACGTTTAGCTTACGATTTACTTTTTCCTTTGGCGTTAATAACTTAGCTATGAAAACATGTTTGGCACAAGGCAACAATGCAAAAATAGCTATCAGGTTACGCATGCATATTCGTACTCCCATCGTTTGCCCATGGCAAAGTCCTTTATTCTTTTTATTTTAACACTTTTTCACCAGTTTTCCCCGAGTAAACCTAAAATATAAAGTTTTTATGGGTTAGAATACCCTATATATATATATATATATATATATATATATATATATATATATATATATATATATATGTATATATATATAGTTTCATGTATGTAGACCAAAAACTGAAAAAAAGGAGTTTGGTAGCCATTTTTTAAACAAATATATATATACGAATTCATATAAATATAAAGATAAATATTTATGCATACATTATATATATATATATATATATATATATATATATATATATATATATATATATATATATATATATATGCGCATATGTATATAGAGTCTTAAGAAGCTTTGAATAAAATAATGAAAAAAATAAAGATAAAGAATGCAGTTTAAAATCCTGAAAATAAAAGAAACTATCTTTAACCTATCGCAGACTTAACACCTACATAATCCGACTTCTAAAAAGCTTATAAATACAAAAACAAATTTATTTATATAAGGGGAGGAGAAGAAAAAAGTCTTAACTAAAATTGTTAAATAAAAATAGACTTAGCAATTGTATAAGCCGATTCCTCAAAAGTCTTCAATTATAAAAGAGAATTCAACTATATAAGGATTAAAATAGAACCCTTAACTAAAATTTAGTAAATAGAAAATGGTGATCCTCAGCTGCTTACCATGTAGCTGTTTCGGAGATTATGAAGCAGAATATAAATCATGCAGAATATCTGCATGAATATAATTACACGTAATGGTTAACTAAACATGATCATCCCATGAGAAAACTGAAAAAAAAACTAATAAGGAATTAATTAAGACTAATGTTTAAAAGAATATGCAAATTAGCTAGATCTTTTGTAGATTAATTCAATTCTAAATAAATAGAAATAAGGGGGTTTAATATGAAGATCAATACACAAAAAAGGAACAAATAGATAGATAGATAGATAGATAGATAGATAGATATAGGCTTGTTTATCATGGTATATTATTTACACATGAAAAGTAAACACCGTTTCAAAAATGTTACGTTGCCCTGAAATAGCTCTCATGTAGATAAAAGCTCTTGGATGGAGGCTTCGAAACCTATGGGCGTCTCGAAGAGCAGAGAGAATCGTATTTGTAATGTCAACAACAACAACAGCAACAGCACACGTCCTTTAAAGAGTAATAACAATCAATTCCTGGACTCAAAGACTAAAATTTACAATTGAAAATACACTTCAGCAGCGACGAGCGAACATGGCATAAAAGGAATAAAATCTATCGTGGGACAAAATGAAGCAAATATTGGTTCTTTTTTTTTTTAGTCGCCATTGATTTCGAAATCTTCAAAAGATGGAAATAGAAAAATAATGACTTTTTCTTTCCAGTTTTCATTTTCTTTTATGTCTTTAATCAAAAGTCGAAAGAAAATTTATTAAATAAAATAAACAAATAGAATGGAAATAAACGCTGAAATGTTTACTTGGGGATTATAAAGCATAATCCAATCGATGGTAATGTTGTCTTACGTCTTTTTTTGAAAATTGGGTTAGCACATGAAATATTTGTTTCAGTTGCAATATTCGTCCCTTAACGGGCTCATAACGATAATATGATACTAGGAAATATGGATGCTGTTGTACGTCAGGGTTTATTCCGCGCCCTACACTCTTTCTAATCTTCATAAATCATCTTTGGAATCGCATCCTGAGATTATTCGTTGCTATCTATGCAGGCGACACAGCAATCTATGACAGCATTTTAAATGTGACATAGCGGAGAGGCTATATGCAAATACCGAACCGTGAGCGAAATGACGTCACGTTAAGGAAAAATCTATAAAATGAGAGAGTACGTTCGAGAAGACGATCACGTTAGAGACGTGGATGACGTTCGAGAGCACGTTAGAGAAAACGATCACAGCCGTAACGAGAAGCCACGCGTGGCGGAGGAAAATAGGAAATAAATGTCGTTGTTGCACGAGAAAGTGAGTTCGAGTTATTCGTTGTCTTAGTCTCCTTTACGACTGAGGCTACAACGTGTTGGGTCTGCGTGTTTGAAGGTAAACAACGATACATAAAGAACACTGATTAGTAAGATATATCTCTCTCTTTCTCTCTCTCTCTCTCTCTCTCTCTCTCTCTTCCCCACTCTCCATCTCACTACTATCTGTTTCTCTCTCCCTATCTCTTTCGACTTTGCACACATGGTGTAATAGGGGTAAAAGATGCTTTTCAATTTTAATGTCTCCAAAATCAGTCTTCTCTCTGTTCATTATCAACTCAAATTCTCATTTCTCCCTAGTTGAAATAAACGGTACTCTTCTTAAAGAAACAAGCTCCTATGGCTGATTTTTCTCCAGACCTGAAATAGAAGACTTACATCAAACGTGTTAGTAAAGTCGACTTAGCAATACGTTAGTAGGCTTATCTCTTCTCTTCTTTGCATCCAATTTCAGACAGAAAATATGTTGCTAGTCTCTCTCTCTCTCTCTCTCTCTCTCTCTCTTTCTCTCACACACACTCTCTCTCTCTGTATTTCTCTCTCTCTTTCTCTCTCTCTCGCTCGCTTTCTCTCTCCCCCTCTCTCTCTCTCTCTCTCTCTGCTGTATCAACATGTTCATGCTAATTTCTCGAGTTCCAATCTCTTACTCCCCCTTTCTGCAACACATTCACAGCAAGAACCCGTCTGGCAACAATAGCATCATAGAACTTTCGTTTCTCTATATGGAGTTCCATGAATAAAGTTTGTTTTCTGGAGAATCCCGTTTGTGGAAAAAAATAATCGCAAAGAAGCTTTCTAGCTGACTGCAACATTGTCATCTTCATGTACAACGTAAACAAATACATTTTGAACCGTCTTCTTGGATAATCGATTTCTCTTATGTAATTTTCTGTCTATTCTATTTTGTTTCCAATCTCCGTGTGATGGCGTTCATCGTCTCTTTGAACCTTATCAACAAGTGCCTCTGTTATATATTGACCGGGCAATGCCGACAGATATGCTGGTCGACGTTTTTTTATGATCGTTATTAATAATTGTAAAAACAGAATGTCAGAAAGAATGTTATCATAGTGAAATAAATGTTTACAGATAAAATTATTTATGTTAAAATGTTTTAATAGAAAGGAATGTTAGTTTTCATAACTAGCACAAGCAAAAATGTAAACTTGGTGAAAAAGAATGTTAGGACATAAACAAAATGACGTAACGAGATTGCTTAAAAATACACGTATCAGCTATTTAAAAGTCAGTCAGAAGATCCAGTCGGTGGTCAGGCGGAGACAGGCGGCCGTGGACACTAATGTCTCCGAGTAGGGGAAAATATCGATAGTAAAAGTTAGGACTAGCATTGTAACTTTTCTAATTAGGGAAACGTTAGAAATAAAGCTGCTGTAAATACCATGAAGGCTTCGGGTCGCACGAATCCTCGTTTCCAGCTTTTCCGAGGATTCGTCAAATCAAAATCAGCCCAGATATATAAGATATGCTTCTGTATTGGCCGATGTAAACCGTAAGAGATTGTTATTTGTTTCTTAATGCTATATTTGTTATTTAGACAATGCCTAGACGATCACTAAACACATTTATACGTACACGATAAAATATATCGACGCATAAATACATATACACGTCAATAAATACACATCATATATACAACCCTCATGTTATACAGAACTCCACTATACGACAGATTTGGAAGCTGTGACCAATGTTATGCTAATATGAATAAAAAGTATTCTTGATTACACACGAAAAAAAATCAAAGTGGACGAGAAAGGTAACGAACACAACGCCAAATAAATAAATATAAAAAGAGATAAAAATGTGTCGAACCTTAAAAATTTGATAGATCTGCAGCGCGGATTGTTCGACACTAATATACGTTGATCACATCATCAACAACTTCGATTAAAAAGAAAAAAAATGTTGTGATTGGAACAATATGCAACAGACATGAAGTAAGGAAGGGAAAAAAAGAGAAATAAAGCAAATAACCGAATTATCAAGGCCACAATAGGATTTGAGGAGAACCAAACGGATCCTGAATTATTATGGAGATACAGAAAGACATGAATGGATTGACCTAACCATTTATTAACAATGAATAAACAAGAAGAAAAGTTCTTGAATGTGTAATTACAATTGATTTTGTGTAAGGGTAAGTTGATATGTTTTCCTCTTTTCTTTCTGTATTATCCTTGTATGTTTTTTTTAAACTGCCAGCAAATCAAGAGACGAGAAACCCGCGGACTGTTTAATGGGCACTTGAATATTGCTGCTTTGGTTTTACAATCGTACAATTTTGTTTTGGCTAGCCGCACTGTTGAGTTGTGATACAACGAAACAGTACTGTATGTGGATGACTATATATATATATATATGTGTGTGTGTGTGTGTGTGTGTGTGTGTGTGTGTGTGTGTGTTGGAATAACAGATTGGAAGAAAAACAAACTGTTTCATATAACATAACGTAAAGATGTGTATTTAATTTCAAAGTAATAACAAAGTAATAACAAAGTAATAATATACATCTTTAAAGAAATATCTCGGATATAAAATAATTTCTCCACTTAGATCTTATATCCAGGCGGTTTAAAAATCTCATTCAAATGTCACACATGGCTTACATGTTAAGGTTAATGAAGTGGTATATTGGCATTTGTTACAATATCGTTCCCTTATTTTATAATTATTAGAAATATAAGAAAGCCAAAAATGATGTTTTCGCTTTAAAATAAACATTTATTTAACTCAAAGTTATGAAGTTTTCAGACGAATAGACTCTTCTAAAGTGACTTTTTTATTAATCATATTTATTTCCTCTGAGATAATATTTTTTGAATTTTGAGATGTTGATTTGGGCAGTTGAAATGCTCTTTAAGAATCTCACGTAGCAATTTTAATGAAGTAGTAGATATTGGTATTTTTTAGCGAAGCTCATAAAAAAAAGTTAACAAACGCACTGCAGACTAGTAGTTAACAATGTTTATATAAAGCAATGTGATATCACTTTCTAAGAGTGCCCGCCCGAAGCTAAGTGTTTAAAATGTCGACTAAATTAGATGGTCGTAGGCCCTATTAACTCTTGGAACCGATTCGACTCAAACTGTATATAAAAGGCTGTGATTCAGCGAAAGATTCTCTCTTTTGAAGACTATATATATATATATATATATATATATATATATATATATATATATATACTTGTTTATTGTTATATAAACATGCTCACATCCCGCTGCTACAAATAGCCACTTGTTTCAATCAAACAACAGATATCATCAGGCAGCGACTTGACTATTCAAAAGTTCAATGAATTCATTGAACTTTTGAATAGTCAAGTCGCTGCCTGATGATATCTGTTGTTTGATTGAAACAAGTGGCTATTTGTAGCAGCGGGATGTGAGCATGTTTATATAACAATAAACAAGTATTATCAGCTCTTTTTATTGAGCACTATCTAACAACCTCGTTGAATTCATTAGTCCATTACTTTTGAATATAAAAAACCCGCGTATATATATATATATATATATATATATATATATATATATATATTAATATATATATATATATATATATATTAATGTTAATATGTAGGACATATTTGCTTACGTTTTTCCCGAATACATCTAAGTTTATCGCGTTTATATTGTTAACTAAATTCTAAATTGTAGATTGCAGATCTTTATTTTGTGTTGCTTTTTACTTCTCTAACACCGATCTCGTATCAGTTGGCAATAGTATTACAGAAAGGTCGTCAGCTATCCTGGGCAGCGTTGGGCTTATGCTAGTATATCACGAGATGAATCAATTATTACTAAAAAACAAAAGAAGAATTATATAAAATTGTAAAACTACATAATTGGCTAGATTCCTGGAAGATCGGAGTTTCTTTGGGTCTTATTTTGAAATCTTTTTAACGAGGTTTTAATTTGTTTCGTTTGACAAAAATGACCGTCCGTAAATCTTTTCGTCAAATCCTTCGACAAAATATCAAATTGATTTGATATCTCCATTGATGTTGTTGTTAGCAAAATCATTTGCTTTTCAGCAGACAAAAATGGAAAAAAAAAGAATAAAATAGAAAATGTTTCTGAATTTTGTGCATTCAATTTACCATAAAAAATAGCAGTTTTTTTATTAAATGTTTTTTTTTATTTAACGTTTTTTTATTCCAACTCTCAATTCTGATTGATTTTAAAATTCCAGACTCTGGCAAAGACATATAGAAACAAACAGAATTGGCAATAAAAAAAAGATCACATGACTACAATTACTAAACATTTTCTGTATTGATCAAAATTCAGTCGAAAGAAATTCTTATTAACATCAGAAAATGTTTTTAAAAAAATTGTTTCTGAATTTGTAAGAAACATCTTACTGATGCATCGAAAGATATTTCAGTGACGTGGAACCGTCTTAGAATCTGAACGACTTCTGTTTTCCAATAATACTTTATACTTTAATGATTGGGATTTTTTAATTTTCTTTTTATTTCCTTCCAGTTTTGTTTCCAGCTGATTCAACCAATGTTTAGAAAAAAAGAATCAGCAACCACCAGCCACACTGATGAGTCATAGACGGCGAAATCGTTGTCTGTTGATTACCATATATATATATATATATATATATATATATATATATATATATATATATATATACGTGTTGAGTACGCTGTAAGCTGAATTTGCAACACGAAATTATTAAATATATTAATAATACTAAATTAAACAAGTGTCAAAAATAAACAGTTGTGTATTTTAATAATTTCGCGTTGTGACTTCAAACGTATTCAATACGCATTTTATATTTCAAATTCCAGTCAACGCTTCTAACACGAATATAAAAGCAAAACTACCCGTATATATATATATATATATATATATATATATATATATATATATATATATATATATATATATATGATTAAAAAATAGATGTTTTTTGTCTATTATTTCTAATTTGATTCTTTCCATCTTCCAAATAACGGTCTTCACTTCTAACAGAGATTGTCTGATGTAATTGCCATATTTGTTATAAGTCCAGTTCTTTCCAATCCTTCTGAGTTCATCGTCAGGGATAGATTAATTTAACTAGTTTTAAACAATTTATAAAATTGTTTGTTTATATATATATATATATATATATATATATATATATATATATATATATATATATATATATTTAAGGATTGGAAAGTACGACTCATGCAAAATAAGGCGATTACATCAGTCAGTTCCTGTCGGAAGTGAAGATCGTTATTCGGAAACTTGAAAGGATCAAAAATAGAATTAATAGACAAAAAAAAACATCTATTTTATTTAATGAAATATGCTGAAGAGAAAAATTACAGACGTTTTTAATGTTTTCATAACAGGTTAAATTGCCCTTTCTTCTCTAGGTACTAATGCTTATGCGAAAGCAGTGGGCTCATCAAAGAATCGACAACGAAGCCTCCTTGAGGATTGCTCTATGAATACTTTTAAATGTCTGACAAAGGTTTACGCCGACTATAATAATCTAACTTTGTGAGTGACTGTTGGGTATGTTTCAAGCTTTAGCTCGACAAATTAGCAGACATCTGCTCTTCATAAAATAAATACTACCTTATTTTAAAACGTAATAGCAGCGTAGGCCTATTATTTGTTTACGTGAGGGGGCCTAAAAAAACAGTCAGAAACCCCGGATATATGAAGTATATCTACGCTTAACCTAACCTCGTTCTAAAATTACTTTTAGTGTTTTCAGCTCTGGTTTTATTGGCATTGTCTTTCTCTTGTAATAAACGAATGCAATGTTGAAAGCAGGGGACTAATCAAAAGAGCTGACAACTAGACATCCATAATGATTCCTATTTTAATTCTGTTAAACGCCTGACAAAGGACGTCCAAGGACGATCAATAAAAATTAAGTAATAAACGTTGAAATAAATTGGAAATGGGAGAAAATAAATTGGAAGAGAAAATCCCGCCTGCCGTTTTAATATAAAACCAGAGATAAAAGCAAAAACGAGACAGAGGTATTGGGAAGAGGAAATTATCAGTTTTTTTGGTTTCATTTCAATAATATATCGAAAATACGGAAGTAAAAATAGAAAATTCAATAAAAGAATAAATAAATTTGGTGAAATTTATGAAAATCAATCTTTCATTATTACGGATGAACCAAATATTCTCAATTTAAACTTGATAGAAAAATTACGACGCAATTGCGTTTTTATTTTTGTTTTTGTTATGTTGTTTTTTGTTGTTGATTTTTTTGTTTGTTTTTTTTTCATTTTGAAACTATCATGAATGAAAAATGAATAAATCTGCTGAAATTTTAAATTAAGGATGAACCTAGAATTTTCCTGTAGCAATCCTGAACAGTAGCCGAGTTTAATAATACTAGAATAACAGTGACAATAGGTGTATATGCGTACAATATACAACATAGTTAACTTGGCATATTAGATTCGTTTGGAGTTGGAATTGATACTTTAAAATGCTCATTATTATATGAAACCGAAAATGTTATGTTTTTAGCATAGGCCATTCTCAAGATAATTAGAAAGCTATAAACAATGGAGGGAACTCATGTTGCTACGTACGTATCCTCGTGCTTATTATCTCCACCCTGGCGGAGGTTGTTTTCACTATAATTGTTTGTCTATGGAAACTCTAGCATCCACATCGATTGCCCTTTCTTCTATCGGTACTAATTCTAACGCGAAAGCAGTAGGCTCATCACAATATGTCAAACCACTTGGTAAAAATATTAGTCATACTTTAACTTAGAAGTGATTTCATTTTGAGATATCATTGTCGATGCCACGGAAAAGGTCAAATTGATACTTTGGGCTATTAATTTGATTCTGTTCATCATAGAGTTTCGCTTCTTGGCTAAGACTTACCTCCGCATTTCATATTCCCTCCAATTTGTATGGTTGACCTTGAAAATTTAGACAGGGAAAAGACCACACGTTTGGCGATAACTATGGTTCTGTTTATCATCTTGGCTCAAACTTAGTTCCATATCCTATATTACTTTGAGCTTGTACAGTTGGCTTATAAATTTAGGCCAGGGAAAAGACCACACTTTTGACGATGACTTTGGTTCTATTTATGAGATTCGCTTCTTGGTTCATACTTAGTTCCACGTCTTATAATGTTTGGAGCTTGTACAGTTGACATCAACAGCTCAATCAGATCCAAATTTTAAAAGAATTGCATCTTTCAATGTTTCCAATTCATGAATATAATCCTCTTTGATAACAGTAACAATGATAAAAAAAAATGCAGTGTGATCAGATAAACGTCTTTTTCATAGTTATCAACGTTTGCATATCATAATTTCGAGAATACTGTACAGAATATGGAGAAGTAGAACTCAAATAAAACTTCGAACTATAGTTACGTTGTTGCGCGGAGAACTACAACCACGTGATTGGTTACATTTCTCCTGCATTGATTTTAGTTGGAAATGTGCTATCAAAGAATAAGTGATTAAGAATAACAACTGGAATCATACCGAAGCTTCCGATTGGTCGAATAATATCACGTGTTCGGATATAATGAGAAATTACAAGTCGTCAATTAGTGAGTAGCAACAGTAATCTGAAAACGCCTAATGAATGAAGAGAGCAGCGAACGAGAGGAAGGGACATTCAACTGGACTAGCCTTGAACTGTACGACGCCATGAGAAAGAAAAACAAGGAATAATCAGGAGAACTGGTATTCAGGTCATATAACATGACCCCATGTTCAGTCAAGTGGTGTAGCTAATATATGGCTTCAGTAACTTTGCCTTTCATTTTATTAAATTCACTGATCACGATATGACTTGACTGAAGTATTTCTGGAAACCAGACGTAATTAGCAACAGAGATTATGTTATCCGGGATGTTTGGAAAATCAATAACATAACTTTATAAATGTGTTCTATCTCTTAGTAATTGAGTTTTGTAATTTGTCCAAAGCCGATAATATACTATTTATTCTATATCGGAATACTATACTATTGTCTATATCGGAATACAATACCATTGTCTCTATATCAGAATAATGTACTACCGTCTCTATATCGGAATACTATACAATCGTTTCTATGTCGGAATACTATACTATCGTTTCTATATCGGAATATTATACTATCGTTTCTCTATTGGAATACAATACTATTGTTTCTATAACGGAATACTATAATATTGTTTCGATATCGGAATACTATACTATTGTTTCTATATCAGAATACTGTACTATTGTTTCTGTATCGGAATACTGTACTATTGTTTCTATATCAGAATACTATAGTATTGTTTCTATATCGGAATACTATACTATTGTTTCTATATCGGAATACTATACTATTGTTTCTATATCGGAATACTATATCCTTGTTTCTATATCGAAATACTATACCATTGTTTCTATATCGGAATACTATACCATTGTTTCTATATCGGAATACTATACAATCGTTTCTATATCGGAATACTATACTATTGTTTCTGTATCGGGATACTATACTATTGTTTCTATATCGGAGTACTATACCATTGTTTATATATCGGAATACTGCACTATTGTTTCTCTATTGGAATACTATACTATTGTTTCTATAACGGAATACTATACCATTGTTTCTGGATCGGAATACTATATCATTGTTTCTATATTGGAATACTATACTATTGTATCTATATCGGAATACTATATCATTGTTCCTATATCGGAATACTATATCATTGTTTCTATATCGGAATACTATACCATTGTTTCTGTATCGGAATACTATACTATTGCTCCTATATCGGAATACTATACCATTGTTTCTATATCGGAATACTATACTATTGTTTCTATAACGGAATATAATACTATTGTTTCTATATCGGAATACTATACTATTGTTACTGTATCGGAATACTATACTATTGTTTCTATAACGGAATACTATATCATTGTTTCTATAACGGAATACTATACTATTGTTTCTATAACGGAATATTATACTATTGTTTCTATATCGGAACACTATACTATTGTTTCTATATCGGAATACTTTATCCTTGTTTCTATATCGGAGTACTATATCATTGTTTCTATATCGGAATACTATACAATTGTTTCTATATCGGAATACTATATCATTGTTTCTATATCGGAATACTATACAATTGTTTCTATATCGGAATACTATATCATTGTTTCTATATCGAAATACTATACAATTGTTTCTATATCGGAATACTATATCCTTGTTTCTATATCGGAATACTATATTATTGTTTCTATATCAGAATACTATATCATTGTTTCTATATGGGAATACTATACCACTGTTTCTATATCGGAATACTATAATATCGTTTCTGTATCGGAATACTATACTATTATTTCTATATAGGAATACTATACCATTGTTTCTATATTGGAATACTCTACTATTCTTTCTATATCGGAATACTATATCCTTGTTTCTATATCGGAATACTATATCATTGTTTCTATATCGAATACTATACGATGGTTTCTATATCGGAATACTATACCATGGTTTCCATATTGGAATACTATACTATTGTATCTATATCGGAATACTATATCATTGCTTCTATATCGGAATACTATATCATTGTTTCTATATCGGAATACTATACCATGGTTTCTATATTGGAATATCTTAGTATTGTATCTATATCGGAATACTATACCATTATTTCTCCATCGGAATACACTACTATCGTTTCTGTATCGAAATACGATACTATTGTTTCTATATTGGCATACTATACTATTGTTTCTATATCGGAATACGATATTATTGTTTCTATATCGGAATACGATACTATTGTTTCTATATCGCAATACTATACCATTTTTTCTATATCGGAATACTATACTATTATTTCTATATAGGAATACTATACGATTGTTTCTATATAGAAATACTATACGATTGTTTCTATATCGGAATACTATACTATTGTTTTTTTATCGGAATCCGAAACTATATCGTTATTTGTTTTCTATGCTCATGTCAGGTTTATGTTCTGTTGTGGTTGTACAAATTGCCTTTCTTTTGTTTTAGTAAGTAGAATGATAAGGGTTCTGTGCTAATTAATCTTTTCTCCCAGAGATTGCCTATTTCTTTGGAGGTAGCTTCGTCTCAGTTCTGTTGTTATAGGACCATCCTCCCAACCATTACATACTCGTTTATGTTTATTTCTGTGAATCAGACAAACGGTAATATACTACAATGACACGTTGTACCTGTTACTTGTTTGCAATACCGAACGTGTGTCTTTGTACGGAAAATAAATATTACACATATGACCCGTGTTATCGTATTATAGACGTTTTGGTCATTTATTCTTTTAAGGGTAAATTATTTACCTTTTCACATGCTCCAATTTGAAGTGAAAACATGCGTGCGTGTGTAGAATAACTACCAGACGTCTATCTAATTATCTATCAAGCTCTCCATCCATATATATATATATATATATATGTGTGTGTGTGTGTGTGTGTGTGTGTGTGTGTGTGTGTGTGTGTGTGTGTGTGTGTATATATATATATATATATATAAGATTAATAATTGCTGGTTATGAATCAGTTTCAAAATGTGGAAACATAAACAAAATCCAATTTTGTGTACGATCGTTTCGGAAACGATATTCATTTTATTAATATTGATAATATTATTTGTCAATGTTAATAAAATGAATACCGTTTCCGAAACAATCGTACACCAAATTGGATTTTTTTCTCAAAGTCACAAAGTTTAAGAAGGTTTTTTAATATAGATCCACAGAACATTGTGATAAGTATTTCAGTGTGAACAGGTATGGTATAATAAATTATGGGGTTTATCTATTTTATTTTTACTTTCATCATATTTTGTTTTGGTTTGGATACCGCCAAATTCAACTCAAATTTACAACCCTTCCTTTTCATAACCTATCATACTTTCATAAATCAGAGTCCATTTTCTGTAGGCTGTTTTTGAACCCAGTCAACGACGGGTACTTTTGCTAGTATATATATATATATATATATGTATGTATATATATATATATATATATAGAGAGAGAGAGAGAGAGAGAGAAAGAGAGAGATAGAGAGAAAGAGAACATAAAAAAGAAAGCTAAAGAAGACAGATGGATAGACGAGTAGGTTAAAATAAAATTAGCACATTATTTATATCAATTCCAACATCATCAAATACTTGGCATACGATCGTTTAATCATAATATACGAAGGTTGTTTGTTAACTAAAAACGATATATGATCTAGTTGCATGCATAAAATCTGTTACAAATATTACTCCCCATTCCTTAATTTTTATCTGGCCACTTAAGTTCTTCTGGATACAAGTGTTAGTAAATCACTCCTTATGCCCACTATCTTAAGTTATTTTATGTGCATATGTTCTTTCTTGCTATTATGTTATGTAATGTTGGAATGTGATATATGTTACTTATTACCATGAATTATTTGATATAATAACTATAATATACTGGGTGACCCCCCCAAAAAAAACGTAGAAAGTATATCTAGATCATATGCTGTAGAACGGAGAAAAAAAAGGGCCAAAGACCCTAGTGTTTTGATGTGATGTTTTTAATATAATAAACTAATTATGACCAAAGTTTCATTTCATTCGGACAAAAAACTAAGAAACGGGGACTAATTAGAGTTGGGGCCCGTTTTTGGAGCCACCCTATATATATATATATATATATATATATATATATATATATATATATATATATATATATATATATATATATATATATATATGCTTAAATTAATATTTGATAATATCAATTAAGGTAAGTAATTACCTTCATTTTAATTTTAATTTGTATTGGTTTCTTCCATATGGGTATCGTCCATTTCTTAGACTCAGAGTTTAGATTAAATATGTTGGTTTCTTAATGCTTGTTTTTTGTCATTTCTGATTCAGTGTGCGATACTAAGAATAGAAATACGCTGAGGAATTCCTCGTGGAATAAATAAAAAGGTTCCATTCGGAATTCCTTATAGATTTTCAAGTTAAACATAAATAATTATAAAAGATTTGTTATATGTAACTGAGGAAGCTCGTTGACTAAAAATATTGAGCGAATTACACCTAAGATGAGAGCAGTAGTCCGAATAATTTAAATAATATATAAAAATGTAATTGCTTAGTATTTGCCGAAACACTTATCCTCGAGTGGCCTTTTGCTTTGGTCAGTGGTAACTCATTACTAAAATGATCAACTCAAAGATGCGATCAATCTTTGTTAATATTGTTTAAGGATTCGCGATCCCAATCAGGATCGGTCCTGGATATGACCTTAAACTATATCCGATGGTGAGGCCTCACCTTGCGGGCCTTGGGGAGTGTGGAGCCACCCTTTAATTGCCATTGCTTCCAGGTCCACTCTGACCCGGGGTGGTAGTACCTGTTAGGGTCCCAACTATGGGTTAAATAGAATCTGATTTTTAAAAAAAATTACTCCATTAAAAATCGTTCCTCAAAATCACTAGATTCGGCATTAAATAACCTGAAAAAGGTTGATATGCCGTAAAACAAAAACAACCAACTAACTCAATGAGGATCACGGTCATTTTTCTCCTTTTCCTTTGATATACCCGTTCTGCATAGAACTGGAAAACGAAAGTGACAAAAAAATAGCACAAATGCCAGCATCCAGACTTAGGGACGCAACCGTCATTTCATAGTCGTTTTTGCTCTTCTGTCGTTTGAACTTCTGAAGTCTGCATTTCTGTCAGTCTGTTGCGTTGTTGCGCTGTTACCTTGAGCATCTGCAAATATTCTAACTCATCTCTCACAATACTAAAATACGTACAGTTTAACTGTGTGACACCAACGTGAAATAGTCCCGTTATATGTTATCCAATAAACGTCCTATTATTGTTTTCTTTTGCACACGTTCCTTATAGCAACAGTTCTTTTTAATGGAAAAAAGCGGTTTGAAATGTAATAACATCAAAGGATTAAATAATAATTTTAAAAAAAAAAACGCAAGCATCCCTTTCATTAACCTGAGGTCTATGTGGCTTTTTTTTATTAAGTCAATATTTCTCTTCTCCATATTTTTTAGTTTTTTACAAAGGATCACCACTTATCAGGGCCCAGAGGCCACTCGAGGACAAGGGTTAAAGAGTGTACAATGGTCAAAAGGACAATATCATAGTAATCGTTAAAAGTGTAAATTAAGTAAATTGGATTAATTAAGAGGAACGACTCATAAAGATCTTGCTTACAATTGACTTGAAGACAGCCATATTGTAGTCGGCATGACAGCAGGTAAACAGAAGAGAGTTCCGCAGATGTGCAGTTCTAAGAAAAAAGCTTTGTTCATGGAATCTACGTTTAGGTTTAGGCACAGATAAAGAGTGAGGGAAATTATTAATAGTGTTTACAGCCAAACGAGTCTTTCTCATGAATGTTTGACGAGGGGGGACCATAGATTGGAGCTCAGACGAGCACTTGCCATGAAAATAACGATAAAACAGAGACAGGCTCGCAACGTCTCTTCTGTGAGAAAGGGGTTGCAGGGAAGAGAAAAGGGCGTCCCAAACTAGGTAACGAAGTCTATTCTGAACGTTGTCCATACAGGATAATGTCTTCCTAGCAGCTTCTCCGACGAAACTTTAGAAAAAACCGGTTTTCGAATTTATGTGTTTTTTTTTATTTATTGTGGGTCCTGTTTATGATCTCATTAGTACCAAGATGCAAGCGATGCCATTTTTCAACCTTTCAGAAATACAGAGTGGCCCACTTAAAAGTAGCTCGATATCTCTAATCTTTCTCTTAACGACCAACTGACGCCACAAGATAAAATACAATTCTTTTTCCAACAAGATAGCGCTACATTCAACACGTATCACAGATCACTGACACGAGTTCATGACATGTTTGCGGAAGAGAGAACAATACACAAAGGGTTATGGCCACCACGTTCCACGGACTTGTCATGATGTGATTTTATGTTTGGGGACTTTAAAACAAAAAGTTTATGCAAATAATCCTTACAATCTAGACCAACTAAAGAATAACATTTCAACGCCATCAGGAGAATGTTTTATCGTTATTTCCATGACAGGTGCTCGTCTGAACTCCAATCTCTGGTCCCCCCCCCGCCAATCTTTCACGAAAAACACCCGTCTAGCTGAATCAACTGTGAAAAATTTCCCCCACTCTATATCTGTGCCTAAATCAAAACGCGGATTCCATGAACAAAGCTTCTTTCTTAGAACTGCACGCCTGTGGGACTCTGTTCCGTCTGCCTGCTTCCCTCCGGACTACAACTTGGATGTGTTCAAGTCCAACGTAAACAAATTCCTAATGAACCGCCCCCTTAAGTAAACACTTCATCAAATCTCCACACTAACGTAATGTACTTGCAATAACCCTTATCCCTGAGTGGCTTCCGGGCCTTGATAAGTGGTGATCACTGTGTAAAAAAAAAAGATCTACAAGCAGTATCTGCAAACATTGTTAAACGTTTCCAGAAATGCATAGATGTCAACGAGGAGCACTTCCATCATCTTTTATAACACTACATGTAATTTAAACAATAAAAGAATGTTCATCCTCTCTTCTACAGTTTTCTGGGCTACCTTTAAGTGGGCCATCCTGTATATCTAATTTCTAATAGTTTAACTATTATGTTCTGATGACCCATCTATAATGAATTAGTAAAAGACTAAATGAAACTTAGTATATTTGATTAACGTTATTTGCAGGTAATCATAAATGTAGATGCTCCATGACCGACCAATAATTAATTTAAGCTATCATTACTACATTTTCTTGGTTATTTCCGCCTTTTCAAAACCAATAACTGAAGGGGGAGTAACTCTGGATTCTGCACCTATTTAAGCCACTGAATTGAACAGTGCCTTTAATAGCTTAAAAAAAGGGCCTTCGGGCTGGGATCAAAGTGTAGTATCTGTTCTGCAGATGCTGCACTTAAGATAATTTGTACCAGTCAATGGAGGGGAAATCCACTATACTGGGACAATTATTATTTTTGGTAACCAGAGTGCCCACCTTTTGACTACTTTTAGGGGAGCTGGTTTTTATCCCCACATTAAAAACGGCCTTGTGCCTAATTTGGTTTGGTGGGGAAGCAAATAAATACATTTAATAGCTTTAAAAAAGGGCCCTTCGGACCGGGATCAAAGTGTAGTATCTGTTCTGCAGATGCTGTACTTCAGGTAATTTGTCCCAGTCAATGGAGGAGAAATCCTCTATACTGGGACAATTACTATTTTTGAACCCAACGAGAGTACCCCTTTTCCCTTTTTTTTTTTTTCGGGGAGCTGGTTTACCCCCACTTTAAAAACGACCTTGTGTCACATTTTGCTTTGGTGGGAAAACAAATAAATACTAATAGCTTAAAAAAGGGATAATTTAGTATTGTTTACTTCAGATTAAGAGACTTTTTATATGCTATTTTACTTTTTTAATTTTTTTTTCGGGGGGGTGTAATCACTGAGATTATCTTTTCGATTCTAAAACGCTAAGAAAAAAAAAAGAGTTTAAAAAAAAGCGATAGAGTTTTACGCCTTGTAAAAAGGTCGACACCGATTTCGAGTCGATTACTTAAATCACACACAACTCACGCGTTATTTCAAACGCAACATTTCTCAGTGGCGTTTTTGAAGCCGAGATTCGTTCTATGATAAATATTTCCTTTTCGAGTATTTTCTTTTTCTCTTACGATTTTTTTAATTTTTTTTTTTTTTTTTGTCTATGATTGATTTCATTTATTTTTTTATTCGTTTCTTTTTTTATCTTTCTGTGAATACTAAGTAAGCACTCGCAAAATAACACGTTTTTTTTTTATTATAGGTGGCAGAATTAATTAGCTTCTTGTGAGATCAGAAAAGTTTGGAAGCATAAAACAAACAAATAGAAAAGAAAATGTCCAAAGAGTTATCTTGTTTTGTAATTCTTCGTTTTAATTAAAACCATACGCGATTAGTTTACTCTAAATTAAATTGGTTCTATTTTTGTTTCTTGTGTTTTCCGAGACAAATGAACTATTACAAGCATCAAATTGTACACGTGTTAATAGCTATTCTAGAATTTAAAAACAAAGTATATGTAATGCAAGTATCTCTGATGAAAACAACAACAAAACTCATAAAAGTTAAAAGATTCAGCATTCCTATCACGTCGGGGTTAACAACCTGAACAAAACCAGAGAAGTAGTTGGCTGAAACGTGGTAAAACAACACTATAAAGATAAGGATAATAGTCCGCAAATAAATAAAACATACAGATTACTCATCTAAAAAAACAATTCCAATAAATAAATCATATATACCATTCGGTACAGACTCGATAATTGATCAGAAGAAAAAAAATTAAAAACTTGGATTTATAAGATCAAAAAGTCCAAATTTGAGCGCCGGGATCTGTGGCGCAGTTGGTAGAGACATTGAATCTCTACAGTTCCAGATGAGCATTGTCTGAACATAGCGGTTTCAATCCTACCCAAAGCTGGACAAAGACGTGGAAGGTAGTAATTACTGAAGATACAGTTAAAAGTTTCAACGTCCATTCCTATCGCGGTTAACAAGAACTATAAGTTAACAAATAAATAAAATGTACAAATTACCCATTATTATAAATTACTGAATAATAATAATTTATAATAATAATTAAATAATATTAACCAAACTTAATATTTACAGTGTGTTTCTTCGTAGTTCAGTGGTAAAAATCCAGACAATGAAAATGTAATTGTGGGTTCCATCCTTGCGAAAGTTAATAATTTTGATCGTAAAAAGCATACAAAATGATAAAAACGCAGGGACGACCACTACACTACAGTACTGAACTCCGACCTCTGTCCAAATGTTGCATCCCTGTGACTGTTTTATAAGTATGTTAATGGAATATGCTCTGTCGAATCCGTGGCACTTGCACCACGACAAGTATCAAAATCTTGGATGGTGGAAAACTTCCTATTCTAATAATTCCCACGAACTGCTAGACTTTCGAATTCTCTCTCGGTCTGACTGCATCAAGAAGTTTAAATGTAATGTGAACATCTCTCTTCTCAACTCCTTACATAGTGTACCTGTAGACAGATTTCCAAATAGTAATATGCTTTGATTGAGATAAATATGAGTAAAACTAAGATATTTGGCGAAAGGGAGGAATACTGTCTTTAAGTAGGGTGGCGTTCCCACGCTGCATCGGTAATAAAGATAGCAAAATTAACTTAACCGATATATATATTATTTGGATTAATTGGACTATTGTTCTCGTCTAGAGTGTGAATTTTACAACGTTTCGGTTGATGTAACCTCCGACCTTCTTCAGGTGTTTCCTGTCGAACTTGGGAATGTTTCTGTCGAACGGGAATTTGGACGGAATTTCGAGCGGAGCTCTTTATTTACTTCACAGGGGTAATGTGACTTGTTTCGTTAGCCATGACTGGATAGAAGTCCTAATTCGCAATTGTATTTTTAGGTTGCCCACACTGAGGGTTGGACCTTCAACCTTCATTAGAAATCACTTTTTACAATTGATTTTTCCAAGTACTCTGAACACTGTGCAACGAGTCATTGCGGACACTTCTAGTACGAATTTTAGGAGCCTTAAACTATTAATTATTATTATGTGCATTAATATTGAGATTATGTAGTAGTATTATATATGTGGGTGAAAATTATGTTACAAGCAGTATTTTCACATAATGTTAAAATAAGCATCAGTTTAGTGGAAAATTCTATCAGATGTGGAAGGTTGTTAGATGCGTCTAAGGATATCGCGTCTGACAGGAATACATGTAATGGTAAGCTAAGAATGATCATACTTTTGAAAAGCAGCTCATATTCCTCTATGCACGTGACTGGAAGAGTTTATGTATAATCTACACTGAACAAGATAACGAAATGGTTTCATCAAACTATCAGATTATGCTCCATTTCGGTCCGTGGACGCGAGGTCCATCTTGACTGATACAAATTTTATTTTCTCCCAACCTATTTGGAGAGTTGAACGTTACTCATATTAAAAAAAACTTTGCTCTCATAGGAATTCAAGTGAATAGGAATAGATACGAGGTACCTTCAATAAGTTTCCAGATGTTTATTTCGTATGGGAACTTTTATTGATAGTTCACACATGAAACTCTTGTCCCCTTCGAAGTAATCTGCTCCGGCTGCAATGTACTTTGTTGTATCGTTCGGACAATTTTTAGAACACCCCACAGAAGTCCTCTTGTGTGAGCTTGTCAATGACTTTCGTTACAGTTTCTTTCATCTCCTCAACTGTCTCATAACGAAGGCATCTAAGGTTAGGACATAAAAAAAGTCACAAAAAGCAAGTCCTGGACTATAAAGAGGGTGAGAAATTGTCTTGATACCCTATCTTGGTCAAATAGTCTGTGACAATGAAGAAGTTGTGACAAACGTCGCGCAAATCATCCGAATCTTCAGTTTCTCGCGAATAATTGTCCGTACAGTTCCCGCACTGACATCAAACTGTACAATTATTGTCTCTATAGATACACAACAGTCCTTATCCATGAAATTTTTTATTTGGCCAAATAACGCTTTTGTAGAGACTTCCTTAATCCGCCTATACCAATCATAATCCCTCACAGACTCCCTGTCACCATTCTCTTATCCCACTCAAGAATTGATGACCAATTCATGCAATATGGTCCAAAAGCTGTTTGAAAATTTCCATACGTTTCTGTGACGATTTTATCAAGTTTAGAACCGAATTTTATTGCATACCGTTATTCTAAAGTGTCCTGACGTCCAGATTGCATTTTTGAAATTCACCAGCTGTGGCAATCAGGCTTTAGTAGGAGGTATTTCAAGTTCTTGCTGTAGCTGTTCCTTTGAATCTCAAATCATAAAAAATTGTCAGTCATCTCATAAGATGTATAGCAATAACATACTGAATTTTAAAAAGTCTACGACAATTTTAAATGGCTGTACAAAAATGTCTGGAAACTTATTTAAGGCACCTCGTAGTACAGATTAAATCATTTCGATCCTTTCTTTCACTAATGTTAGATTATTCGATATTGATCATTATGTTATGTTCCCGTCGTTCAGAGAATTTGATCTCACGTTTCATAGAAGAGGAAATGGCCATTATTAAAGTTCCTAAAAGTCGAGCGGAATTGATTGGTAGTCACTTAAATGGTCGGTTTTCTTTTTCAGCTTGATGATGGTGACGATCATAAAGAAAAATACAAGTGTCGATTGTGAATTCGTTTGTGGTGAATAGCATTTCTTTGTATGTTTCCTCAAAGAACGAATGCACAACATTAAATGTAGAAGCCATCATGGCGGATTGGAAGCCGTCATCGAGAGTTTCGCCTTTCAAAATGGTGAAATCTTCTCATGTTGAAAATGGCCGATAAAAAAAAAAGTGCCAACCTGAATTTATTTTATTATTTTTATATCGAAATGCAATTATGGTTCTGAACAAGAAAAATGATTTGATTATAATAATAAAGGTCGAAATGAAACAAAAATTGGAGAGAGCTGAATCTTGCAATAAAGGGAGATAATAAAAATAGTATTAAATGTCTGTAAAATGAATCTGAAAAAAAATAAGCGTTGAAAGTAATAAAGAGAAAAATGTATCTAATAAGAGAACGAATGATATTGAATGAAAGAAGATGAGAAAGATTTTTTTTTTTGGACGAAACTATAATAAATGAAATAAAATCCCGAAATAGGTCTTAAATGTTAAAAAAAGAAATATCCACCTATTTACTTATATGTATATTCCGGAGAGCTTCGCCACACACTTATGAACAAAATTTCGCCGCTTATCAAAATATTGGTCTAGACTTTTATCTGTGAGGAGGTTATACAAGTCTCCATTATTATCTTGTCAGTTCATTTCTTTGGAAGTCGTCCTCTTCATCTTCCAGCAAAGAAATATTTATATGATATTTTTTATATATAGCTGGAGTGTGAAAGCTGATAAACATGTCCAAATCACGTTAATCTATGTTTTAAAATATTGTCGTCGACGGATCTATTTATATAAATTTTATTTCTAATACCTGAATTATTCGCATATCTCGTAAAGTTTTTCACAGAAATCGCTCGACATGGCATAAAGCCACTTGATGTAAAGAACTAAGAAATGCTTCTTGAAAATCGAATAACTAACAAATAATAAATATTAGATGGAGAGATTCTGATCCAGGAAAGAGTAATTTTTCCCGTTGGTCAGCAACATTTCATTCTAAAAAATATTGAGCGTTCTGTCATGCTCTGCTAGCATATTCTATTTTCCCACTAAAAATTACACCAATAGAAACTATGGAATTGTCGGTGGGTTCTTCCTACTTGGTATTTTTTTTTTATTCGTTGTATAAATGCAAAAGCTGCCATCGTTATTCCTAGAAATCAAATCAGGGGGAAAATCAAGAACAAAAATGTTAAATGATAAATCTTGAAATTAACGACTAAAATGGAAATATTGAAAGTAGTGTGTTGAAAGAAAGATAGAGGCGCCGAAAGAACGTTTGAACAAAAGACAGAAAAAAAGCAAGAATAATGAACGGAAGATTGAACAAAATAAAACGCGGGAATAAAGATAAAAGCGACTGACATATTAAATGAATGAAGAACGAAGGCAAAGAAAGTTGCTGAAAGAAAAGGTGAGAATATGTATTCTCAACCTATACACTCAATGATTTTTTTTCATCTACAGACTTGAAATTAGGTATATAGTGTATTCAGATGTGTGGAGAACTTTTTAATTGATCTTCATCCGGTAAAAAGGGTTGCTAAGAGAGCAAAATTGAAAAATTGGTCCGCGGGAGGAGTCATCGGATTTTTATGTTTGCTAACTATTTCATAAATTTTCAGACCATTTCCTTAAATGCGTAACAAGTTGGGCAAATGGTTATCGTACTTGACTCACTGTCTTTAGGTTTTGGTTTCGATCTCAACTCGAGTATTTTCTTTACTTACAAGAAGTGAACTATTTAGAAAAAAAAAACAACATAATACTCGCATGCACCTGTCTCAGTTTCTTTCCGCTTTTCTTTTTTACTTCATTTTTTAAAGGAATTTCACGTTACGTTTTATACCCAGCGACGCCACGTACATCTTCTAGTAATTAAATAAAGGACAAAGAAACAGGAAACTAGGGAGACAGAAAAAATAAACAAGAAAGAAAAAGCAACGTACACAAATCTAATATATAAACATCTATATATCTGTCTGTCTGTCTGTCGGTCTATCTGTCTCCATATTTTCAAACTCTATCTCTTCCAAAACTAAAAGTCGCAGGGCCTCAAAGGATTAGATTTTTACGGGCCATTCTTTTATGGGTCGTTAGCCGGCTAGAATTGTTTTTAAGGGGTCAAAAATGGATAAAAATTGAAAAAAATCTTTAAACATTTTGTACATTCATCTTAGTTTATTTTGAAGTTTTAAGTTTTAATCAGCTCATATGCGTGTCACGTTGGTACAGTGGTAACGTCACCATCTTTTAATGCTACAGTTTTGCTTTGGGTTTTGATTCTAGTTGATGACACCTAAATACATTTTTTTTTACTTTGGAAATCACGACTCTATAATCTAATATAGAAACGGCTATGTCTGTCTGTCATATTTTCAAACTCAGTCTCCTCCGAAACTAAAAGTCTCTATCAACTGCGTTTACGTTGAATCCCTACAGTTCCAGATGAACATTGTCTGAAGATAGCGGTTTCAATCCCACCCAAAGCGTGCCAGAGTTTAATTGGTCAAAATGTGGTGAGACGACAACAACTACGGATGGCAGTGATGGCTGAGAATGCAGTTAGGAGATTCGAAGTTCCTATCCGTCGCGGTTACCACCTGACGAAGGCCAGAGGAATAGTTGGCCGAAACGTTGTGAATAAACAAAAACCAATAAAAGATCAAAAAAACAACAATTAATAAAGATGAGAATAATAGTCCGAAATAAAATAAATTAAGAGAAAGTTTAGTTCGTTTTACGAACCTTTTTCGGTTTATTTAATGCCGACTGCAGTAATTTTTTAGCATAAAACAGATTAATTTATTTTATTCCGGACTATTATTCTCATCTTTATTGGTTGTTGTTTCACGACGTTTCGGCCAACTATTCCTCTGGCCTTCGTCAGGTGGTAACCGCGACGAATAGGAACTTCGAATCTCTTAACTGCATTCTCAGCAACCACTGCCACCCGTAGTTGTTGTCGTCTCAAGTAAGCCTCTGGCCGGCTTTGGGTAGGATTGAAACCGCTATCTTCAGACAATGCTCATTTGGAACCGTAGAGATTCAACGTCTTTATCAACTGCGCCACGGGCTCCTAAGGGCGATCAAGTTTGGATTTTTTGATCTTATAAATCCACGTTTATTTATTATCTGATCTTCCATGGTCGGGTCCGTACCGAATGGTATATATATTATTTTAATTGGAATTCATTATTGAGATGAGTATCATTTATATTAATTTTTATTTATTGCGGGCTATTATCCTCATCTTTATTGGTTGAATATTATTATATTAACAACAACAACCAAACAACAACCAATAAAGATGAGAATAATAGTCCGCAATAAAATAAATTAATATAAATAATACTCATCTCAATAATGAATTCCAATTAAAATAATATATAAAAAAGATGTTATACTTCAAGTTGTTTATATCTTCAAATATTTATCAATAGTGTTTAGTTTGGGTTATTTGGACGGCATATTAATCCATTTAGGTTATTTAATGCTAAGCCCAGTAATTTGGGTAAAAGGTTTCATGCGTGTTGCTCTTTTATATCTTCAAATATTTATTCGTGGTATTTTAGTTTTGTTGTTTTGTTTTACGACATATAAACACATTTCAGGTGCAGTTGTTTTAGGCAAACGTTTTTGTTGTGTTGCTTATATTTTCGAGCATTTATTCGTTGTGATTAGTTTGGCAGTTGATTTGTAGAGACAAAAAAAAACTGCTTTTGCGTGATTGAGTTTCGAAAAGGGAAAGGAAAAAAAACAATAATATAAATGCTTGGTGCATATAAGTAAAGATAACCGATATCTTCAGACAATCTTATAAGATAGCACCGGGGAAGATAGATAGAAACGAAAGAAAAATAATTTTCAAAACTCAACCATGTTCTGCAAATCCAAAAGCGAAAATGGATGGATGATGAAATAAAAAAAGACAAGTGCATGAATGGAGGGTAGGATAGAAACAAACACAAAAAGGCAAAGAAATAAATATTTGAAAAAAAAAAACAATGAGAGGGGGCAAATTCACCTCCATTCTATTTTGTCTTGTAAGAACACTGAATATCTATAACATTTAACATTCTAGTTTTTTACAAGTAAACTTGTCTTAAAAAACTGAATGTGTAAAAACTTGTAACGAGAACAATTCGCTCATTGCCAATATTAATTAAGTGAATGAACTAATTGGAGGCGCATTCAAACATAACGACATTAATAGACGCTGTGTGTTAAAGACTTGGTTGAACATTGACGAGGGCAACGCAACCTCGGTTATGAGATGGCGAGTGACAAAGAAAGAAATAAAGAAAATGTTGTCGTTCATATACTGTATTTCTTTCTCTATCTCTTTCTTTCTCTCTCTTTCTCTCTCTTTCTCTCTCATACATACACACACTCCAGATCTATCTGTGTATCTTCCTCTTTTCTCATCATATATTTTATATGCATCCATACACACGTAGGCGGTAGAATTACGTCAATACAGCTGTTCTCGATAAATAACTGACAGTTAAGTGACGTCAGGACATGGCCATATCTACAGAGGTAACCATTTAATAATACCAAGCCCTGTACGTTGAAAGATGGTGGTATTTTGCTGCATAAATTGTTGACGCCATGAATACCATCTTCTTTGATTGGGAGATACATGAAAATCACTTATTATTACCTAGAACCTCCCGATAGGACAGCATAACTAAGCACACACACATCTGTATATATGTATGTGTTTATATATATATATATATATATATATATATATATATATATATATATATATTATTTGAATAAATCAAGACATCAAGGAGTAGATTGATAGCAGCAAATAGTGCATTTCATCGTTAGTTACAATTGTTTCAAGACTATTCGGACAAATTCAAGCATTATGTCGTTGACAATTTTCACAAGAACAGCCTTTCGTCGGACTTATTAAATAAAAAACACTTTAAAAATGAACAGTATCTGATCCATTTTCCTTATGTGGAAAAACATGGGAAAATATTTTACCTGCATCTCATTCTTCAAAAGATTTTTTAAAGATTTATATATTTACCTATTTTCGTCTCTCTATTTAAAAAAATTCCAATCGAATTATCTAACAACGTATATATATATATATATATATATATATATATATATATATATATATATATATATTAAATGTAGCTAATAAAAGAGCATCTTTAACAAAGCAAACCTATAAAGATAGCTCAACGCGGTTAAGAGGAACAATTAAATATATACAAATGAAGACGAGAAGCTTCGGGGTGTCATGGCCTAGGGAGGTTTTTCTCTCTCTATTTCGCCCTAGTGCCCAAGTTCTTTTAAGCCAGGTTTGTTGAATGGCTGTAATTTTTTAAATTCCTATGGCATTCGCTTAGCATTCGCCTTGGGTGTGGCAACAAGCACATCAGCTGCGTCAGAAACATTATCATCAGTGGATGAGACCGGTACTGAGTGCTTGTCGGATCGGTAAATTGCAGGTATTGTGGCGAGGAATTGCCATTCATGACTGGGAGTTGGCTTCCGGCACGAATTATTGTGGTTGGTATCGGGATAAAACATTGTGTTTTTGTGTTTGTGTGTTTTTTTTTTTTGTTTTTTTTTTTTGTTTTAATCACCTATTCTGCAAATACACAAAAAATTAAAAAAGGAGAAGTCACTTTTTAGTTTAAAAAAATCGACTTACGAATTTTTCATTGGTAACTTTTCAATTGAATACTCGTATTATTTTTTTGTTTTTGTTTAGTCGGTGCTGGGAATTATGAGTTAGTGACATGAATTTAGAGTTCAGTGCAACTTTGAAAATTGCATTCTGGACCTTAAAATGTTTAGCCGTTCAGTTCTACCGTACCGATTCTATGAACGATGCATTGTTAGTATCGTTCAACGCGGTCTTTCTTGTTCGAATACTGTGTCGTAGGTCGATATTGTTGGGATGGGTCCTCATAATACCACGTTGTTAGTTTCGAATACCTCGTCGCCAGTTGTGGTATACTGAATTATTTAAAATTTCGAATTTTAACGTGCATTCTTTAATTCTTGTCGCCAGTTGTTGAGGTCCAAAGAATAGGTTCATAAACACTTGAAAAACAAGTTCAGAAGGAAAAATATATCATACAAGAAAGAGAGTACAACGAAAAGTTGTCGGTATTTCTGACTGTTAAGTTAGACAGTCTGTAATCTCACGTTGTGTCGCGATAGTACAAGTATTTACCACTCTCTCCACGGCGGCGTGGATCTTGGATATGACCTTAAACTATATCCAGTGGTGAGGCCCCAGCTTGCGGGCTTTGGGGAGTGTGGAGCCACCCTTTAATTGCCATTGCTCCCAGGTCCACTCTTACCCGGAGTGGTAGTACCTGTTAGGGTCCCAACTATGGGTTAAATAGAAACCGACTTGAAAACAACAAATATTCTATTAAAACATTCTTCTTAAATCCTTGGATTCGGCATTAAATAACCTGAAAAGGGTTGATATGCCGTAAAACAAAAACAACCACTCAACCAACCAACCCACGGCGACGTGATATGATACCAAGTGGGAAGGTGGAAAAATGGGCCAGCATCCCAAGAGGAGAAGCATTATGGCTGTGCAAAAATAAATCTGAGTAGTCCTGTCAGTGATGGCACCTCAGACAACAAGCGATAAACTTTCTCCTCCCGAAAGCTGGGAGGCAAGGATTAGGAGGGTGGGCCTCCTAGAGCTACCAAGAATACCGAATTTCCGGAACGAGATTCGAAATGGAGACACCATGGTTAGAAGCCTAAACCTCTACCCCCTGGGCTATCTCGCGCTATTGCTGGATGCGTTTTATGTAGATGTTATTTATTGGTTTTTATTTGCGATAATTTAAATGAATTCAACTATTATTACTTTCGTAAATAATTGAATTAATTCAAAACGTATCGCAAAAACAAAAGCAAATAACATCTAAATAAATCGCGATATATCCTAATTGTCGGCGAGATGGACCAGCGGATAGAGAATTTAGGCTCCTTACAGCGGGGTCCCGATTTTGAATCTTGCTAGATTCAGCCTCCCTGATGAGTCGTAGACGACGAAACACGTGTCAGTGGATAATTAGATTTTAAAAACGATATATATATGTATATATATATATATATATATATATATATATATATATAGTAATTTATAAAATATATATGGCGATTAAGCTACACTGAATATTCTGCGTTTCATCCAACTATAGGATTCGTCAGGCTTATGCGCATAAGCCTGACAAATCCTATAGTTGGATGAAACGCAGAATATTCAGTGTAGCTTAATCGCCATATATATTTTATAAATTACTAACTAGCTCTACCTACGTATTGAGCACTTTTGAAGTAAATACTTCAAGTTTACGCATAAATCTATACTTTCGTATATTAATTTTATGTGAGTAAATTAAGTAGTTATATATATATATGTGTGTGTGTGTGTGTGTGTGTGTGTGTGTGTGTGTGTGTGTGTTTGTGTGTATGTGTCTGTGTGCGTAAAACTTACCGAGGAAGACCATGAAAGTTATGAATTATCTTTAAGTGCATTTCTGATAGCGATATAAGTGGATAACATTGTACGATTTCAAATATATCTCATTTTATGAAATTTAAATCATATGCGGATTTTTTTTTTTTTTTTTTTTTTTTGCCAAACACAACGAAAGTGTTTTCGCATCTCTAAGTACCCTCCTTAACTAAGGAAGCAACAGAGTATTAACCTCCTTTCAGATTTCAAACACATCTTACTTTGATTATATTTGCAGCATATGCATAAAATTCTCCGAGTAAGCCAATAGAAATAGCCCAGGATCCCTATGTCACTCTCTGTGTTAGGAATATCTACATTTATCCGATTTTAATGACATTTTAACCATACGTATATGATACTTATTCAAAGTGTTTTCAAACATTTCAACTTCTTTCGAAAAGGCGAAACGAGAGGAAAGATATGAGGGGAAAACAAATGAAGACATATCCAAGAAAATGGCAGAAACACTAGAGGATGACCTCCAATCCGTAGTGGAATGGGGACAAAAATGGTTGGTCTCATTCAATGCTGCTAAGACTAAGCTTGTTTCCTTCAATAACTACAAGAAACCTTCTCTACCACCAATAGCAATGGCCAAGAACACATTGCCTGAAAGTACTTCTTTTAAACTCCTCGGCCTAACGTTTACAGGGAATATGAACTGGAATAGATACATTGAGAGCATTGCCAAGGCTGCTGCAAGGAAGGTTGGCTCCCTCTACCGTGCTAGAAAACTACTTACGCCTGCCAGTATCCTATACCTCTATAAGGCAACCATTCGCCCATGTATGGAGTACTGTTGTCACATCTGGGCTGGTGCATCTGCTGCTTGTCTCTCGCTCCTGGACAGGGTTCAAAAAAGAGTCGCAAACCTGATAGGTCCTGAACTGTCATCTGGGCTTCAACCTCTGTCCCATCGACGAGATGTTGCATCCCTCTGCCTGTTCTACAAATACTTTAATGGTGAATGCTCTGACGAACTGCAAACACTTGTACCTCCCCGACGTAACTACCCCCGACAAACCCGACAAGCTACTAAGTCTCATCCCTTTACAGTGGAGATCCCTAGGTGCAAGAAAGCCTTTTACTCCAATAGTTTCTTCCCCAGAACTGCGGGTCTTTGGAACTCCCTTCCGGGATTCTGCTTTCCCAACTGCAATGATATGCAGAAGTTCAAGTGTAATGTTAACAAACATCTTTCTACTCTTCTCCCTTCATAATGACCCCGCTAATTAATTCCCTAATAGTAGCCCCCTGCTTCAAAGTGGCACTGTGCCTTGTTTGGGGTGAAAATTGAATAAATAAAAAAAAAAAAATTGAAATATAGAAAACTAGCAGGCCATCTGGCGTTGCCTGGTCATAAAATACGCATAGGTATTACGTTTTAATTATTCCACGTAATAAATTTTTAAATTTTGACCCATGAACAGTCGTTTTTCCAGATTTAAAACGGATTAAAAGATGTTTGAAATATCTGAATGTCCTATATACCAAATTTCAAGTCTGTAGATAAAAAATTCATTGAGTATATAGGTTGGGAAATGTCCTCACATACACATTATTTCTTTTATAAATATAGATAATATGGTAGTATGAGCATAGTTAACAAGTATATAGTGATTTTCATTCAATCCTAGGCAACATCTGATCTCTCTGCTAGTGTGTTTGTGCGCGTAATGTGTGTATGCGCGCGCACGTGTGTATGTGTCAGTGTGTGTGTGTGTAATACCCAGCCATTATTATGTTAACATTTCCCATCATGTGGGCAAGACAGCTATGCATTTATGTATATGAGGTTATTTGAGGAATAGGGATTTTCTTTGATTATCATCTTTAAAGTTAATTTTTTGGTGTTTGTGACGTTCACTTTCTCATGATTCTTTGACACTTTCTTCATTATTTTGGTTTTCGAATACTGCGTCTGTTTTTTTTATATTTGTTTGTATTAGAAGATATTTATTTGTTAAAGTTTGCGAAGCGTGCGTAAAGGGTTTTGAAAAAAGAATATAAGGCATTCACTAAAATAAAGAATTAGAAATAAACAAAAATTATGATTGTGGACTGATTCTCTTATCTGGTTATTGGGATGCAACCAACCAACATATATATATATATATATATATATATATATATATATATATATATATATATATATATATATATATATAGAAAGAGAGATAGATAGAGAGAGAGAGAGAATGATATATATATATATATATATAGAGAGAGAGAGAGAGAGAGAGATAGAGAGAGACAGCGAGAGAGAGAGATCTATAAAAGTGAAAGTGTCTGTCTGTGTATCTGTGCATCTGTGTTTCTGTGTGTGTGTACATTTCCCTACGCATTGACTCTTTCAATTTTAAGTCTACAGACGCGAAATTTTATATACTGGATAATGAGATTTGAGAAAATCTATGTGATTGGTTTTCGGCCAGAAATTTGGCTATTAAGGGGTAAAAGTTCAACGATTTGACCATTGAGAACTCTACCAAACTCCTCCGACAATTTGGGGTCTAAACACTTGGAACTTTAGATAAAGGTTCCTTGGACATGGATCTAACTTAATATATTAATTCGAGCCCCAAAAAATCAATTTTAAGGGGTCATAATAGGGCTCAAAATTTTAAAAATTTACTTTTTTCTTTTCTTTTTTTTTCCTCAGCATACACCTTTAAAGACCCGGGCAACGCCGGGAACCCATGCTAGTCTATATATCTATAAAAGTGAACGTGTCTGTGTGTGTGTCTGTGTGTCTGTGTACATTTCCCTACGTAATAACTCTGTCAATTTTTAGTTTACAGACTCGAAATTTGACATACAGGGTACTGAGATTTATGAAAATCGATGTGATTGGTTTTTGGCCAGAAATTTGGCGATTAAGGGGTCAAAGTTTAACGATTTCACCTTTGAAAACGCTACCAAACTCCTCCGACAATTTTGGGTCTACGCACTTGATATTTTAGATATAGATTCCTTGGATCTAACTTGATTTGAGCCCAAAACAATGAATTTGAAGGGGTCATAATAGGGGCCAAAGTTTTAAAAAATGACCTCTGCGGTTTTTTCCAAATTACTCAGACAATTTCTGGTCTAAATATTTTAAATTTTACATAAAGCGTATTCAGGGATAGGACAAGCTTTTTCATCGGTTTGGGTCGAAAAGTTTTAGTTACTAATATATAAATGTATGTATGTATATCTGTTTACAACTTTCAATAGAGGCGACGGATTTTACCAAGATCAGTATCGTTTTACAGTTCGCCTTTTCATACGACAAATATCGAAAAATTGGCTAAAAACATTAATATCTTCCCCTTCAACTGAGAAGTTTTCTACAGGGTGGGGCACATTTTTCGCCGATTTTTTTAAAAGTTATCCTCTCCTTTACATTGTATAGCCTTAATTTTAAAAAATTGTCGCTTCCGGTTTAGCAGTGGTCGTAACAGCATAAACGTTCTTTTCCTCCTTTGCGGGACGGGTTCGAGCCTGCCTTCCTACTACCACTTTTTTTTGCCCAACAGACAGATCCAAACACCCGAGCAACGCTGGGCTGAAGTGCTAGTATATATATAAAAGTGAACGTGTCTGTGTGTGTGTGTCTGTGTACATTTCCCTACGCAATAACTCTGTCAATTTTTAGTCTACAGACTCGAAATTTGATATACATGGTACTGAGATTTGGGAAAATCGATGTGATTGGTTTTTGGCCAGACATTTCGCTGTTAACGGGTGAAATTTAAACGATTTGACCTTTGAGAACTCTACCCAACTCCTCCGACAATTTTGGGTTTAAACACTTGACATTTTAGATATTGGTTCCTTGGACATGGATCTAACTTAATAACTTGATTTGTGCCCAAAACAGTAAATTTTAAGGGGGCATAATAGAGGTCAAATTTTTACCATTTTTTTTGTTTTGTTTTTTTGCTCAGCATACACCTCCAAACACCCAGGCAACACCGAGCACCCATTGCTAGTATATCTATAAAAGTGAAAATGTGTGTGTGTGTGTGTGTGCGTGTGTGTGTAACTATCTGTCTGTGTACATTTCCCTACGCAATAACTCTGTCAATTTTCGGTCTTGAGAAAATCTTTTTAATTGGGTTTCGACCAGCAATTTTGCTGTTTAGGGGTCAAAGTTAAACGATTTGAACTTTGAAAATTCTACCAAACTCTTCCGCCTATTTTGGGTTTAAACACATGAAATCTTATATATAGATTATTTGGGAATGGATGTAACTCTATAATTCGATTTAAGCCCAAAACAATAAATGTTAAGGGGTCAAAATTTGGGTCAAAGTTAAAAAAAAACATTTTTATCTCAGCCAATTTTTGGTATAAACATTTGAAATTTGGATTCCAAGAGGTAAAAGTAAAAAAGATTTTACCATTGCGGTCTGTCAAACTATTAAGCTAATTTTGGGTCTAAAAATTTTAAATTTTACAAGAAGGATATTCAGATATGTAGCAAGCTTTTTAATCAGGTTTGGGGCGAAAATTCGACTGGCAAGAGGTCAAAATTTACAGAGTTGACTTTTGCAGACTCTGTCAAACTTCTCCGTCAATTTTGGGTCTAAACACTTGAAATTCTCGATGCAATTTACTTGAACATGAGGTTAAACATTGTAATTTTGTTTATTCCGAAAACAATAAATGTTTAAGAGGTCAAAATTGGGGTCAAAGTTTAAAAAATTTGAAGTTATGGTGTGTGTTCCTTAATAGAAGCGTTGATTGAGTTTGGATAAAATCAATACGTATTAGAAACGTTTGAAGCGAAAACAATGCACTATAACGAAAATAAAAAGATTATTTTTTTAAATTTATAAATATATTTCGAAGTTACGCTTCATCCTCGGTATTCCTTTCTTCTTTATTTTTTGCCATGCTGTCATTAGAGATGACAATCAGTAAGTAGAAGTTCGTTTGTTGTTTTCCACGGTAGTGTTTTAAAATGTCGGAACGGTGCGTTTGTCACGGGGTATTCACTTTAGGGGTGTGTGCTTGTATAGAAGCATTGATTGAGTTTGAATAAAATAAATACGTATTAGATACGTTTGAAGCCAAAACAATGTATTATTACAAAAATAAAAAGATATTTATTTTTGTTTGAAATTTATAAATATATTTCGAAGTTACACAGATTCTCTGCTCCAACAACAACGTGGCAAACAAAAAAAGACAGAAATACTGAGGATGAAGGGTAACTTCGAAATATATTTTTCCTATGTCTGAATACACTTTATGTAAAATTTCAAATGTTTAGACCAACAATTGGCTGAGTAATTTGGTAGAGACCGCAGAGGTAAATATATATTTTTTTTTTACCTTGACCCCAATTTTTACCCCTTAACAGTTATTGTTTTGGGCTCAAATCAAATTATAAAGTTTGACCCGTGTCCAAATAATGTATATTTAAAATTTCAAGCGTTTAAACCCAAAATTGTCCGAGGAGTTTGGTAGAGTTTTCAAAGGTCAACTCGTTGAACATTGACTCCTTGACAGCCACATTTCTGGCCCTAAACCGATTAGAAAGACTTTCACAATTTTAATACCGCTTATGTAAAATCTCGAGTCTGTAAACTGAAAATTGGGTAGGGAAGTGTATACACACAGACACACACACACCTAGACAAGTTCCCTTTTATAGATATATAGATATATAGATATTGGCTAATAAAATAATAGAAGGATATATTTTAATAGTCATGTCTGTACTTTCCTCAGATCCGGTTCTTAATAAACCGTTTTGTTGACACATACAAATAAACGGAGTTATACATCACGGGTTTTATGTGAATGCGATTCGTCAGAAGGAAAAGACCAAAACCGATCCCCAAAAAAAGAAAAAAGACAAAAATAAGAAAAGTCAAATTATTAAAGTTTGACCTCAATTATATGTTTATTAAATTAGGAACATAAGATTCTATTTACTTTCACGAACATCATATTTCATGTTAGCATAGCCAACAAAATACGTATACTTTTCCTGAAACTTGCAACTTTAAATTAGATCGTAAAATACTAATACAATTAGAGAAAAGAAAGTGATATGTGTGTGTGTGTGAACATATGATACGAATAATGCATAACGACATACCTGTCCTTCTGCTGGTACCTTCTTCTGGGAGGATTCGTCGATCATTTTGAGCGAGCTGGTTCTGTAACAATCAAGGACGAATGCAAGGCAGAACTCAAGACGAACTGTTGTTTTACACACACACACATATATATATATATATACACACTCCCCAGGCATTTCGTCATAGTAGAAACTGGAGTGAATGGCGAACTTTGGCTTGTTTTCCCATTTGGAAACCGTCGCACCCTTATGGAGAGACTTGTTTTAACACACCTTGTCTCTTATTCGTCCTAGAACGAACTCAGCTAAAATTAAGTAAGTTACTCCAAACCGGAACCCCTGACACGTCAGATCCAGTCCCCATTTGCACTCCCCGTCGATGCAAATTGATGGGTCACGGAGTTTTATTCATGTCACAGCATGATCATTTGACCCTTCTGCAACTGCAATGCTTGCTCTTTGTCGTTCCCCACGATTCAACTTTGTTATTTAATAGATAGATAGATAGATAGATAGATAATGTTTTCTTCTGCAACTGCAATGCTTGCTCTTTGTCGTTCCCCACGATTCAACTTTGTTATTTAATAGATAGATAGATAGATAGATAGATAGATAGATAGATAATGTTTTCTAGCCGGCGTTGTCCAGTGGTTAACAGTGGATGAAGTACACTTTTCTTGAGGCCAGAAATCCAATGCTCAGTGCAAAAAACACGCAACATAAAAATTGCGAATTACTTAAGACTATAAGCCAGTAATGGCTGACGGAATGAAAGCGTACAACTACTGAATTAAAGAAAGGTTTTTGTTCGAAAATCCGTGCATATTTTTGAATTCGATAGAACGATTCCCAAGTTCGACAAGATACAGCAGAAGACGGTCGGAGGTTACATCAACCGAAACGTTGGGAAAATAAAACTCTAGATGAGAACAGTAGTCCGAAGAATTTAAATAAGAGGAGGATCTTTTGGGGGTGAAATAAATTTATACTCAGATTTGGTTAAACTTTTAGTTGTTTTGTTTCTTATATATAGTATAAAGGTTGATAATTGTAAATTATGTATCAGTTTCAAAAGGAAAATCAAACAAAGTCAAATTGAGTGTACGATCGCTTCGGAAAAGTGGGCATGTTATTGTATTTTGCCCACATATTTACTGACGAACTTTAAAACAAGTTTTCTAATGAAACTCAATAAGGACTATCCACCTTACTTACTACAAAATGCTAGTTTTTTTTGTTTTGTTTATATATTTACACACACACAGACACACATGGATGTGTGTGTATGTGTGTGTGTGTAAGTGTATAAACGATAAAAAACTAAGCAGCAAAATTGTGTATGGCTTCATATGGTAATGGATTTAGACGCCGAACTGTAATACATAAGGTTCGAGATCCGTAAGTAAGAAAAACACAAAATAAGTAAAAATGAGATGGGATAGACGAGATTCGAACCTCGTAAGCAAGGTTCAGGAATAGGGTCAGAAATGGAATTTACCCATTGTTTAGTGTTCACATAAAATAGTTTAGATATGATGTTTTGAAACGAATTTAATTATTCAATTCTTTTTATGAAAACGGAATTAAAATAAGGTCATATAGAAAGCGATCAATAGAAAATTAAAAACATATTGAAAAATAAGTTAGGTCAAAAAATAGGTTAGTAAGAATTCTTGTCTGAAGACATGTGAGAATCAAGCATGTTCAGGCCACGTGAGTTTTCCATGTGAGTTCGACCACGGTTTTGGACATGCATATGACGTCATGGAGAGATGAATTCTCAATATAGTTTGCTAGTTTTAGACAGACAATCAGAATCGGGTCGAGACAGGGTCGAGAGTCGAGTCGGACAGGTCCCCCTTTAGAAGCGAAGGGTTAGAACATTAAACATGTAATTCAACTTTGAATTCCTGGATGTAAAATCATTGCGACCGGTCGAATGTAATGAAGGAAATCTCATTATATTTTGTAACTGCGTTTTCGTGTCGTCGATTCTACCAAATTGAAGGTAATGTGAAACATCCTTTATCTGAACATTGTCTCCCTCATCGTATTAATGAACTTTGTGTATAGACCCCATCTTAAGTAAGATGTCTCCCCATCTAAGAAATGTGCCCCCCTCTTCATCGTAAGTAATGACTGTTCCCCTTTGTGCCATAAGAACTGATATCCCTCCTCTCTACAATATATGTATAAAAACCACAGACTGTAAAATGTATAAATGCCTCTCTCTCTCTCTCTCTCTCTCTCTCTCTCTCTCTCTCTCTCTCTCTCTTCTATCTCCCCCTCTCACTGTTATATACATGTCCGCCGTATCTCTCACCAATATTAATGTCCCCATGAGGGGTAGGGCCCCTAAAACATGTATGTACGTAGATTACTGTTTTAAAAAATAATAAATATGTAAAATAAAAGGCAATACCAAATGGGTGACCATAGGCGTTGTATGTATCGCGTTGTGTCGTAGAAATTTTCGAGGTTGGCATTTGGGGACGCATTAATTCACTGGGAGAGATATACGCCCAGTCTTTGTTAAGACATGCATCTAAGAGAAGGAAACTCTGCTCGTACGTCGAAATCTTCGTGAGAGTCCATCATATATATATATATATATATATATATATATATATATATATATATATATATTTGAATTAAAGTCGGTCAATTTAGCTCTTATGCATAGATCATCGTATAACGATTATATCACTGTCTGACTGACGTAAAGAACATTTAAAATGAATATGTTTAAATTCAACGTTATTTCACGCGGTTAATGGTAGCCGAATGGATTCGGTCTTTGCTAATCGAGCCAGAGATGTCTCGTGTTGCCGAGTTCGAATCCTTCAACTGGTGTTAATCGTGACACCCTGCACTGAAGATTCCTGAAAGGATGAAACACTAGTGTTTGTTGGTATATAATTATTATAGTAAAACAATAATTATATATATATATATATATATATATATATATATATATATATATATATATATATATTAAGAATATTGTGTCTGTGCGCATAAGGGTGTTAAGGGTGTGCAGATAAGATTCAATTCTAAATGAACTTGAGAGAATAGCGAAACGAACCCGTTAATCTAAGAGCCATGTCCATCGTTTTGGAGATAAGGAAATTCCGCTGACGTTTGTTTCCCAGTTCGATTCTATTTAAACTTTTCCCTCTTGAACAACCGATCGTTTTCCTTGTTTTTGTGTTGTTTTGTTTTTTCACGTATTTCGTGTATCATTTATTCAGCGTGTGACCTTCATTATCTTCGCTGTCAATCGGCGGCTATTACAAAAATACAAAAGAAAAAGAGAAACTTTGTTAAACGATGGGATTGTTGACTTGATAATTATGGAATGAAGCTTCAAATAATTCCACGTGGTTCATAAATCTAATTTTTAATTTCCGCTTTATATTCTATTTTCCCCATAGTTTTATCTTCTTCTAGAAATACATTTCCCGTTGGAGTTGGCTGATTAGTATTTAATTTTATTGCCAATTCATGGCGACAGTTCGCTCTCTGGCTATTATTGGTTGTCACGATTCTCGGAGCTTTTAATCACAACGAAAAGAAGATAAATAGAAAAAGAAAAAGAATGAATGAATGAATGAATGAATGAATGAATGAATGAAATATAAGAACAATAAAAGAAATAGCAGAAGAGGAAACAGAAGAGTAGATGAGAAGAAGTAAGAGAATGAAAAAGTAAAGGAGGTAAAATAAAATGAAGAAGAAGAAGAAATAACGAAATAAAGAAAAGCAAAAGAAAAGGTAAACGAAAATGAAGCGAAAGGACTAAATGAAAGAAGGAAAAGAAAGAAAGGAAAAAGACAGAAAGTATATGAATCATAAGCCGAATAAGAAGTAAAAATCGAAGTAAAAAAAACGAAGACAAAGAGAGAAAAAGGATGAAGAAAAGAAGAAGAAAAAGAAGGAGAAGAAGAATCAATAAAAGTTGAAAAAATAAATAAATAAATAAATAAATAAATATGACTAGGAAGAAAAGAGCAGAACAAAAAGAAGCAACAGGAGATAGGGAAGAAAAATACAATAAAATAAGCAAACAAACAAAAGTAACAAAGAAAAAAAAAGAATAAGAAAAATAATAAAACATAGAAAGAAAGGTTGTAGTAGAGGAGAAAAAACAGGAAGAAAAATAAATGGAAGATCAAATTCTGCCCAATTTTCACCATTAACAATTACTACACTCTCACCTTACATTCATTTACCCTTATCCTCGAGTGGCCTTCGAACCTTCATAAGGGGTGACTCTCAAATAAAAAAAAACAACAACAGCATAGACAACGACAATGACAACAACAAATGGAGAAAATATAATACAGGGATAGAGTCAAATTGAAGAAAGAAAGAATAAGCACGAAACGGAAGAAGCCAAATATGATGAAGAGAAGTATAAGAAATTAACAGTATAGAAAAAAAGAAGGCGATTAATAAAAAAAAAAGAAGAAAAAGAGGAAAGATGCAAACAGAAAGTGGAGAGGGAAAGTAATAACAGACGAAGAGTATGGAGAGAAGCAGAGGAAAAGATAGAAAATGATAATAATGAATTACTAGCGGGACCTGTGGAAATTCCACAGCGAACTCATACATATTATATTAATGTTAGCATTCTGGGATGTTCAACGTAAATGGAGACGCCCTGATATTATTGTACCTATTTACTATGCCTCCCCAGGGGACAGAGTTAGACACCAGGGTCGTTTTTTTAACGTGGAGATATTATTGTAGCTATTTTGTAAAAAAATGTAAAAGTATTTATCTAAGCTAGCAAGAACGCTCCGCGTAGCCCTGCAGTAAAGTACGCTTATATTTAAGCGTACTTTATAAATATTATATTTAAGCGTACTGATATTTTAATTGTTGCAGATTTAGTGTATATTATTATGGAGTTAATGTTCTATCGA
>NC_136489.1:114269190-114344190 GCF_053919585.1 Euprymna scolopes | reverse complement strand
TGTCTGTGGTCTTTCTATGTACTTTGAAACTCAGATCGTTTTCTGATCTGATGAGGAGTATATCTAGAAAAGCTAAGGAGTTGTCTCGTTCGGATTCGTGTGTAAATTTTATGGATGGTTCTACTGAATTTAATTTATTTCTAAGTTGTTCTATTTGTGCGTTTATGGGGAGAAAAATACCCACCCACACTAAAAATACAAAAATCTACGACACTCTTAATAAACTTGGTTTTCACTTGATACAAAAAACTTCCACAACAATAAAACAGAGATTAAAAACTACAAAACACTCTCCCAACACCCTCACATCCAACGCCGGTATATATTCCATCCCATGTAATGACTGCCACAAGCATACTTAGGTGAGACACAGCGTAAACTGAAACTAAGACTTTACGAACATAGAAGAGATATAAGGAATGGTAACGCCCTAAATGCACTCTTTCGCCATTATGCAGAACACGATCATTCATTTAATTTAGATAATGCGAAAATTATAAGATTCGTGATAGATAGAGCCAAAAGAAGACTTTTAGAGTCAGCACTAATATTAAACACTAATACTATTACGCAAAGAAAGGGCTTCTACCATTTAGCCCCTAGTATAGGGAAAATAATAATCAAAGAACAAAATATAAAGACAGATCCTGATGAATTCATACTATTATCCCAAATTGTTTTTCCTTAAATAATTTAAACAAAATGAATAAGGTTAGAGAGAGAAAAAAATGTACATAGGTATTTAAATAACGTATTTTTAAAAGTGTATATATATAGACATTGAACAACCCAACCTTCCCATACACACGCATAGTTTCCTTCCCGATATGGGTAGGATTCTTACACTGTTTCCTTTTCATTTACGTATGGTCTATGATCGTTTTCTTCTTCTGCATTTTTCTTTTTAATATCCTGAAGATGTCCCCTGCAATAGGGACGAAACGTTGATCACCATTTTATAAATTCATTCGGTTTTTCATTTTTCAAAACAACACACACACACACACACACACACACACACACACACACATATATATATATATATATATATATATATATATATATATATATATATATATATATATATTCCATTTTGTGAATATATATTCACCTCTTTTTGCTTTTATGGCCTGTAATTATTGGAAGGGAATAGATTCGATTCACCGCTTCTTCTCCTGACCAGAAACACGATTAAGATGTAAAGTCATGGGTCAACCGTCGGTTTGTTTAGCAGAGACGTCGGCAATCGCATTGTCAGCGTCACGAGCAACTTACAAGCCGAAGATCAAATCGATTGGTCTTTCCGGACACAAAACTCGATAAAGTCAAATAATCAAACAGATTTGGACGGAAACATCAGTTCTCTCAAACAAAAGTATTTTTGAAAGTAATAGCAAAGTGAGCATCGATCGGGATGAAGAGGATAAACGTGCCCACAACTGTACGGTTAAATTAATTATACGGGGCGGTTCAAAACGATTCAAGTATTTGTGATAAGTAGTATTTATTATTGAAATGAACATAGTACATTTCACAATCATGTTTTGGGTGGCATATATAATCAAAATATAAATGAAAATAAATAAATGAAAGATAATAATTCATGAAAATATAAAGATGATTATAAATCTATATAAATAAAACAGTATCTGTGTCAAAATATTTAATCAATAAGCTCTTAAACTACTGGTCACATAATACTGAAATTAATAGGAAACAGTAATTATATACCAAGGATGGTTTATAACGAGTAAAATCTCTGTTTAGATGCACAAATAACGCATACAAAAATATGTCGGCAAATCAAAATAAAAAATGTCCATTTCAATTTACCGACATATGTTGTTTTTCGTTTGTTTGTTTGTTTCTTTCTTTCTTTTTGTTTTGTTTTGTTTTTGTTTTTTTACATGCGCAAATTTATTTATAGCTTGAATTGGTTTAATTTTAAATCATTTTTATCTATCTTTCGATAGCTCAAACGGTAGAGAACATTCTGTAATATAAATGCTTTGATTTAAATTCTAGCTGATAGCACCCAAGTCATATTTTTTTTTTATTTTTGACATCAGTACTATATATAAGGTAAAAAGTGAGGCTGAGTGAGGCTGACATTCCCACTATCACCGCTACTGTTGCTCAACGCCAGCTCAGATGGACTGGTCATGTTGTCCGAATGCCGGATCTCCGCCTCCCAAAACAGATTTTCTACTCTCAGCTTGTTGAGGGAAAGCGTGCCCAGGGTGACCAAAAGATGAGGTATAAGGACAACATCAAAGCAAATCTAAAGCGGTTTCACATGGACCTTGAGACATGGGAGGACGTGGCTGGGAGCAGGTTAGCATGGAGGCGCGCTGTCCACGAAGGTGCTGCGCTTTATAGTAGTGACCTAAATCAAGCTGCTCAGGATAAACGCAAGCACAGAAAGGACAGATTATCAACCAGACACACCCAACCCCACCTCACCTCCACTACCTTTATCTGCCCAAATTGCACAAGACAAATTGGGTCTAGGATTGGCCTCTATGCTCACCTGAGGACCCACAGAAGCCACAACAGAGGACAGTCTTACTCGGACACGAGTGACCGCCGATGATGATATAAGGTAAATATAGTATTAACTCTATAATAATCAATAAAAAAACAACTGCATTAATTAAAACATATTTAAGCGTATTTTACGATGGCTAGTATAAAAAACTAATACTTATTGAAAATGTTATATATATATGATAGTAGAGAAATCCGACGTGTCCAGGATTGAATAAGAATCAATAAATGTGTCATCCTGCGTAATTTTATTGATATCAAAATCGATGAAATCGCGTATTATCCAATCAAATCGAGTGATTGCTTGCTCTAGTTAGGGATCTTCCCTCCTCAGTGTATCGGGAGGAAGCCTCAGATGCTTTGCCGCAGTAATTTAGTATACACTACTCGCTAGTCTATATTGAACTGTAAAGAATCTACTGTCGATTTTACCAAATTATCTGTTAATAATGCAAAAGTCAAGTATCATAGTTTAATTGTGATCTAAACAGAAACATTCATTGCCAACGCGTATAATCAAATAACAAACTTTTGATTTTATGGAATTATTTTTACTGAATCACTTGAATTAAAGTGAAATGTACAAAAGTCAAGTACCATGGTTCAATTGTGCTCTAAAAATAAATATTAAGTGCGAACGTGCCCCTGTAGTTGATTGTATAGGCTGTGCTTTTCTGCTTCTGCGGTGATAAAACTTTTCAAATCTACTTATGATGTTAGGTTGTATAAAAGTGTTAACTTTGGTCAAAATCAGATTTCATTCTTTAATCGGATTTTTTTTTCTATTATTGATTTTCGATACTTATCAGAGGCATTCTGATACAAAACTACGTGAGGACACTCCGAGACATATCAAGTACCTTCGTGTGAAATTTTAAAGAAAGAAAATCGGCCCAGTCCTTTCCGAGTCAATGGAGAATGAAATCACATATACACATACGCAGACACAGTTCCATTAAAACAATAGTAGAGGTATATATCAGACAAGTAGGAAACACTTTATTTAAACTTGAAAAATCATTTTGATAATTGGAAAAGATATCAAGAAAACTAAAGGGTGATTTCTAATTAAAACTCTAGAAAACATACCATTTTCATTTGAACTTGTGTAATATTGTAAATATGTACTATGCTTTTCAAATGCATTTTAGTCTGATGATTCCCAACATAGTTTAAACGCGGACAATTTTTAATTACCATATATTTTCATCATTTGCTTCCAAACTCTACTCATTTATTGGGTACTAGTGAAGTAAATATTGAAAAGTGGTAATAAAATATATCTTATAAAATGTTATGTAGATGTGTGTGTGTGTGTGTGTGTGTGTGTGTGTGTGTGTGTGTGTGTGTGTGTGTGTGTGTGTTTATGCTATTATATAAAAAGAACTTTTTTCTGTGTGTCTGCGGACTCGAAAACAGCTGGGTCGCATTTTATTAAATTTACAAGTACAGTTTTTCACAAGAGAATCAAAAATTAAATAAATAAAATGTCGATGTTAAGTTTCTTTCTTCTGGTAGTTACGATAGTCGATGAACGGGTTCTCAGCCTGGTTTGCAACAACCGATTTCTTGCTTTTGATCGGTCAATTGACGAGTGCTTATTGAATGGTGAGGTGTGGAGACGGGGACAGTTCCCTCGAGTTCAAACTCACTACTGTAAACTTCCTACAGACTCTCTGCAAACTAATTTTTCTTGCTCTGTACCAGCTTATGTATATCGGGTTGATGTCGTTCGGAACATACCATGGTGTTCCAGCTAACCAGTCATCGTCCAAACCGTCACACCTTGGTTCATCCTGATTAGATAATCAGCTACGTCTTTCTCACATCTAAATCAGGTAATTTTCCACAGTACAGGGTTCTCATCGATGATTTTCTTACGCCCTGGTGAGCCCGCCTTTTACCCTCGATTCAATACTCTAGCCTAAACATCCGCTAGATATCTCCAAATAATTACCTTCAAATTTTATTGTTTCATAAATTCGACTTTATTTTTTCCGTTACAATAAAACTGTATTTCACATCAGCGATCACGCCATCTCTCTCTTCCAACTGGCAGGGTTATCTGCTGCTTTCCCAAACCTGCCATCAAAATAAAAAGGCTCTAATTCCTCTCTCGTTGACCCCTTTATAGTGGCAATTTTCAATTATAGCTCTAATTCAGCTTTCTGTAACCCCTCTTTCCGAAGTAATCTCGTTCCACTGTGGCTGGTTGGGTTACAAAATACGTGTTCGTGTATAATTATATTTAAAAATATATATTCGCTCCCATGTGGGGAGCGTCATGTTGGTGAAAGAAATATTTTTTTTTACCTAGCATTTATGTAAAATTCTTTTCTGTATAATTAGTTGAATACACTTAATTATCACGCACACATTGGATGAATATATACATATACACACACTCATATATATGTATACATACATATATATATATATATATATATATATATATACATACTAGTAATTCATGACGTCATGTGCTATAGCGATTGTCATTATACATTATATGCTTGCAGTCATTTATAGCGCCATTCGCTATGACGTCATAAATGATGTTATAACATATATGCATATGATGATTGCAACGTCTTATCAGACGAGTGCCACTCCTTCAGTCACTGAAAGTCCATGCGCCCGAAGATGACTTTTCAGTCATTACATCGACTTGCACACTCTCAAGCAGACATGACACTAAAGACGGTCATTGGTTGGCTTTATGCATATATGTGCTCTAGTACGAAACAATCACGCTGACATATCGGTTCTTGCCAGATCACCGAAGTTAAGAAACGTTAAGTCTGGCCAGTACCAGATTGGTGACCATTTGGGAAAACTAGGCGTTGTATGTACCTTCTGGGAAGGTTGGGGATCGAGCCAGCACCCTCACCCGAAAAAAGAACTCCTCGCTACAAAAGCATCTACAAAGTTGTGGATGGCCTATGCCCCTGCAGAGGCACTAGACTATGGATTGGATGTATATGGTCTTACGTCATTGTAAACGAACAGACAGGAATACGGATTTATTATAATAGAATATATACATATACATATTTATATATATACATATATATATATACATATATATATATATATATATAACGTGTTAGGATGCGACGAAAAAAATCAAATAAAGTGCTCGATCGTGGATGTGAGAGCTGAAGATACAATATTTATTACGACACTATATATACATATTTCAATGTTGTACCAGTGGTTTCATTGCGCTGAATCAACCATAAGAGGTTGGAAAGAGTCAGCGCAAAGTTATCAGCGACTTTTAAAAACTGCAACAATGCAAAGTAAACAAACTTATTGTTGATTCAGCGCAATGAAAGCACTGGTACGACCTTGATATATGTATATATACATAGTGTCGTAATAAATATTATATATATATGTATATATATATATATATATATATACATTTTTATGAGTAAACGCAATAAGTCTAAGTATATTTAAAAATGTAGACCACATCAATAACAATTATTACTCTTGTACTTTGCAAATGAATTCTGGAAAATGATTTATAAAACTTGTCTTATTATTTTATAATTTTATTTCGTTTTTTCTAAACTGGAAATTGAGATTTCATATAGAGCATTACACATAGAATATGGAAGAAAAATTCAGTTGAGAACTACGTACATATAGCATATTGAAGAACTAAAAGCAAACGGTGGCGCCGTTTCCAATAACGATTGTCATATACAAGCGTGTTTATAAATGATAAACGACATAATTATATGCGGGCAAAATCTTTGCAACAAAAGAATGCAAAAATGACATTAAAAAGAATCTAATCTTATTTTAATTAAATATAATTTATGTTTTTCTGTTAAAAATATTTTTAACTTAAAAGAGAACTTTTTTCTCTTCGATTCTTTGTATGTTCATAAACTCCTCCCGGAATTTTGGAGATAGACACCCATAACCTGTGTAATCTGAAACTATATGAGCCATCTTCTTTATATAAGCGTATTTCGTTTTGATCTGAAGGGCTAAACTATTATCGTAAGTTGTGCATTCACGCTAGATATTTATAAGTAAGAAATATGACATTTAATTAATTGGAATTTATTATTGACATGAGTATTATTTATTTATTCATTTATTTATTGTGGATTATTATCCTTGTCTTTTAATTGTTAGTTCACGACGTTTCCGGCAATTATTCCCCTGGCCTTCGTCAGGTGGTAACCGAGACCGGATAGGAACTCCGCATCTCCTAACTGCATGAGCAACAATTACTGCTTTCGTAGTTGCTTTTCTTCTCACTACGTTTTGACCACCTGACGAAGGCCAGAAAAATAATTGGCCGAAACATCGCAAAACAAGAACTAAAATATGAGGATAATAGTCCGCAATAAATAAATTAATAAATAATACTCATTTCAATAATGAATTCCAGTTAAATAAGAAGTGAATTGTTTACAAAAAAAAAACATAATACACGCACGCACATGTCTGAGTTTCTTTCCATTTTTTAAATCATTTTTTAAGGAATTTAACGCAATAAATAAATGAAAGAAATATGACTCTTTACTTTAGCTTTAGTTTATTCATGAATTGAAAAATTATAGAAATAATAAAAGAATAGTTATGTTAGTATAACTTCCGGGTTTGGAACAGGAGTTTATCTGGGTCATCATCTATTTCCGGAAAACCTCGAGTGTGTTCAGTGCCGATTAAAAACTTTAAATTTCTCGAAAATCCGTGCAATAAATGTAAACATACTTGCACACACACACTCTCTCTCTCTCTCCCTCTCTCTCTCTCTCTCTCTCTCTCTCTCTGATCAAATAATTGCTTGAAACATCATTAGACACGAACTTAAAAATTGGATATTATGAAAATGTAAAAACAAGAATGATTAAACTATAGTGTATCGTGGGTTGTTAGTATCAGAATATATAGCTGAATTTTTTCGATTACGTATAATTTGGAATTAAATTCGTTACATTATAAAAATTACGACAAATTTATTATTCGACAAAGAATACGAAAATTTTAAGTTTCTTTTTTCCCCTAATCTATTGATTTACAATACATGGTTTATTTCATCAGAGGAAATGTTTTTAGCAAAATAATGTTTATAGGTTGTCATAAATTTACTACTTAGCACATATATTAAAAAAAACTAAAACGTCTGTATGAAAAGTGTAAAAGAAGCTAAGATTAAAAAAGGATATACCTTGGTGTAGTTGTATTTCCACAAGCGTACTGCACAAAACTTTTTTTTTAGAAATGTTTGTTATATAAAGCTTACTGAAGATTTTCTCCCATAATATATTTTAAATAATTATATTAAAAAAGTAATTGTACATTAAGATCGCCACGGATTTTACTTTGTCTCGGTTAATGGGTTGCCTCATATACATACATTTTAGCATTAAAAAATGCCCAGTTGGATAATACATTTCTTTATTGCCTTGGATCTTACAATTTTGCATCTATGCTTCTTCATTGAATCTAACTACACCAATAAAGTGCTAGACATGGCAGCCGTGACTCTAAATTCACGTCAGAGTATGCATGTATGCCAAGTGAGCGTATAAGGTAGCGATTAACAATGTAAACAGATTAGCTAAACACCGGATAACCCCAAACGTGCAAGAAAATGGGATAGGAGGTATATCTAGAGTGCATTTATAAATCATTACGTGTACGGAAGATATGCCGTTAAGAAGAAAAGATATGACGACAATTGTCTATACAGTAAATATGGTGGGACTAGTATAATGCACTGAGAGATAGAGTGGGATAAAAGGTGAGTATGCGCGCTGATCAGGAAAAGTCAATTCATTAGATCATAATACAAAATACGGAAGCCACGTTGAACCAAAGCTGAATCTAAATAAATAATATATATATAAATATACTTAAAACATCTGTAGTATGAATACTATGGATAAAATTACATTTTTGAAAAACATTTCACTCCAAACAAAACACATTGCCAATGATTCAGCTAGCGTGGAATGTTGTGTATGTAAGTATTTGTTCACATTACATTTAAATTTCTGCACGTTAGTACAGTCAGAAAAAAACAGGGAGTAAAGATGGATTTCAAGAGAAAGCAGTATGTAAAAGAGAAGCGAAAAATTTGATGATATGAACTATTAAAGTAGACCTTCCGGTATCTGGGTGCCTCTCAAATTAAGGGTGAGATTTTTCCGATTGTTGAATTGGTCGGTTGTATTTACGTCGAAGTTTTTTGTTTTGTTTTGTTTTTGTTTTTTTTTTACATAGCCATCAGCAATCATCAGGGCCCAAAGGTCACTCGAGGATAAGGATTAAAGAGTGTACAGTAGTCAATTGGACAATATAGTAATCATTAGTAATGGAAATTCGGTAAATTTGTTAACTTAATTGGAACGGCTCATCAAGAACTTGTTTTCGTTGGACTTGAAGACAACCGTATTGTAGTCAGCTGGAAAGCAGGCAAACGGAAGACAGTTCGACAGACGTACAGTTCGAAGAAAGAAACTTTGTTCATGGAATCTACGTTTAGGTTTAAGCACAGATTAAAGAGTGGGGGAAATTATTGATAGTGTTTTAAGCTAGACGAGTGTTTCTCGTGAAAGTTTAGCGAGAGGGGACCATAGATTGGATCTCAGACGAGCACTTGCCATAAAAATAACGATAAAACAGAGACAGACTCGCAACATCTCTTCTGTGAGAAAGAGTTTGCAATGAAAATAAAAAGGCATCCCCTACTAGGCTACGAAGTCTATTTCGAACTCTATCGAGGCAGGATATGTGGCACCAGTCCTGCAAACTCATCAAAGCAGATTTTATTGAAGAACTTATAAAACAATAATTGGGATACATTTTGGGGGGATCTTGTCCAATAGAGAGATACAAGTGGTTGATACCGCAGCGCAGATATTGCAACAATACTCCATGCATAGACAAATGGTGGTTTGAATGCTAACATGCATAACAAAAGTTGTGAGTCATTTTAGTTTGTTTTTTTATTTTAGAAAAGAAAAATCTTATTTGATTAATTGAAATTCTTATTGAGATGAGTAATTTGTATGATTTATCCATTTTTTTTTTCGGACTATTATACTCATCTTCTAGTTGTTTCATGACGTTTCGGCCAACTATTCCTCTGACAACTATTCCTCTGATGAAGTCCAGTTGGCCGAAACGTCGTGAAATAACAATTAAAAGACAAGGATAATAGTCTGAAAATAAATAAATGGATAAATTAGAAAAATCTTGTTTCAAACGAAATAGCAGTATCAATCCAAGGAAGCTTTGAATGGTAAAAGCTAAAACAAAAAAAAATAGGGTTACCAGTTAATAGCCAATTTGAAGAAGTCCCGAGGCTTGTGAAGAACCTTGTCTCGAGACTTGTGAAGAACGTAAAATATGTGCAGAATTCTAAAATAGCCAATATGTTTTATGATCGGTCGCAGAGCGAAATCCCCTTTGATTTATCAGGTCCCTGTCACCATTCTCTATAAATATAAGCTTCCAATTTTTTGTAATTATGTTGTGTAGCGGGTACGTATTGAAGGAGATGACGAGTTCATAACGAAGACTCAAAACAGATATAACAATGGTGATGACAATTTTGAGAGGAAGACATTTATAACAGACTGGAATGATTCTTGGGGACTTCATAATATTAATACAGACTGGGAGAGATAATGCAACAGTTCTTAACACATATAGAAGAGAGAAGATTCATTATCATGATGGAGGAGACAGATTACTTGTAAGGGGATTATACAAGAGTTCGCTTATAGATGAATATACAAAACACATTTACCTTTTCGGTTGTAAAGACGACACGAAGACAACACTTACAAAATATAGATGAAATCGATTGGTGATGTCAGGCATTCAAACCTTTTCGACTACATGGTCTACTCTTCTCCCTTCGCCTCTAAGGAGCTCCCACCTTCCAACTGACTCTATCATCGTGTGTGATCTGCTCCGATTATCTGATCCTAATATACTTCCTAACTCCAAACCCTCGATTCATGTATTGAGAAATCTCCTTTGTTTATGACGCCAGAAGTGTGCTACCCAACGTGACTAACTTTCACGTGGATTTACATATGTCTGTCCAAACAGACTTTTGGCAAAGAAAGAATTCTCAATTCTGATTGTTTAATAACTAACCTATTTTTAAACAATATTTTTAACTCGCATTGTCCACTCTTTTAGCTGACATATTTAATATCCAGTTATTCTAAAAGAATTGACAATCGCTTTTTCCCGGCATAAATAATATTTAGCTATTTCTAAAAGAATTAACAACGGACTGCATTCCTAGGATTTCAATTATCCATTATCTTTAACACTTGTCTAAAAGCGTTAACAATGGACTGCATTTCAATTATCCACTTACCTACAGGGTTCGATCCTAGCTTTTTTTCTAATATCATTTTCACTTATCTAGTCTGCTTTCTTACTTACATGAGAAAGGGGCAGCCCTTTCATGTAAAAATATACCCTGTTTATTATAACGACATATTGGAACAGCAATAATTAAGTAAAAATACCCATTGAGCAAAAAAAGGTTCTGATGCCATTATTTTCCCGTTAATGATGTAACGTATTTCCAAAGGTAACTATCGGTCGTTATGTTATTCTTCTGTTTATCTGTTACGTAAGTATCTCCAAATTTAGGGCCCTGTCGGTGGGGCATTAGAATACACCGACTGCCCCCCTGCAGAGGGTAAAAGTCCCTCAATGAGGGTCCTGGATATGACCTTAAACTATATCCAATGATAAGGCCCCAGCTTGTGGGCTTTAGGGAGTGTCGAGCCACCCTTTAATTGCCATTGCTCCCAGGTCCACTCTGACACAGAGTGGTAGTACCTGTTAGGGTTCCAACTATGGGTTAAATAGAAACCGACTTGAAAACAGCAAATATATTCTATTAAAAAAAATGTATTCAAAATCTTTGGATTCGGCATTAAATAACCCGAAAAGGGTTGATATGCCGTAAAACAAAAACAACCAACCAACCAAATTTAGGACTCGGGAAATTCTGAAGATTTCTGACTTTACATTAAGGCAGTTTATTATAGGATCATAGGCTGTTCATAAAACTTTCAATTTTACAGCAATTTTTTTATCTGCACTGTCTCGAACATGAGCTCTGAGACGTTTCATGTCAGGATACTGGTTATGAAAAATATTTTATTCTAAATTGTTATTTATTAATATAGGAGAAAATCTTAAGGAAATAGATGTCGATAAGCAGCTTTAGTAGATAGAAAACTTTCTTTTTGCTTAAAAGACCGTGAATAGATATTCGTTTATTGGTTACCTTTTCCACATCAATTAAGTAATCGAGCGCTCATAGCTTTTCCCTTTCGTTTTAAAAAAGTGTGATTCAAATTAAATAAAGTACGAAACCCCATAACTACTGGAATAAAATATTTATTTCGTTATATATTTTTTATTTTAAAACATAGTGTATTTAACTGTACCTTATTTGTAGTTTATCATTTTCCACAATTCTATATGCATGAATAGAAATTTCCAGGCTGGTGTCTGGAGGCGCATTTAATCCACTGGGAGCGAAGCACCTTCAGTCTTCGTTAAGACATGCATCTAGCAGAAGGAAAACTCTGGAGTAAAAACCCGATGTCTACTGTCTGCTCTGTCTTATGGCAGCCATTGCACCGACTGAGATTAGCAGTTATACCAAAAATTGTGAATCGTTATACACAACGTCTATACCACCATAAACAAATGATCTGTGTGGGTTTCCGAACACCCTTGCTATTGTGGCGGCCCGCATTCATCAAAATCGACAGCAGCATCCATCATATGGATTTATTTATCTCTGTAAGCTAAATACGTTTTATCTCTTCTTTTAATAAAGAAAAGAGTATGCAAAAAAAGAAAATAGATGAAATGAATAGTAAAATGCTGCATTATTTTTTATATTTGGGGGGGGGTTATTTATTTATCGATTTGGTGTTGGAAACTATATAATAGCACTCAATATGCGATCTTCTTTGAAATTAACGAACTAAATTTATCAAAGAAAAGACATAAAAAATAACAGACGACTTGAAAAATGTTACCAAAACATTATTGAATGGATTTTGTAGATGAAGTTTACTTTGATGTCATTCAGTTAGAATATCATAAACAATTCGTAATGTCTCAATGCATTTTACATTATTACATAAAAGCTATGGAAATAATACTGAAGACGAATTTCGAATAGAGAATTCAACCATGTCCGGTATTATCTCTTTCATAAAATCAAGAAAACTAGTTTCTAAGTGTTCTTTGAAGTAATTTTTAAAACACACACACACACACACACACACACGCACACACAATGACAAGTACAACGACTATTGCTATCACATGGTGATACTTCTGACATTGAAAATGTTATGCGAACTTGCTGGCTTTGTTGTGGGACAAAATTGTAAGCAGATTTATAAAAGTCGAAATACACTACAAACAAGAACATAAATCGTGGTGAGAAACGGACATCTCTATCTGACAACGTGAGTATGGGCCAAAGTATTTTCTCGGTTGGACTTTTTCAAACTGTATGAAGTATTACGCAAGTTATGCTACAGAAACATTGATAACATAAAAATTATCTGATTAGATTAAAATTATTTCATGGTAGTTACTTTTATCAAATGCTATCAGATTAACACCAAATACCATGAAATATAGAAAATTTCAGTCAAATATCGACCGTGACTGAATCGTTCAAGGCCCCAACAAAATTAAGATCTTTGCGCCGGGATTATGTTAAAATAACGAAATGTATCTTCAGGTTCATTTGGTGGAGATAAGCAATCATTAGCAAATATTTTCTTAGATTTTCATGAATCCCGGTTTTCCAGTCGTGTTCTTAGATCCTTTTGTTATTTACATTATGTGGAAGATACTTTTGTCATCTTTAATTCCTGGCACGGGTCAGGTAATGTACGGCACAATCACGTTGCCACACCGGTTCTCGCCAGATCACGAAAGCTAAGCAACGTTGAGCCCGGCCAGTACCAGATGGTTGACCATTTGGGAAGGCTAGGCGCTGTATGTACCTTCTGGGAAGTTTGGGCGTGGGGCCAGCGCCCTCACCCTGTAAAAAGAACTCCTCGCTACAAAAACATCTACAAAAGTTGTAGATGGCCTATGCCAGTCCAGGAACTCAAGGGCTATGGATGGATGGACGGGTCAGGGGACTATTTCCTGAAATTGAATACGCTCCACCTAGCAGTAAAGTTGACAACGGAGACAAGTAGAATGACTTTTTATCCTCTTTTACTTGATAATTTAGGGACTTGCTATCCCTGTTTGTGTCACTTGCTTGTCTAATCATATTGAAAAAACTATAATAAAACGGAACAGTATGGCTATATATATATATATATATATATATATATATATATATATATATATATATATATATATATATATATACAGGATAAACCCAAAGTGGGCGGACAGCATTACCTTATTACATATTGTTATACGTACACGTGATTTTAACATTTATTTAGAGATCACGTATACGTACGTCTATATATAATCTCACATCTTTTGGCAAGTGAGGATGGTATTTATGTTTCGAATGTGTGAGGAGGCGGCCGACAAGGCCGATCCTGGCCTTGAACTGCCTTTCACAATGCGGGCAGGTTGTTCGATTTCCATTTGAAGGATTAGCTTGCGCGCGTTCTTCTCTCCCCCTCCTCTTTCTCTTCTCGTCGAGGTCCGCTTGTCCGTTGGCCTCAAAAGTGGCTGTACCTTTAGCAATGTTTTGCCTCCAAGTTTTCCTGTTCTTGGCTTAGGTCTCCCATGTGTCTGTGTTGATGCCACATTTCTTCAGATTTGCTTTCAGAAGATCCTTATATCGTTTCTTTTGGCCTCCTCGAGTGAACTTTCCTTCTTTTAGCTGCCCATAGAAGAGTTGTTTCGGCAGCCGGGGATCCGACATCCTGACAACATAGCCCGACCACCTAAGATGGTTACTAATGAGGATGGCTTCGATGCTGGTGGTTTGGCCTCCTGATGGATACTGAGGTTGGTGCGATAGTCCTCCCATGAAACGTTCAGAATGCTCCGCAGGCAGCGTTAGTGGAACTTCTCCAGCGCTTTGAGGTAGCGACGGTACGTCGTCTAGGCGTAGAGAAGCGTCAGGAGCACGACAGCTTTGTATATAGCCATTTTGATGTCTGTCTGGGTGTCTCTGTCTTGAAACACACAGTTTTTAGGCGGTCAAATGCAGCTTTGGCGCATTTTATGCGGTATTGGACTTCATCTTGGATGTCAGTGTTGGATCCCAGGTATGCGAACTAGTCTACATTCTCCAGTGGTCTATTTCCAATGGAAGGAGCTACATTGTCGGCTCTGTCCCCGGGCTTTGGTTGGTACATGATATTTGTCTTTGTTGGATTAATAGCAAGGTCGAGCTAGATATAGGCACGGTCGAATGCATTCAGAATCTGCTGCGGGTGTTCTTTCGAGATGGACGCCACGTAGTTGTCATCGGCGTACTTGAATTCCATCAGAGATGTAACTGAGGTTTCTTTTTGATCAGGCGAGAGATTGAAAGCTTGTCCGTTAGTTCTGAAGACGATGTCAAGTCCAATAATAAGAAAGTTGTTCTTAACCATGCGTGTGATTGCTGTCACAAACATGATCAGCACTGTCGGGGCAATGACGCAGCCCATTTTGACACCCGTTTTAACTTCGAAGAACTCCTCTGTGCTGTCAGGAGAGAGGACTCGTACATTCATGCCTTCATGAAAAGCTATGATGATCTCAATAAACTTCTTGGGGTATCCAAAAGCGGCGAGGGTTTTCCAAAGCAGCTCTTTTGGAACCGAGTCGAAGACCTTGGTCAGGTCAATAAATGCCATAGACAGGGGTTGATGTTGCTCTCCACACTTCTCTTCGAATTGACGCATTGAGAATATCATGTATATAGTTCCATGTACTGGATGAAACCAGCTGGGGTTTCTGGAAGAATTGTTTGAGTGAATAGAGAAGGTGGTCGCTCAGCACACGAGTAAGGATCTTTCTACTGTAGCCAGGAGAGAGATTCTCCTGTATTTCTCGCCTTCTGATCGTTCACCCTTCCTCTTATAGATCTTGATGATGGAAGGATCTCTAATGTCTATTGGAACTCTTTGGACTTCTCAGCTTTGGATGATGACTTGATGCAGTTGGGCCAGCAAAAGATTTCCACAAATCTGGAAGACTTCAGCTGGGATACGATTAAGTTTGGGAGCCCTGTTATTTTTCAAGGATTTGACCGAATTTTTTATTTTCTAGGGTCTTCGGATTCTGCCAAGAAATTTGTCGATGGGTGCTTGAGGAATGGCGTTCAAAGCATCGTTGTCGTACGGATTGGCTTGGTTCAGCAGCCTTTCAAATTGTTCTCTGATGCTAAATCAATTTCGAGCAACGTCGCATCTTCCTGCTAGTATATAGATAATAAAAAAGGAGAGAATGAAAAGATTGGAATAGTCTATTTTAAGCAAAAGGGAATATCACCACAAGTATTAGATCTATTTAACCTGTGGAAGTAGAGATAATTAAATACGGCGGGCGAAAAGAGAGTAAGTCTTGTTTCTGTTTTTTTTTATTATTTTGTTTTTTGTTTTGTTTTAGGACAACTTCAGGTAATGTAAAATAAAATGTTTATGACGAATGAGAGTTCAAAGCATCCAACAATTTTTTTTGGGGGGGGTGAAAGAAAGGTGTTTTGCCTGAAAAGGAAAACTTGTGTACATCTGTTCATTTCGGCTAGCATCGTGTGCATTTACTTGTGTATAAATGACAAAGAAGAAATAAATAAATATAAATGTGGTGTGTGTGTGTTAGTGTGTAAGATCGGTGATCGACGTGTACGTGCTTCGCTGGTTTTCATAAGATTAATTATCAGATCAGATACTACTACTACTACTACTACTACTACTACTACTACTACTGCAGTGACTACTCCTAGTGAGTAAATAATAATAATAATAATAATAATAACAACAATAATAATAATAATACCGAAAAGAGAAAGTGAGAAAGTACTAACTAGACCTTCACTGGATATGTGAGAAGAAGACTGGGACCTTGGGGAGGTTTACTGCTACCCAAATTCCAGTAATGGTAAACGGCTATTTCGGTAACGCAAACTAATTTGCAAAGGCTATTGAAAGAGGTGCTGAAAATCTGTGGAGACTTTTTGCAATTCAGATTCCAAGCACCACTACAGGTTGTTCTCAAAAAGAATTCTTTTGTTATAGTCTGTATAAAAACTCCTGAATAATAATAATAATAATAATAATAATAATAATAATAATAATAATAATAATGCAATACTCCTGAAAAAGTAAAAAGAGAAAACTAAATGAAAAATCTACTAAACGAAATTTGGTATCTGTCTGTCTGAAATGAAATATATGCTATAACATTTATATATGAAATCGAAATTATATTATTACTATATTTTAATGCTCAATTCACGAAGGTGGTGTAGTAACACTTCTGTTATGATTTCATTTTCATTTTCAGATGGGTTACCATCTCCAGAGTGTAGCGTTGTATCTGTTCCTCGTCATGAGATAATATTCCCAGGAATTACATTCTCGTTTGAGGAAAGGAAAGTGTAGAATATGTTAGCTTGTTACGATACCAGTCTCTCATATGCATTACATTCCCTTATTATTGAAACTAGAAAAAAAAATATATGTTATCGGAGAGAGCATCGTTTTGCTCTAAATGTAATGGTTATAAGAGTGATAGAGAGAGAAAGAGAAAGAGAGAAAGAGAGAGAGAGAGCGAAGACAATAAAGAAGAAATAAACATACAATATTACCGTATAAAGATGTATTTCGCACATATTCAAATATCAATTTAAAAAACAACCTGCTCTATCCTGGTCATACAGATAAGATTCTCTTGTGGGTGTAATACAAACATCAACATTGTCGCCATCTGCTTTCATGAAGCCAAAGAAAATGTTGTAAAGGAAACACTGAAACAAATATTAAAATGAATACATGTGCAAACGTGCGATATCGAGATGCGTTATGTAAAGACAATAATCCATTGTCTGCGACTATAAATCATTAACAAATATGCAAAACCTCACATCTTCAGTTCGGTCTTGAAAGACAATGGATACCCCCTGCATCAGTTATAGTGCGTCTAATTATGTAGCAAGAGTTGTGCAATCTCCAACCGCAATTCTCTTCTGAATCGAAGCTGCTTAGATCCAATGATCAGAAGAAGTCCGGGATGACGGAAAATAATACCAAGATAAGCAGAGAGCACTGCTATTACCAAATGGTCACTCATGTTAGTATTGGTCAGGCTCAACGTTGCTTAACTTCTGTTTATCTAACGGAAGCCTGGGCATCAATGTGATTATGCTGTATATATGCAAAAATCTACACTCATTCATTTATGAAAAAAACACATTTTATAGTTATGAATGGATCAAATAACTAATATTGTTTCTCCATCTCTTTATTGCACTAACCCAGCTCGACTTAGTTTTATATATCTATTTTACTGTCTTACAACTTTTTATGTGCTGTTTGATGCCGAAATAACTTACTATTGTGACCGTTTCTGTGTAAACGACTTATTGAATACAAGTTGTTGTTCATTCTTAATTGGGGCTTAAAATTCATACATTTTCCAAGTGTATAAATCCGTAGCTGAACATAATATATCCGATATAAAAATATAGATGGCACAGCCGACGTCATTTTCTTTTACACAATCACCCGCATCTCCACTGAGAATCAAGGAATACCAAACCTGCAGTGACGTCAATGGTATTGTAGCAGAATATCAAATATGAAGTTAAATAGATGGTGGCGTTTGTAAATAGGTTATATAGAAGTTGGCGTCCTTTATACTGTCCAAAAAAAAACTTATTCTTCTTATAGTTGCTATTGGACTGTTTTCTGTAAGTGTATTTTTAATCTTGATACCAGTCATATATATGTATATATATATATATATATATATATATATATTATGTATATATATATGTATATATATATATATGTGTGTGTGTGTGTGTGTGTGTGTGTGTGTGTGTGTGTGTGTGTGTGTGTGTGTGTAGTGCCGGCAAAAAGAAAGTCCGATCTTGTCATTTTTTCAAAAACAGCAAATCTAAGCTAAATTGAATGTAACTGTTTAAAAACCTATGCCTCATTTGATTCGCCTTTTATTCCTTTATGATTTCAATTGTCCATATTTGACTTTAAATTGAAGTATCCTAGTGTTTACGTTACTCAAAAAATTAACTTCAAATCGAGAAAGCAAAAATAACTTCGCACAGTGGAAAATTGTTATTAAAGTTTAGAACGTTAATGCAACAAAAATTCAACAGTAACACAATGAACTAGTTAATATTTAGTAGCATAGCCCTTGTTCAATTTGACAGCCTGCGAATTTTGGGCCATTTTCTTTAATTAGTCTGCGGCAATACTGCAGTGAAAGAGTATCCCACTTCTCTTTAATTTTTTTCCAAAGGTCTTCCAGATTTGAAATTTTATCATTGCATAAGTGTTACTTGATGTAATGCCATACGACCGTTTCGATAGGATTGGGGTCTGGACATCCAAACAAAGAATATTATGGTCTTCAAGAAACCTCCTGACATAGCTAGCTGTGTAAATGGGGGCATTATCCTGCATGAATATGTGATTATCATCCAAATTCCGGCCAAAGTAGGCTGGAAAATGCTCAGTCAACATAGTAATGTACTCCGTCGAATTAATTCGATCTTGCAAGCGATCTATAGGCCCTGTACCATTGACACTAATAACGCCCCACACCAAAACTGAATCTCCACCATCTTGCAGCGTTTAAACTGTGCGCCTAGAATTTAATTCTTTGTTATTCCTTCGTCGGACGTACTGTCTTTCCTGCAAAAAGTAACTCTAGGACGACCAGATTTAGGAGCATAAAAATACTACCGGTATGTTGGTGCTTTTGCACAGTTATTCGTATCAATTTCTCATCACAGTCATTCGTACGGTTTCTTTATCACATTTCAATCTACGGCCGATTTCTCGATTAGATAAACCAGAAAGGTGGAGATTAATGAGCTCTTGACGATCACTAAGAAAGACTCGACGTATATAGACTAAATGTTATGTTGTATAACCTAGAAACAACGACAATTACGGTTAGAGATGCTAAAAGGTGGATATTTAAAGTTGGTTTTAAACCCATTTATTGCTGCTGAGTTTTTTTGGGGTTTTTTTGCCTTCTCGATTTGAAGTCATTTTTTTTAAATTGACGTCAACACTAAAATACTTCAATTAAAAGTCAACTATTAACAATTGAAATTATAGAGGAATAAAAGGCGAATAAAATGAGGTATAAGTTGTTTAAACAGTTACATTCAATTTAGCTTTCATTTTCTGTTTTTGAAAAAGTGACAGTGCAGACTTTCATTTTGTCGGCACTATATATATATATATATATATATATATATATATATATATATATATATATATATATATATATATATATAAGGAAGGAGTTATATATATATATATATATATATATATATATGCATATATATATATATATATAAGTGAAAGTGTCTGTGTATCTGTGTATCTGTGTGTCTGTGTACATTTCTCTACGCAATAACTCTGTCAATTTTAAGTCTACAGACTCGAAATTTGATATACAGGCTACTGAGATTTGGGAAAATCGATGTGATCGGTTGTTGGCCAGAATTTTATCCAATTAAGAGGTAAAAGTTCAACGATTTCACCTTTGAGAACTCTACCAAACTCCTCCTATGACTTTGGGTCTAAACATGTGAAATTTTAGATATAGGTTCCTTGGACATGGATCTAACTTAATGACTTGATTTGATCTCAAAACAATAAATTTTACGTGGTAAAAAAGGGGTTAAAGTTTAAAAATTTGACCTCTGCGTTCTCTTCCAAATTACTCAAACAATTTCTGGTCTAAATATTTTAAATTTTACATAAAGGGTATTCAGAGATAGGACAAGTTTTTCATCGGTTTGGGTCGAAAATTTTTAGTTACCAATATATAAATGTATGTATGTATGTATGTATGTATGTTTGCATGTCTACCTAAAACTTTCAATAGAGGCGACGGATTTTACCAAGATCAATATCGTTTTAAAGTTCGACTTTTTATACGACAAATATCGAAAAATTGGCTAAAAACATTAATATCTTCCCCTTCAACTAGGCACTTTTCTACAGTGGGAGTCACTTTTTTCGCCGATATTTTTAAAAGTTATCCTGTCCTTTAGATTGTCTAGCCTTAATTTAAAAAATGTCACTTCCGGTTTGGCGGTTGTCGTAACAGCATAAACGTTAGGTTTTTACCCCGTTCTTTTCCTCTCGCGGTACGGGTGTGAGCCTGCCTTCCTACTTCCACAATATTTTTTTTTGTTCAACAGACACATCCAAACACCCGGGCAACGCCGGGCTGAAATGCTAGTATACATATATAACTCCTTCCTTAGTGGAAGTAACAAACATAGTTCTAATGTTAATGCACTCAAATATTGCCTACTATTGATGAAGTCTGTTTGTCATACATCCTAATATGCAAAAACCTTAATTCAACGATTTCGATAAAATGGCAACTGTTCTTTTGTTCATTTGTTCAAAGAGATTATATAAAGTGAAAATTATTTTGATTTTAGCTTCCTGGATATGTGAAATAGTTTTTAATAGAAAAGAGATGGAATATATTTTGAGGGGTGGAGTTAGATTCTGAAAAGTGATAAATTCTTGCCTTAAAAGATGAGAGAGAAATGCGACAACAAGCAGGTAGTTTGCAAGTGTATGAATTTACAAAATGTAAAGTAATAAAATTGTTGCCAGACTGCTTCCAGATTTTTATAGCGACTCTTTATGCTACCATCAGTATGTATAGTTTCAAAATCAGTCCATACATTGAGGCAATATATTAGATTATAATAAAAGGGAGCGGATGTATTCTTCATATTATGCCACGTTCGAACTACGATACAATCAAGTAGAGACGTATGCTCCGTTTAGGGTTCGTCAGCTTTCATCTAATTAACCTTCGTGGAACTATCAGATCTCTCTCTCTCTCTCTCTCTATATATATATATATATATATATATATATATATATACATATATATATATACATATATATATATGTATATATATATATATATATATAGAGAGAGAGAGGGGGCTCGTCTAGCTACACTGATGAGTTGTGATGCAGCGAAACAGTACTGTATGAGGATGACTACAAATATATTTTAAGCCCCCCCCCTCTTTGGGTAGAGCACTATCGTAAATAATCTCACCCGCTACTTAATTGGCTGAACAATGCTAGGCTCACTGTTTGTTTGTAAACAAGCAGTTTGGGCACGGTAAATGTGGTGGGCGAATGTTTGTTAAAAATAGACATTTGTGGAGTTATTTACGGGCGCTACTCCTGTGGGTCGATGGGTAGAACTGCTGACTGTCAACGTGATGGATCTAGATTCAATCCTCGGCTTGGATTAGGTGCTAGTCTAGCCGCATTAAGAGTTGTGAAACAGGACTGTATGTAGATGACTATATATATATATATATATATATATATATATATATATATATATATATATATATATATATATATAGCCATCTACATACAGTCCTGTTTCATAACTTATATATATATATATATTAGTTAAGAAAAATATATATGTAAGTTTAAAAGAAGTAAATAAATTGAGATAAAGTGTACAGTTACATAGGAACCTAATTACATTATCAAGTCAATAAAGGTTACAGAAAGAGGAATAAGGGAGAAACCTCTTTTGGTTATGGCATTTCGAAGCCAAATGCTTCTGATAAGAAGAGGAGCAGAAGCCTATCTTATAGAAAAATAGACGTAAAAAACAACATGCGACTTATAAAATATACAAATTAGAAATGAAAAATATTTTTTAGATTAAAATTGGAAAAATTTATTTCATAGGAGTCGATATGATAGTGGTAAAAAAGAGAAGGGACAGAAAAACCAATACACGCTAAAAGAATTCATAATTCAATATAGAATGCAATGAAATACCAAGAAAAAGATTTTTTGTATATATATATATATATATATATATATATATATATATATATATATATATATAATAAAAAAAAAAGAAGTAGTGTTTACCTGATATAAGCAATGGTAAACTTCAATCTAATATAAATACCAGTATTTATATATAGATATTTTAATCCGAACCGAATAAAAACGTTCAATACGGAATCTCTTTAATATATATATATAAAAATATGGATATATATATATATACATACGTATATATATATATATTATATTATATATATATATATATATATATATTATATTAGGGCAGAATGAAAATAGAAAGCATTACTTTTGGAATGCCTCTGTATATATATATATATATATATATATATATATATATATATATATATACACACACACACGCACAGAGGCATTCCAAAAGTAATGCTTTCTATTTTTATTCTGCCCTAATTGATCAAAGGGATTGCAATTTGCACTGTTATGGTGCCTAGACTTGTGCATTCCCCATGTGAAAGTTTCATCCCTCTGTTGCAGATATTGATGGTTAGAGGCTATGAGAAAGCAATTATTGTCATAGGCGTCCATCAGAAGCAGAGATGCATGATTGAATTCCTGGCTGAGGTGAACGGAGAATGGTGATGACTATGTAAAAAAAAAAATCAGAAGCGTAAAAGGTCGATCGTTTCAATGGTACCACTTCCGTCTTCGTAGCTCTTCAACATTTTAGTTAAAACAAAAAAAAATAGGTTTTACTATGAGAACGATCTTCATATGTATGTATTAGATATATAAATTAAGAATAATACATAAACGAGTACGTTCACTGCTGTTTCGTTGTCAATCGTCGCTTTTTCTATTTCTGTTGCAGTTTCTCTGCATCATTATTTAGTCATGGAAAATTCGACCCTTCCTTCCCCACCAACCAGATAATGCATCACATTCTTGGCACGGAAACAACATAATAGTTAGGTGTTGGCCTAGCTTAGTATCCAATACAAGGAAGTGAGATGCCCGATATTAAGTTCATGGTTGAATGCCATCTTGTAAATAATATATTTCCGTCCAACCTGGTTTAAGATAATTAATTCTAGGGATTTGCCTACTAACAATTTGGGATGCTATCTTCAACATCGCCCCCTTTAGAGAGTCAAGTAACGAGCACGGTTTATCTTATATATAAATTAAAGTGTGAATGTCCCCGGGTTCATTGGCCGGAATAGCTTAATAAACAAAAGATGTATAAAATAAGTTGTTTCGTCAGTCGTTTCTTTTCAAGATGGTTCCGTATCAAGATATGATTTAAATTTCAGTCACATTAACCGATTTCACTATTTAGTCCGGATCGATTTTTTCGTCCTATTCAGAAAAAAAGCAGCGTTTTCAAGCTTCAATCTATGACATCTGTCTTTCAAATCTTTCACAAAAACATTCGTCTAGCCAAAACCACATTCAAACATTTCCCTCGCTCTCTACCGGTGCCTTTGACTAAACGTAGATTCCATGAACAAAGCTTTTTTTGCTAGAACTTGTCCGCTTATGGAACTCTGTTCTACTTATCTGTTCTCCAGCTAACTACAATATTGTCGTCTTCAATATTATAGTCATACCAAATTTCAATACTAACAATTACTACGCTATTGTCCCAATGACTACCGTACACACATTAACTTTTATCCTCGAGTGGTCTTCATGCCTTGATATGTGGTGATCTTTTTGTAAAAAGGTAAAACAAAAAATAAACTTATATATCAAAACAACGGAATGGGCCCGGATTTATTAATAAAAAACTTTTTAAAAAGACTGGGCACTATTTGCATTTTAACTTTTTAACGGTTGTGTTCGTTGGGAAAGCAAGTAAACCAACATTTTTTTACTGTTTGCCAATAACATCCAGTGTGAATGCACCTGAAGATGGTCGGAGGTTACATCGGCCGAAACGTTGTGAAAAAAAAACCAAGATGAGAATAATAGTTCAAATAATACAAAAAAAACTTGCTATCATAAAAAAAGAAGTTCGTCTGATTGATAATAAACCATTGGCATATGGTGTTAAATCAGCTGAAGAAATTATGTGATTGGAAATCTTCTATTCGGTTCCGATTGGCGAATCAAGATGGTTCGATGAAAACCGGTCCAAAAGACAATGGTGACAGGGGAACATGAATAATTCAACAACTAGTCTTCCGTTTCTCATACGATCGATCGATTCTTGGCTTCTGTTCAGATTAACTCACCGTTTTTTTTTTTGTTTTAATTTCAACTATTTCATCCATCGATAAAATATGCATTCCGAAAAGATTTTTTTTTTAATTTGAAGCACGTGTACAGGATGTTCAATATTTACCGTTACAACTTTCTATTATTGATTTAGTGTTATTTATCTAGTGAATTTTCATGAATGTTTATCCTTTTTATGTGTGTATGGATAAAGTTTAACTTGAAGATCACTTTTTAACAATATGCCCCATGATTTAGCTAAACGAATTGCCATTGTGGAGCTATTAAAATCCGGAAAGTCTGCAGGCGACATTGCGAAGACCTTAAATGTGAACAGGATGTTTGTGTGGAGAGCATTAAAAGGTTTGAATCTAGTCAAACTATTGTATATATGTCTCTTCGTTTGGGTGCTTTGTATTGTTTAATTTATTTAATAAATATGGTAAAACGAATTGCAATGATAATTATTGAAAACCCTGTATCCATAAAAATTTTCAGGACAAGTGTATATGGGTAAGTTCTTTATTGTCGAATATAATCTTGGTGAAAGTTTCATCCATTTCTCGCACTGACGATAAATTCAAAACGGCAATAGTATCTATATATTAATACGATAGCGTGTGTGTTATTTTCTGTGTCACGCTTACATACAGGTCGTTTTATTGTTATGTACTTCCATTTCTTGTCATAAATAATTTTACCAAGAATTCTTCATAAGTTTTATTTCGGTTTCGATTATAGCTGATTGTACTTAAGTCATCTATTCTTTTTATAAATAACTAGCATTTCAGCCCGGCGTTGCCCGGGTGTTTGGAGGTGTATGTTGAGCAAAAAAAAAAAGCGGTCAACTTTTTTAAATATTGACCCCTATTATGACCCCTTAACATTTATTATTTGGGGCGCAAATCAAGTTATTAAGTTAGATCATTGTCCAAGGAACCTATATCTAAGATTTCAAGTGTTTAGACCCAAAATTGGCGGAGGAGTTTGGTAGAGTTCTCGAAGGTGAAATCGTTGAACTTTGACCTCTTAACAGCCAAATTTCTGGCCGAAAATGGACTACAAAGATTTTCCCAAATCTCAGTACCCTGTATATGAAATTTCGAGTCTGTAGATTTAAAATTGAAAGAGTTATTGCGTACGAAAATGTACACACACAGACACGTTCACTTTTATATATACATTAATTTTATGAAAAATTCTTCATAAGTTTTGGTTTCAATTTTGATTATGGCTGAAGGAACTCAAGTTTTATATATATATATATATATATATATATATATATATATATATATATATATATTTACACAGTGATCACCACTTATCAAGGCCCGAAAGCCACTCAGGGATAAGGGTTATTGCAAGTACATTACGTTAGTGTGGAGATTTGATGAAGTGTTTACTTAAGGGGCGGTTCATTAGGAATTTGTTAACATTGGACTTGAAGACATCCAAGTTGTAGTCCAGAGGGAAGCAGGCAGACGGAACAGAGTTCCACAGGCGTGCAGTTCTAAGAAAGAAGCTTTGTTCATGGAATCCGCGTTTTGATTTAGGCACAGATATAGAGCGGGGAAAATTTTTCACAGTGGATTCAGCTAGACGGGTGTTTTTCATGAAAGATTGGCGAGGGGGGGCCAGAGATTGGAGTTCAGACGAGCACCTGCCATGAAAATAACGATAAAACAAGGATAGGCTCACAACGTCTCTTCTGTGGGAGAGGGGTTGCAGGGTAGAGAAAAGTGCATCCCCCACTAAGCCACGAAGTCTATTTTGTACTCTGTCAAGGCAGGATAGGCTGTTTTTAGCAGCTCCTGCCCAGATATGGCAACAGTATTCCATCCTTGGACGTACTTGGCTTTTATATAGATAGAGAATTGCATCAGTAGTGAGATATCTTCTGGAGCGGTAGAAGGATCCCACCATCTTTCCAGCGACCTTGGCAACAGACTTGATGCACGTGTTCCATTTCAGATCAGGAGTAAAAGTCAAACCCAGAAGCTTGTCAAAACACGGGGCCTCACCCAGACGAGAGCCATCCATCACAATTGATGCCAGATGGGGATCAGAGCGTTGATGATGTAAGGATAGGAGTTTGGTTTTGGATGCATTAAAGGTAACCAGCCACATCTTCCCCCACTGAACCACGCGCTCGAGATCAGAGGAGAGAGAATCAGAGAGAACTTTGTCATTTACAGCCTTTGATGTGTTGCCGTAGATGGTCGTGTCATCAGCATAGATGTCAACGAATGATTTAAGTATGTGTTTAGGGAGGTCATTGATGTAGATCAGGAAGAGAGTTGGGCTCAGGATTGACCCCTGAGGGACTCCATCATTTATATTGCAGGCCTCCGATTTTTGTCCATCTACCACTACTCTTATGAGCCTATCGGAGAGAAATGATTTAATGATTGAGAAAACATTTCCAGTTATACCGTAGCTGGAAATCTTGTGAAGTATACCCTTATGCCATACCTTGTCGAAGGCCTTTGATATGTCAAGAGCAATTGCCCTAGAAAGGAAGCCTTTGTCAAGAGATTCACTAATCCTGTGGGATATAACCGTCAGCACATCTGCGGTAGATCTTGCAGAGCGGAAACCATATTGTGTGTCACTAAGAAGGTTATTCCTGCTGAGGTGGTTGACTATTTCTCTATTTAATATGGATTCCAGCAACTTACTCATAACACACAGGAGACTTACTGCTCTGTACTGAGAGGGAGATGACTTATCACCTGAATTCTTAAATACAGGGCAAACTGATGAGGTCTTCCAGGGAGTCGGAAAGCACATCTCCTTAAGGCAGCGCTTGAATAGTTTCGTAAGTATGGGAGCAAGTTCTGGTTGAAGCTTTTTTTAACACTATAATTGGGATGCCCAGTTGCTTTACTAGAATCTAGGTTCTTTATTAGCTTGGTGACCTCATGCACGGATATTTGTATGTTACCTAGCTTGTTCTGTGTTATAGGAAGAAATATGGAGAGTTGATGGCTTTCGTCTCATAGGGTAGAATTAGCTGCAAAGTTCTTTGCAAATAGTTTGGCCTTGTCTGATGCTGACGAGATGACCTCTGGTCCATTGATAATGGTTGGGATAGAACGCACACTTCTGTTCAGGATCCTGTTTGTTATTTGCCAAAGCTGGTGGGATCCAAGCCGCTGATCAGCTACCTTGGATTTAACAGACTGGGCATATAGCTCTCTTGCATTTTTTATTACTCTTTTACAGTGGTTGCTGGCAGACCTGAAAGCAGCTTTCGTCTCAGTGCATCTATTACGTTGGTAGCAATGGAAAAAGTGGTTTCTGTGCGCGATAGCAGCAGCACATTCTGGGGGAGAACCATAGCTGGCTGTTAGGTTTTTGTTGGAATTTTTTAGATGCTATGAATTGGTCTATGCCTACAATTAACCATTCGGTCAGATCTGATACTATAGAGGACACTTCCTTTTTAAACATGGAGTGCAGAGGTAAATCAGATATGAATGTACGGAAGCTATCCCAGTCAGCCATAGAGTATCGGTATACAGTACGGTGGAGGGGTACGTCTGGGGGCTTCTTACATTTCGTTTTTATCTTAACTGATACGACGGGGTGGTCGGAGGATCCTAGAGGAGAATGAACGGAACATGAATATAGCTCAGGGGAAGTTGAGAGAAAAAGGTCTAAGAGGCTTGCATATTGACCGGGTTTATCGGGCACACGGGTGGGTTCGCGAATAATCTGAGTGAGGTCATAAGCAATGGCAAAATCATGACAAAACCTCCCCTCATCATCTGTCTTATTTGAATGGGTCAGCCATTCCACGTTATGGATGTTGAAGTCACCACAGATATGGATGTTAGCCGAGGGATGTGAAGACAGTATGTGGTCTATTTTCTCAGATATGTTCTTAAAGATAGTAACTCCGCTGTTGTGGGGCCTATAGAGGGCAAATATATATATATATATATATATATATATATACATACATACATATACATATATATATATATATATATATACATATGAGAATAATATTTCAAATAATACAAAAAAAACTTGCTATCATAAAAAAAGAAGCTCGTCTGATTGATAATAAATCATTGGCACCTGGTGTTAAATCAGCTGAAGAGATTATGTGATTGGAAATCTTCTGTTCGGTTCCGATTGGCGAATCAAGATGGGTCGATGAAAACTGGTCCAAAAGACAATGGTGACAGGGAAACATATATTCATAAGTTTTTATTTCAATTTCGATTCAAGCTAATGCACCCAAGTCATATGGATATATATATATATATATATATATATATATATATATATAAGGAAACATATATATACATATATATATACATATTCATAAGTTTTTATTTCAATTTCGATTCAAGCTAATTCACCCAAGTCATATATATATATATATATATTTGAAATCGCAACTTTATAATATATAAAAATCGATAGAATATTAACTCTATGATAATATATACGAAATATGCAAGAATTAAAACATATTTAAGGGTACTTTACGACCGGGCTTTGCCGGGCGTTCGTGCTAGCTTAGATAAATACTTTGCAATTTTAACAAAAAAAAAGCTCCAAAAATATCAGAGCATGTCCATTTACACTGAACATCTACAGAATATCAACATCAATATATTACATATAAACGAGTCCCCTGTGGAATTTCCACAGGTCCTGCTAGCAATGTACTGAAATGAAATTTCAAATAAATAATTCAATTTCCAGATTAAAGTAACCATAATACATTTAGTTTTCTCTGTAAACAACTTTGGTATTTTACTGTTTTATTAATATGATTTTAAATTAATACTTTTTTCATTTTTTTTTTCACAATTTCCATAACAACAAAGTTTAACTATTGCATTTACCATGTTTAAGATCCCGCGTTTACTTATACGACTTCTCCAAACTGCCATCCAAATTAAAATGCACGTGTTCACATTTTTTTTTTTTTTTTTTTTTTTTTTTTACAAAGGCATCACCACATTATCAAGGCCCAGAGGCCACTCAAGGATAAGGGTTAAAGAGTGTACAGTAGAAATTGGTCCATATAGTAATCATTAATAATGAAAATTTGGTAAATTTAATAACTTATATGGAACGACTCATCAAGAACTTATTTACTTTAGACTTGAACACAACCATATTGTAGTCAGCCGGAAAGCAGGAAAACGGAAGACAATTCCATAGGCGTGCAGTTCTAAGAAAGAAGCTTTGTTCATGGAATCTACGTTTAGGTTTAGGCACAGATAAAGAGTGGGGGAAATTATTGATAGTGTTTACAGCTAGACGAGTGTTTCTTGTGAAAGTTTGGCGAGGGGGGACCATAGATTGAAGCTCAGTTGAACACTTTCCATGAAAATAACGATACATCAGAGACAAACTCGCAACATCTCTTCTGTGAGATAGAGGTTGCAAGGAGGAGAAAAGGACATCTCCTACGAGGCTACGAAGTCTATTTTGAACTCTATCAAGGCAGGCCAAGTCCTTTCTAGCAGCTCCTGCCCAGATGTGGCAACAGTATTCCATCCTTGGACGTACCTGGCTCTTATATAGGTAGAGAATAGCATCAGCAGTGAGATATCTACTGGATCGATAGAAAGATCCCACCATTTTCCCAGCGGCCTTGGCAACAGATTTGATATACGTGTTCCATTTAAGATCATGAGTAATGGTCAAGCCCAGAAGCTTGTCAAAACTTGAGGCCTCCTGAAGACGAGAGCCATTCATTTCAATTGATGACAAATGTGAATTAGAATGTTGATGATGTAAAGAGAGAAGCTTGGTTTTAGATGCATTAAAAGTAACCAGCCACTCCTTTCCCCATTGTACTACGTGCTCAAGATCAGAGGAGAGAGAATTGGAGAGAACTTGGTCGTTTACTGTCTTAGATGTGCTACCATAAATGGTAGTGTCGTCAGCATAAATGTCTACAAATGATGTAAGGATATGATTTGGAAGATCATTAATGTAGATCAGGAAAAGAGTTGGGCCCAGGATGGATCCCTGAGGGACACCGGCATTAATACTGTGAGCTTCTGATTTTTGCCCCTCAACTACTACTCTTATGAACCTATCAGAAAGAAATGATTTAATAATTGAGAAGACTTTTCCAGCTATACCATAGCTAGCGATCTTATGAAGTAAACCTTTATGCCATACCCTATCAAAGGCTTTAGATATGTCAAGAGCAATTGCCCTAGAAAGATTGCCACCGTCGAGAGATTTGCTAATCCTATGCGATATAACTGTAAGGACATCTGCTGTAGATCTAGCAGAACGGAAACCATATTGAGTGTCACTAAGAAGGTTATTTTTGTTGAGATGTTTGATTACTTCTGTATTTAACACAGATTCTAGCAACTTACTCATGACGCACAGGAGACTTATTGGCCTGTACTGAGAGGGGGATGAGCGATCACCTGAATTCTTAAATACAGGGCATACTGATGAGATTTTCCAGGGAGATTGGAAACTATTCTCCTTAAGACAACGTTTAAACAGTTTTGTAAGTATGGGCGCTAATTCAGGTTGAAGTTTTTTGAGTACTATAATTGGAATACCATCAGGGCCAGTTGCTTTACTCGAATCAAGGTTTTTGATTAGCTTCGCAACATCACGTACAGATATACGTATATCACATAGCGTGTTTTCTGATACAGGAGGAAATATTGGGGGTTGGCGGTCTTGGTCGCAAAGGGTAGAATTAGCTGCAAAGTTCTTGACAAAGATATAACTAAACGTCAACCATCTTCCACATCTTATGTACATGTACTTACACATCAACATTGATTATTACCGAGACTATTAATCAGGACCTGGAAATGGGAAAAATCAGGATTATTTGGGGTATCGGAATCGATATCAGAATCAGAAAATTTCGTACTAAATTTTCAATACCAATAAAACGATTTTTTTTTAATTATTTTTTTTATTTTTGTTCCAAACAAAATGTTCCTTTCCATATTTTCAGTCTTTGACAGACCATGAATACCCACCGAAGGAGGTGACTGCGCGTGAAATGTTTGTGGCAGGAGGTGCGTACCCTCCAACCACACCTCTACTGCGTCGACATTGTTAAATACAAGTGGCAAGTGAACTATACGTTCAGGACGACTGGAAACAAATGCCGAGAAAAGCGGAGAGCACATACAGCGCCTAGAATTCCCAAGTGGTCACCCATCTGGTACTAACCAGACTTAACGTTGCTTAACTTTGGTGATTTAACGAAAACCGGTCTGTCAACACGATTATGCTTTTCCTTTGCTAGTACTTATAATAACATAATAAATAATATTTTTAAACTACCAGTAAAAGTTAAATCTGAAACTGTGACGAATAAAAATGGCAAAACCAATCAGTAATGAAGAGAAAACATTAAAAAAAAAAAAAAAAAAGTTGTTCTTATTTTAGACCTATAACAGACATTTAAGCTTGTCGCTGACTATTTAAAAAAAAATGAAGTATTAAAAAAATCGTATGATTTGGATTTTTCGGACAAGCCTTCTTATCTTGAGTGTTATTTTCACAGCGTTTCAGCCGATGTAACCTCTGACCTTCTACAGGGATATCTTCTCGTAATTGAGAATCTTTCTGCTGAACTCTAGGAATTTGTAGTGAATCTCCAACCGACCACTTTATTACATCTACGTTTATAACATGCTATCGTTTTGTCTGTCATGACTCGGTAGAATTTCGCAATTTTATTGTAGTGTCGCCCGTACAGAACATTGAACCTTCAACCTTCAGAAAGAGTGTAATTAACATCGAAGTTTACTAAGGAATTTATCGACCACGACATGTGTCTTTATCGATGATACTTAGCGTGCACAACACTACAAATAAAAAAAATGTTACAGATTAGTTTGGATTTCTCTCCAGTCATGGACGATAGAAAGAGAGCATGCTACTCATGTGGATTAAATAAAGGACTACTTCGAAATTTTGTACAAGATACATCTGAAGAAGTTTGAAGGTTTCATCGACCGAAATGTTGTGAAAAAACACCTTGGATGAGAGCAGTAATCTGAACAATCCAAATAATACTATAACTAGCGGGACCTGTGGAAATTCCACAGCGGACTCACTCATATGTAATATATTCATGTTAGCATTCAGTGTAAATGGAGACACTTTGATATTATTATAGCTTTTTTTGTTAAAACTGCAATAGCACGAATGCCCGACAAAACCCGGTCGTAAAGTACGCTTAAATATGATATTTTAATTCTTGTAGATTTCGTATATATTATTATAGAGTTAATGTTCTATTGATTTTTATATATCATAAAATTGCGATTTCAAATATAAAAAAATGTATCCATATGACTAGGGTGCATTAGCTTGAATCGAAACCGAAATAATATATATATATATATATATATATATATATATATATATATATATATATATATATACATATATATATAACTTGAGTTCCTTCAGCCATAATCGAAAGCGAAACCAAAACTTATGAAGATGACAAGAAATTATTTATAAAAAAACAAATAGATTAAGTACCATCAGCTATAATCGAAACCGAAACCAAAATTATGAAGAATTCTTGACAAAATTATTTTTTACAAGAAATGGAAGCACATAACAATAAAATGACCCGGATGTGAGCGTGACACAGATAATAACACAAACGCTATCGTATTAATATATAGATTATCCTGATCTAAAAAACAAAAATAGAAACATGGTTTAGATTTATTAAAATTGCCATATTGAGAATTGAAAAAGCAAGAAACATTTATTTCACACCCAACAATTTGTAATTACTGCCGTTTGCATAATTTCAGTAAAACAATATATACATGTCTTGACGCATGTAAGATGAGATTGTCCATTCCTTTGCACGTTTAGCGATGTAAGATATTAATTACAATCCAGACTCGTACAGACGGACATAGCCCTTCATAGAGCCGTATTGGCTCATTTAAACATTCTTGGGGAAATTGCTCCAAATGTCAAATCTTTAGGATTAAAAAAAAAACGATTTCAAGAACAAATAAAAAACGCTGATTTAAACAAATCTTTTCAATTTTTCAACGTTTCTGTGTATGTTTATTTTTGCCCTCTACTTTATTTATTTTCTGTCGGCGAAAATAAAAATCAATTCGAATATTTATTCTGGCAATAAAATCGAAAAATGACATTTATTAGCGGGAGAAAAAAATAAAACGAGAGAAAAAGTATAAAATAAAGTTGATCTTTAATTGATTGGTATTTGTAGGTCACTTTTGAACTTTGACCTTTCCGTCGGAGAGTCAATAAATTATTAGCAGCGAAAACAATTTTGCAGGCTATATTTTTTCATTACTTTATTATTTATTTATCTTTTATTTTTATTGACTTTTATTTTTATCAATTTATTTTATTCTTCATTGTTGTTGTGGTTGCTGTTGTTGTTGCTGTTGTTGTTTGGAATTTGTTGTGCGTTAATTTGCAAAATCGATAATATTTGACATTCTAGCTGGATCACCTAACTTCCGGTCAGATGATTTTCACGCGATAAACATCACAACGAGCAATGTGCATCTTTTTAAGATTTTTGTATTCTAACCAGTTAAGCTTAACAGACAGATAGATTGACCACAACGTCAGCATACGCATGCCGGTAGCACACACTTTCTCGCACATATAAGTACTCACACGCATACTTGATCCCAATGCAAATAGCACAGAGCCAAATACTAGGCACACATCAATACTCACATTTATTTTAAATATATACATATGGATAGATCTGATCGGCGCATGAAGAAATATAAGCTAACAATATAGACTGAAACGTAAATACAACGTAACCCCAAAATCACAGATGCACACATATATATTTGACGACAACACGGATTGCACATGTCAATGATGCATATAAAATCACACATATAAATAAAAACACAATACATGTAAAATGAGAAAACAGATTCAAAAAACTGATAAAACGTCTATGAATATATAAACGCAACACGCAGTGAATTATAATACACTTTGGCTTATCACTACCTATTATACAAATATAGAAATTGCCATAACATACGCACACGTGCGTGGACACCCAATACGTTCATTATATTTGTGCGATTAAATTTGCAATGATGTATGACGAAATTTATTCGGTTCTTGCTAATGAAGCCAGACATGGCTTCTGTTGCCGGGTTCGAATCTATCTATATGGTGTTAAACGTGACAACCTACACTGATGATTCCCTAAAGGATGAAACACTAGTGTCTGTAGGAATTTAATAATTATTATAGTAAATAATTATGCCAGATCTTTTAAGAAACTTGTTTCTTATCATTGAACATTTTCAGTGAAATAAAAAGTGGGTCAATTTAGCTCTTATGTGCAAATCATCATATAATGATTAAATCACTCTGATAGACGTTAAAAAATATTTTAAAAAGAATAAATGTTTAAATTTCAATAGTATTTTTCGCGGTTCGTTAGGTAGCCGAATAGATTGGGTCCTTGCTAATGAAGCTAGACGTGGCTTTTGTTGCCGGGTTAGAATCTATCGACTGGTGTTGATCGTGACAACCTGCACTGATGATTCCCGACAGGATGAAACACTAGTATCTGGAGGTATTTAATAATTATTATAGTAAATAATTATATACGTATATATGTATGTATGTATGTATGTATGTATGTATGTACTACCTGCCTCATGGTCGGGCCACCGGCGACTAAACTGGTTCCCCCGCTAGACTTTTGGTGAGGAGGGCGGCTAGTCTCCCTGAAGGATTAAAAACAAGACCTTCCAAAAGGCGAATGAACCCTTTTTCAGGGTCAACGACCAACTAGCACCGTGTATATATATATATATATATATATATATATATATATATATATATATATACATATATATATATATATATATATATATATTGGGGTAGAGAGGGCTCCTGAAAGCCGTGGTGAAGGCAACCTTTCTAGGAGAAGCAAATCTTTGATTTAAAAAAAACATAAAGTGGGAGACCAGTACCCGCATTAAGCTGGTCTGCAGTTTAACTTGTTGCTGGCTATCTTGCTCTTGTTTGTTGCTGGATCTCAACATTTTGAACCGAGAGAGAGAGACAGCTGTCGTACAAAGCTAAAACTCTGTAACATCATCTTTGTATAGATACTCCCTCAGGCATTTGGGCCTATGGATTTTTAGTGTCTGAAAGAGTGACACTCGTCTGACAAGACGTTGCAATCATCACATATGTATATGTGTGTGTATTAGCATATTAATTAATGACGGAAATCTGTCATCAGCCGAAACTGCATTATTAGTTCTTTCAATCGTAAATTCAGTTTACTATATTATATATAACGAATGTTCTATCATACAATGTATCGTTCAAGAGAATAGCATGCTATCGGTTCTCTTTTTAGGATACTATCCTGCAAATTATTACCTTTTCTTTTTGGGTGGAAGTGGATTGTATAGTGTCTACTTTGTAAAAATAATATAATTATCCGAAGGAATCGTTTTTAAAAGGTAATGTGGTATTTTTTTTTTTTTAGGGTGACGTCAGGACGGTCTTCGTGTGAATATATATATATATATATATATATATATATATATATATAGAGAGAGAGAGAGAGAGAGAGAGAGAGAGAGAGAGAGATAGAGAGAGCGAGAGAGAGATAGAGAAGTAAACAAAAATGGAAAAGACGGTATAAAAACTATATATTAATAAATACAGATTTATTCATTTATTCAACAAGGGTACATATCTATATATCTATAAATCTATAGATATTAATATATAGTTTTTATACCTTCATTTCCTTTCTTGTCTACTTCTAAAATAAGCTTCACTGTCAATACTTTTCCCCACTCTTTATCTGTGCCTAAATCAAAACGTAGATTCCATGAACAAAGATTCTTTCTAATAATTAAATACCTACAGACACTAGTATTTCATCCTTTCGGGAATCTTCAGATTCGAACTCGGCAACACGAGCCATCTCTGGCTCGATTAGCAAAGACCATATCCAATCGGCTACCATTAACCTCGTGAAATAACGTTGAATTTTAAACATTTTAATTTGAAATGTTCTTTACGTCAGAACAGTGATCTAATCGTTATACGATGATCTATGCATAAGAGCTTAAGTTACCGACTTAATTCAACTGAAAGTGCTCAACGATAAGAAGCGGGTTTCTTAAAGGGGCTGTCATAATTATATTTTACTATAATAATAATTATATATATATATATATATATATATATATATATATATATATATATATGTATGTATGTATGTATATACTTGTAGATATCCCGGTCCTAAAATACGAATAAATATTATATTTTATTTAATGCAGAATTCTTGCTTATTATAAACAGAAACACCGTATGGTATTAAACGTAATGTTTAATTTTTTTCAAAAAATGGAGTAAAAAAAACGGAAATAAACTGAGACATGTCCATGCAAGTATTATGTTTTTTAAACACCTCACTTCTGTTAAGAAAAGAAAGTACTCCAGCTGAGATCGAATCCGAAAGCTAAAGACATCGAGTTTAGTACGATAACCGCTCGGCCACCTTGATATGATCTTTAAAAAGTGTTTTTAAATCTGCTTATTTTTTACATAAGTAAGTTGTCATGTTAAAGATTCACGCCGGCGCATTCGTGAAACAGTTAACAAACAGATAAAAATTCGATGACCTCTAAGTACCAACTTTTTCATTTTGACCCGTTAGCAGCCCATTTATCCGGATGAAAATTGATTAAAATGTTTTCCACGTGACGGAACACCCTATATACCAAATTTGTAGTATGTATATGAAAAATTTGTTGAGTATATAGATTGAGAGTTGTCCTCACACAATTCTCACTGTATATATATATAATATATATATACACACACACACACACACATATATATAACTACTTAATTTACTCACATAAAATTGAAAGTATAAATTTATGCGTAAACTTTAAGTATTTACTTCAAAAGTGCTCAATACGTAGGTAGAGCTAGTTAGTAAGTTATAAAATATATATGGCGATTAAGCTACACTGAATATTCCGTGTTTTATCGACTTTAGGACTCTTCAGGCTGAAGAGTCCTAGAGTGGATGAAACGCGGAATATTCAGTGTAGCTTAATCATCATATATATTTTATAACTTACTATATATATATATATATATATATATATATATATATATATATATATATATATATATTCAAGAAGTAAAAGTTTCCATAAACCTAAATAAATATATCAAATAATTATTTTTATATATTAATCTCAACCAAATAAAAAAGCTCAATGCAACCAAAATAGGAAATAGTCATCACTTTTTGACGTCTGACATCTCCCTCAAAATATATTCTGTTTCTTTTATATTTGAACCTATTTTACATATCCAAAAAGCTAAAGCCAAAATAATTTTCACTGAATATAATCTTCCCTTTAAATGGTATGAACAAATTTACAGCAATCGTTTCATTGAAAGAGTTGAATTAAGATTTTTGCAATTTTTAAATCAACAATAGTAGACAACTGTGCTTAACGCCTCCACCAAAGAGGGTATTTTTTTTTCAGTTTAATTTATTGGTTTGACACTATGTCTTGTTGTTTATAGCCTAGTACTTACTCTGTTTAACAAAACTTGGTCAGAATATTGGGCACTGTTATTTTGGGATATCTCACCAAATGTCAAGAAAATGAGTCACCCTTTTGTGGTGATATCTTTTATTCTATGTTCATAGACGAGTTGTTTGGATCAACAAGGCCATATAAATTTTGGGCCAATTAATTTTTTATAAACAATAAAACGTCTTATCTCATAATACAGGGTGGAACGATGAAATTGTCGTCCTAGAAAAGACGACATGATTTAATTTTTGTTTGATGAAAACCGCGTGGACACAATGCGTACATTATATTTATCCGATTAAATTTGCAATGATGCAGGGCGCAATTCATATATATATATATATATATATATATATATATATATATATATATATACATTTCGAAGTTACACAGATTCTCTGCTCCAACAACAATATGGCAAACAAAAAAATAAATAAGTACTGAGGATGGATTGTAACTTCGAAATATATTTTCTCTATATCTGAATACACTTTATGTAAAATTTCAAATGTTTAGACCAAAAATTGGCTGAGTAATTTAGTAGAGACCGCAGAGGTCAAATGTTTTTTTAACTTTGATCCCAATTTTGACCCCTTAACATGTATAGTTTTGAGCTCAAATCAAATTAAATGTTTGATCCATATCTAAGTAATCTACATTTAAAATGTCAAGCGTTTAGAACTAAAATTAATGGATGATTTTAGTAGAGTTTTCCAAGGTCAAATCGTTGAACGTTGACTCCTTGGTAGCAAAGTTTGTGGCCGAAAACCGATTAAAAAGATTTTCACAATCTCAATATCCCTTATGTAAAATCTCGAGTTTGTAGACTGAAAATTGACAGAGTAGTTTGGTAGGGAAATATATATACACGCACAGACAATTTCACTTTTATAGATATATAGATATAGACTAATAGAATAATAGAAATATATTTTAATAGCCATGTCTGTATTTTCCTCAGATCCGGTTCTTAACAATCCGTTTCGTTGTCACATACAAATAAACGGAGTTATACGTCATGGAATTTATGTGAATGCGATTTTTCAGAAGGAAAAGACCAAATCCCCCCCCCAAAAAAAAAGAAAACATACAAAAATAAGAAAAGTCAAATTATTAAAGTTTGACCTCAATTATATGTTTATTAAATTAGGAACATAAGATTCTATTTACTTTCTCGAACATAATATTTCATGTTAGCATAGCCAACAAAAATACGTATGCTTTTCCTAAAACTTGCAACTTTAAATTAGATCGTAAAAAGACTAATACAATTAGAGAAAAGAAAGTGATGTATATGTGTGTGCGTGTGTGTATGCGTGCGTGCGTGTGTGCACGCGCGTGCGCGTCTGTGTGTGGGCAGGGTAAGCATATTAATGACGGAAATTTTGTATGTGTCATAAGTCGAAACTGTATTATTAGTTCTATATGCGAAGCTGACTCTAAACTATGACTATCTTTAAATCGTAAATTCAGTTTACTATATTATTTTTAACTAATGCCCTATCATACAATGTATCGTTCAAGAGAATAGCATGCTATCGGTTCTATAATTATCTTGTTGCAGATCATCTACTGGTTGGCCAGTTATGTACAAATCACAAGAGCGATAGGAGCCTTCTATAATGTCTGAAAGTGACACAATGTTCTACGAGATCGGAGATGCCTGGTGTACAACTCTTATACATATATATATATATATATATATATATATATATATATATATATATATATATATATATATATATATATATATAGTAATTTCTAAAATATATATGGCGATTAAGCTACACTGAATATTCTGCGTTTCATCCACTATAGGATTCGTCAGGCTTATGCGCGAATTCTGTTTTATATATATATATATATATATATATATATATATATATATATATATATATATATATATATATATATATATAAATATATATATATATATATTTATATTTATTTATTTATTTATTTACATAAGCCGGTAGTCACCAACAATATGTATTTTTTAATATTATTATATTATTCCGTGTCTTGGTTTTTCATTGAGAATTATGTTTAGATCATTGTAATAATGGTTTCTAAATCATTGAAATCGTTTTTTCATTGTAATAATGTTTTTAAATCATTGAAATCGTTATTAACGCGTTTCAGACGTTCTGTGAAGCGTCCTCGTAAGAAATTATTTTCAAATGTGTTGGAGATGTAAAAATATCATTTTCGTAGTTCTGAAGAGGGCGCTTCACAGAACGTCTGAAACGCGTTAAAAACAATTTCAATGATTTAAAAACATTATTACAATGAAAAAACGATTTCAATGATTTAAAAACATTATTACAATGATCTAAAACCCTTCTTGGCCTTTTGGTCAAGATCAAAGTGTAGTATCTATTCTTCGGATGCTGCACTTCCATTTCTTGTTCTCTTTCGGTGGAGGAGAAATCCTTCACGACTGAGACAATTTTTATTTTTGTACCTTTTCTCCACGTTAAAAAACGACCCTGGTGTCTAACTCTGTCCCGTGGGGAGGCATAGTAAATAGGTACAATGATCTAAACATAATTCTCAATGAAAAACCAAGACACGGAATAATATAATAATGTTAAAAAATACACATTGTTGGTGACTAGCCCCTTATTTAAATATACATCTTTCTTTCGTTGGAATTTCTTAACCCATTTTATATATATATATATATATATATATATATATATACATATATATATATATATATATATATATATATTTATATATATATATATATATATACATGTCTGTGAATATGTATGATTTTGTATATATTTTCTATTCTTTATATAAACAAACATTTTTAAAGTGGAAGCTCGATGACTCTTGTGATATACAGCAACGGCGCATACGTGAATAACCAACCATTTTTATGCATTTTAAATAAGAACAATTTATTCATATGACCATCTAGCTTCTTCTTTATTTCGAAACAAAACCATCAGTGCAATTTTACAGATTCCTTTCGCTCACAGAAGAACGACCGATGTTTTTATGTCAATCCTGGATGTTTCTATCATGGACTCCTGAGTCAAAAAGTTCCCCATCAGAAAAAAATGCATAGCAGTGCACCAATCAAATAAACAGAGAACAAACAACTCACATAGATTTTTTTTAAATATACAAAATAATGAATATCGTAACCGTAATGATATATTCTAACTAATATATGTAGATGAAAAAGAAATATATTGAGTAAGTGAGGAATGTGGAAGAATATGGTGAACAGAACGCCATTTTTTCCTTTTTCTTGAAAACAATAACTTTTCTTGATTCAAACTCTCTACAAGTAATTCAACGGCTTACATTTGTAGATGGAACTTAAATTTTATCTAAACCTTTTATGTACACACACACACACACACACACATATATATATATATATATATATATATATATATATATATATATATATATATATATATGTATATATATTGTTCCTAGATCTTTTTTATTTATAGTTATGTCTCGGAAGTAGAGTGAAAAGCACATCTTATTTTTCTTTTATTAATATTATTTTTTTCCTTGAACACATTTTTGTGAATTATTCCATGAATTTCTGCCTTTGGATTATTATGGACCATCTTCTTCCAATTACGGGATGTCTTTGGATTTTATTTGTACAAATGGAAATTCTTTTAACTTTCTTGAAGTTTTACATTTGGATTTTACCGTCACTGGATTTTTTATCTTCCACCAGACTATCCATTCATGTGTAATCACCTTTTTCTTTACCATATTCCCTCTGCTTAACTTATTTTGTTTTCAAGTAAGATCTTTGACTTACTTGTTGTTTCATCAAATACTTCTGCATGCAAAATCCGATCCCGCATTTTGCTAATTCCTACCCTCTGATGAGAAGGAGAGTATTTCTTCGAAACTCCGCGGATTAAGGACTATCCATTTATCTAGTGTTTCCTTTTCAGATTAAATATGTTTTTAACTCATCTCAAAGTGTTTTTTAATATGGTTTATTAACTGTTTGCTCATATATATATATATATATATATATATATATATATATATATATATATATAGATATAGATATATATAGATATATATATATACCAAATATTCATAATCAAACTTATAATCTAAGTAATAGAGGTACGCATGCAAAGCTAATCATGATATATATATATATATATATATATATATATATATATATGTTTGTGAAGGTAAGTATGTGTATTGATGTATACCTTATGCATGTTTTTTTTTCATTTAGCGGGCCAATGTTTGAACGTTTTGTTTGAGTGTAAAAAGAAAAAGATGACTGATAGAAGTCAAAAACGTTCGCGACTGTGGCAAATTTCTTTTTACACTCGAACAGAAAGTTCCAACATTTTCCCGCCAAATGGTAAAAATGGTTTGCAAGAGAAAAAAAAACAGGAATTGTCGCTGTTGTTCAATGAAACATGTATAAGAGAAAAAAAATGCTGCTCAAATATACTAATTTCAGATTGATATATATTTCTCTTTTTTGTTTTATTTTACTTCAGTCGAAGTTCTCAGAAATCAAGGGGCCCACAACCTGAGGCTAACACTTGAACTCTATATGAGATACATAGATATTCGAATGTTCTATTAAAGTTCTTTATCTCTCAAGCACTGAGTTAATAAAGAAGATGAGAACATAATTTTTCTTCTCCCCAATTAACCATTTTAATATATTGTATTATATCTTTTATTTTGGTCTCTTGGTCTTACTGAATTCCAGGACAAGAATTAATCTAGTCTGGTGGAGTATCCAGTTTCGTGCTGTTACTTGAGGTAACATCATTTGGAGAAGGTGCACCATTCCTCGTAAAAGCTATGAGTTAGCCATAGCGAGGAGATCTTATTTGGGCAGCGAATACTATGTGATTCTGAATATTTGGTCAGGGTTTACTTCTATGGAAAAAGTATCCTCATGCCAGATTGTTCTGACAAACCCCTGTACAGAGAGACCTTAGACACTCGAGGATAGTGTCTAGTAGGCATTCAAGTATGTGTGTGTTAATAGACAGTCGTTGTCCTGTCGTTGAAACCTTTTATCCGCTTTTAAACTTCCGGTTTAGAAAAATCTGCGCATTAGTAGATTTCTCACATATTCTCCAAAATAAAAACAAATCATAAAAGCAATTTTCGTTTCTTTTTTGATTTTTACGTCTGTATTATACGAATTGTTTCTTTTCGTATATCAATGGTTTTGTTTTTTGTTTTACTTACAATTCTACATTATATTTTTTTTAATTACTCTAAAATAACCAAATGTATATAATAAAACCGAAGATAATTTTAAAAAATCATTGTACGCTTCTAGCGTCCCAAATTTTTTAAAACAATGTTAATTTGTATTTTAATTGCAAATTGGAATCGTTTTAAAACAAAAAATATATAAGGAATGGAAAATATTTTTTATGAATTTAAATGAGAAAATTTGAAAATCTGAAAATGTTGTGAAATGATAAAATAATTTTTATTTACTTTTTTGTTGTTGTTTTTGTTAAAGTCCGAATTTTCGCCAATAATTTGACTTTATCAACGAGAGGTCAATCCGATTAAGTTTTTTTTTTTCTTTTTCGTCATGATGTTGTTATAAGAGGTCGAAGCTGTTTGAAATCCGTGTGTGTAATCGCTTGGTTTAAGCGTGAAATTTAAGAAATAGAAAGTCACACATGTTAGAAAACATTTTTTTCATGAATTTAGATGAGAAAATTTGAAAACATGAAAATGCTATGAAATGACATAATCATTTTTTATTTTTTTATTTTATTTTATTTTATTTTTATTTTTTTTTGTTGTTGTTAAAGTCCGAATTTTCGTCAATAACTTGACTTTAAAAAAAACTTCTAGATCAATTTACATTAGTTTAAATCATTCTCTTTATCCATTACACAGATGTGCGTGATTAAAACTTTTTCCTCTCCTAATGCGTGAGACATGTATTTCAACTACTGTTTTAGCTGAAAATAAAAAACTCATCTTTTTTCTTGACATTTTATTTTATTTATTTTCATTTGAATGACGAAAATGATAAAATTGTTTTGAAGTACTTTTTTAAATTTATTTATTTATTGTCCGTTCGATATTTTTGCTAGGATTACAAATGTTTATTACGTTAATAATAATTTGCTGACAATGTTTGGTCGATGTAATTATGATCATCATAATTATTAAAAAAACGTTAGGCATTCTTTTCCAATATTAATACAAGAAGAAATCTACTTAATTATCTATACAATACAATAAACAATGTTACAATAAATAAGTGTTACCAAATGCAATAAAAGTGACTTCTTATCGTTAAGAAAAAAAATGAAGAAATTAAATTAAAACCATTTAACTTGTAAATCTCATTCAGCCACTTTATTAGTTATAGAGTTTATTTCTCACTGTAGCTGTGACAAAGGGCAATAACGGGTATTTTTCTGCATATTTGTTTCAGTCCTTTACGATTTAAACTGTTTTAAAGTATCAGTTAGGGTTTTTATTCATTTTATAGAAACGTTGGTTGAATTTGAATAAAATGAAATACGTCTTAGATACGTTTGCAGCCGAAACAATGCATTATTATAAAATAAACAGATATTTATTTTGTTTGAAATTTATATTTGAATTCATAAATATATTTCAGAAGGAAAACTTCATCTTCAGTATGATTTTTTGCTTGTTTTTGTTTTTTTTGTAAGGTTGTTGTTGGAGCATAAAATCAGTAGAAGTCCGTTTGGTGTTTTCACGGTAGTCTTTTCAAGTGTCGGTACGTTGGTCACGCAAAATTTACGTTAGGGTTTGTGTTCATTTTATAGAAGCGTGTCGGACTACTTGTTGATTTTATGCTTCAACAACATGGCCAAAAAAAAATCACATACTGAAGATGAAGTTTACCTTCGAAATGTATTTATCAATTTCAATATAAATTTCAAACAAAATAAATATCTGTTTATTTTGTAATAATGCATTGTTTCGGCTTCAAACTTATCTAATACGTATTTTATTTTATTATTTTAAAGTATTTCCATTGCATTAGATTCTGTAATTGACAGTTTAAAGACGTTAAAATGTCGTTTAGAATGTCATTTAGTTCCTGGGGAGAGTGTGCCATCAGTACTATATCATCGGCGAAGCTGAGACAGGTATTCGCCATCGATTTTGACTTCCCTACCCTCTCACGATAATCCGACTGATTATCGTATCCTGGAGACAGGCTCTGAAGAGTTTTGGCGATATGTTGTAACCTTGTTTTGCTTCCCTCCAGCTTGATCTTGTTGCTGTCACGATGGAGCTTTAAAGCTTTAACGTGATTAGATGTGTTTTATTAATTTCTCCATGTATCTGCCAGGCCCGGGACTTTTTTTAGTATGATGTGTAATATAATTATAAACAGAGATAGCTAGAATACATACACAAACGGTAACTCCTATTTTCCGAATGTAGGAGGAACACGAACAAATACGCACACAAATATACCTTGACTCACACCTGCATGCCAACAACACGCACAAAGCCATGCACGCTCATATAACTATAGAAAAAAAAAAGAATTACAAAGTTTTAACTTGGGATGTTTTCGTCGAACCAATTAGCTGCTGAGTTTTCAGAGGAAAGATAATTTTAACAGATAAAAACTAAATAAATCCTCTACAGCGATTTATTTTTTTACCATTCCGATCACTAATTATGTGAAACATGATGTTATTAAAAAGTTGCGATGGTAAAGTCGTGGGTATTTTTATCGAGTATTTTTAATGTATTTCTCCGAAAACTTATCCAATATTTTTGGGGTTTTTTTTTTGAAAACTGTATCGTTGTATTCAAATTGTCACTTCCGGTTAGTTATTGCTATTCAGTAATTATCGTAATTCGGCAATAACCCATTTCACTATTTATTTTATTATTATTATCTGAAAACATTTTAGGCCAATCTTTTATTACTTTATGAATTAAAATGAATTAAAATCTAGGGTCATGGTTTTAATTTATCTTTTATTGATTTCAAAAATTACAGTATGAGACGATATAATTGTCGACATAAATTAAACAACACTACAGTTTGTTTTATGACTTTTATTGAAAAAATCAATTCAGGTAATTTGAGTATGTAGTAAAGCTGACATCTATTCAATGTATCCGCCTTCAGCATCAATCACCGCCTCGATACGGGTCCGGAACTGGTAGCATGCCTTTTTTCAGAAGTGCCGCCGGTAGCTCGGCGAATACTCGGCGGATAGCGGCGATCAGGGTGGCTTGGGTGTTGTGGGAGGTCATCTTCGTGGTATTCTTAACATATGATGAAACGAAGGACGAATGGAGAAGGGGAGCCAGTGAGAGAATGGTACAAAGTCGTAGCACTCCTTTTGAAGCCAAGCCTGGGCCTCTTTGGACTTGTGAGCCGGCGCCGTGACCTGCTCCAACACCCGGGGTCTGCCAGCGGCCACCTGATTGCACCAGGGGATAACTACATATTTCAACAAACCCAGATACACTTTGGTGTTGACTTTCAAGCAGACTTCGAAGATGTTAGGTGGCATGAGATGGCCGTCACTTGAAACAACACCAAAGACTATAACTGTGGCTGGAAACTTTTTTGATTTCGTCACCGTGGGCACGTCCCTGTTATTCGTGGAAATCCAGCGATGAATTTTGAGGGAGTTGGCAATGGTCTTATTGTCATAACTTAGATCGGTAGAGAGCATGAGTTGTACAGCGGCGCACCTCCGATCTTGCTTGTTGAACATTGTTTCACTTTTAGACATGATAAAAGGTTCCTATCGCTCGGGTTCACAACTGGCCAACCAGTAGATGGTCTGCACAAAAAAGAAGAAATGGAATCACGTCGTCTTTTCTAGAGCGACAATTTTGTCGTTTCATCCTGTATTATTGAAATTAAAGTTCAAATGTATACCTACTTCCCATGCATGTTTACTATGTAGCTTCTCAATGCTGAGGAGTGCCCCTATTATTATTATTATTATTATTATTATTATTATTATTATTATTATTATTATTATTATTATTATTATAATAACATATGCAAAGAAATACTATTTGTAAATAACGCGAATTTATCTATTAGTCTATACTATTTATAACACCCGGTAATCTCAGTTTTCTTTATTCCGTGAAATTAAACCGAGTAGTTTTTAAACCTAGAACCAAGTGAGAGATAGCAAAACAGAGAGAGAGAGAGAGAGAGAGAGAGAGAAAGAGAGACGAAGATAAGGGAGAGAGAAAATGACGACCTTTGTTGCAATATATAAGATAATACAATTAGTCACGAATTACAACAAACGATTAATATTCGTCTCGTATCTTTTGTAAAATGTCTTTTTAATTAACTTATGAGAACATAACGAAAGTGTGTCGCTCGGTTATTGTTAATGTATCTCACCCATCCAATTCAGCAGAGAAACGGATTTATGTACGACTGTCACACTCGATTGGAATCAGCCCCACGCTGAACGCCTCGGCGTCGGTCGGCTCGTCGAGGGCCCGGACTTGTGAGTCTATCTGAATTATGCAAGACAAACAAAGAGAAGAAGAAGAAGAAGAAGAACAACAACAACAACAACAACAACAACAACAACAACAACATCAACAAGAGAAGAAGAAGAAGAACAACAACAACAACAACAATAAGAATAAGACGAAGAAGCAGAAAAAGAAAAGGGCGAGGCTATAAATCAATATTGTTTTCGCTAAAACAGGATCATAAACGGCTGTCATAGAAGAAGAATTATATTTGCGATGATTAATGTTTAACAAAGGGTGGGGCTGACAGTAGATAACTGTTCGGATTGAAAACCTGGCGTGCAGCGGTCGAGTCCTAGTAGCTCAATAGCATTACTTTCACCAGGTCAATCTTGTGTGTACAAGATTTTTATTTGCTTGCAATAATACTTTTACATGTTTTTACTATATTCATTTCCATAACATTTTTGCCATTTATACAAATAATTGCAAGGACGGTTAGAATATTTAGAAAAATATCCCAGTCGGAATGTCTGAGATATTGAGTGAATGCCTGACATACTGTAGGATCCCTTATTCCCAGATAAAACAAAACTATAAAATTCAAAAACAAAAACTAAAAGTATCTCATATTATGTTTATTTTAGTATTTTGTTTTTGTGATTTATACCATTATTCTATGTAATCTGTACAGTTATAGCTAATTTTAAATGCAATTCGATTTAATATTTTGTGTAGCATTTACCTTGATAGAGTTGGACCATTGATTTGATTAACGAATCTATTTACTATTTTCATTTTTAGTATTTGGTTAAAAAAAGTTATAAATCACATATATTTAGTAAGATTTTATTACATAATAATATAATTTAGTTATAATTAAATAGTTCAAATAAGTTCAACAATCGCATCAGAAATATTATCTGGTTTACACCTTCTCTCAATCTAATTCTGAAAACGAAAATAGGAACCAATTTACAATTGATATGAAACTTTTGTGGCGGGCTATGTGTATTGCCTACGAATGAACTAATCTATACACCATAAATACCGGAAGACAAAGTCGTAAGGCGAGATTCGAGATTCGGTGGGCCAACCAATGGTTGTTCATCGGTTGGAGTAAGAAGCCTGGCTCTTGTAAATACATTTTGTTAATCTATTCACGTGTTCTGTTTTCCTTGTTATCCCTAAAACATGGTCATAGCAGAAACGATTTTTTCTTATCTATAATGAAAACTAATGTGTATTTATTTGAGTAGACAAATAAATATATATTCTGCTGTTACATTACAGTGAGGTATATATTACGTACGTGTGTCTAACTCGATTAATGTCTAGTCGTATAAACATTATAGCAATAGAGACATTATCACAGCGGACATGTAACAAAAATGACAAATAACAGCTCTCTAAGGTTTGAACACCCGGTCAATCGGAGAAAAATACATGATCCATTCCTGATCTTGTTTGACGGATTCTCGGGAAACAGCTGCAAAGAAAGTTCAATACCAATGAATCCACAACTTGTTGTGTTTTCTGCAACTTTTATTTCCGACCCCCCCCCCTTTGGAAAGCTGCCGTTAGTCGTAGACTAACGCATTCTAATCCCTTCTACTGGAAGCCATCACTGGCCAACTCGATCTGCTCTCTCACTCCCGATCTTTTGACTGCGTCAGCTCTCTCTCTCTCTCTCTCTCTCTCTCTCTCTCTCTCTCTCTCTCTCTCTCTCTCTCTCTCTCTCTCGCTTCAAATCTCGTATCTTTTCTCAAAACTCTCACCAAAGTCCACATCAATTTATAATGACCTCTGCGGAAGAATCATCAGACTCTAAAGGCCAGTGTATTTTAAATAATAATAAACATCTTCACATAAACAATTTTCTCTGTAAACATTTATTTTGTTAGGATAACATTCTATTTTACAAATATTACAACGATCATAATAATCATTTATTATAATTTCATCATAATAGTCGGCTATTTTAATAATTTCCAGTGTTTTCCGGTAGACTGAAAACATAACACTGTCATTCAAAGTTAGTTAGTAAAACACGTGCATTTTTAGCCTAACGACGAAACAATTTCAAGATGTGACAATAAGTGTATAGTAAAACAGCAAGTTCAATAACTAACCCTAACCCTAACCCTAACCCTAACCCTAACCCTAACCCTCAACTTTTGTAAATGAAATGGGAAATAAATACTCCCTTCTAAATAAAACGTTGACGGTAGGTGTTTTTCTGAAGTCATCAAATATAATGATAGTAATTCAGATACGAAAAGTTAATTTACTGACGCAATTCTATGATTTTATATAAAAATAAGAGTGAGCATAAGCATAATTTTAAGCATAATCGTCACCAACTATTTTAACTTATATTCACTCAAGGTCACCGCTTATCAATGCCCGGATGTCACTCTAGTGTAACTCTAGAATAAGGACTACTGAGTGTCACGTTGACAGTGAGATAACACTATGATGATAAGCAATCTTGAACCTTGGTTAACGCTTAATTATTTAAGAGGACGGCTGAACAATGATATGTTTAAATTAGTCTTGAACATAATTATGTTATAGTCAGCTGAGAAGACATCCCATGGTATTGTGTTCCACAGAAAGACAATTCTAAGAAAGAATATTTGCTCATGGAATTTACGTTTAGGTACAGATAGAGAGTAAGGGAAATCGATGATAGTTACATAATCATAAACAAATTCTCTGTTTTTCATCAGATAAGGCGCTACGAGTTGGAAGTAGGTTTTCTTACTTGTTCATGCCGAATAAACAAGCAAATTCTTTAAACTTTTTAAATAAACTTATCTCAAGATATTTTCTTTCAACAGCATTTATTACTCAAAGATATGTCAGATCAAGTCGGGACACAGGTCATATAAATAGCTCTCTTTGCTGCGATCCCATGAACATTCGAAATCTATACGCCCGGCAATTAAAGAAAAACTGCATGCATATTCACAATTTTCATTCTATTAAAATGTATATTTAATATTGTTTCTTTATTATATAAATTTATTGAAATTTATTAAAATTTATTTGGATTTATTATATAAATTAATTAAATTTATAATATAAATTAATTAAACATTTACATTTATCATATAAATTAATTAAATTTATAATATAAATTAATTAAATTTATTATATAAATTATTTAAATTTATTATATAAATTAATTAAATTTATCATATAAATTATTTAAATTTATTATATAAATTAATTAAATTTATTAAATAAATTAATTAAATTTATTATATAAATTAATTAAATTTATAATATAAATTAATTAAATTTATTATATAAATTATTTAAATTTATTATATAAATTATTTAAATTTATTATATAAATTATTAAAATTTATCATATAAATTAATTAAATTTATTATATAAATTAATTAAATTTATTATATAAATTATTTAAATTTATTATATAAATTGATTAAATTTATTATATAAACTAATTAAATTTATTATATGAATTAATTAAATTTATTATATAAATTATTTAAATTTATTATATAAATTAATTAAATTTATTATATAAATACAGCAATTTTTATCATTTTTAACTTTTCACAATATTCGGGGATCTGAATTTAAATATTACCTTATTTCAATGTAATATACGATTTATTATTTCGCTTATTAAAATTCAAAGAGATTATTAACTTTTGATATTTCTTAAACTGAATTAATGAGTTTTGATTGATATTTGAAAGAGAACAGATTTTTCTGATTTTCAACGACTCATTGGATATATTAAGATTCGCATTTGAATAAAAAATACTTTTCTTCATTTTAATCTTTCTATGCACGTGATTTCATAGGAGCTTTATGAAAATACTGTTTTCAGTGAATACGAAATAATTTTTTAGGTTTTCTAATGATTAAAATAGGTTTTGCAAATCTTTCAAAATGTTCATTGGATGGATTATAGCTCATAATTTAATACAACTGTGTTTCATTTGAACATTTTCATTGATTAAACATTTAGATTTTTTTTTCTATTTGAAAATCTTTATTGAATTTTGTTTCACTAAGATATGAAGAAATAATTATTTTTCATAGATATCAAGACCAGGTTGGGGCAAAAATAATGTCGTTTTTTTATCTGATAATAAAACGATATTATTTTTACACCAACCTAATAGATGTTAAAAAATATATAATTTTCTGGAAATATGGTCTTCATATCTATAAAAAATAATTATTTCTTTATATTTTAGTGAAACAAAATTCAATAAAGATTTTCCAGACGATTAGAAAAAATTTTAAATGTGGCATGATTATAATTTATGAAACATTGAAATAATTAAGCAATATTCTCTTTTACAATTTATAAGTTTGAATTGTTTTTATTCAAAAGGTGGAGGTAATGTATTTTTAAAGTTAATGTATCAGATCTTTGCAAACGCATTCTTGGCAGTATTAAAAGATGATATCACTCTTTTAAAGAGTGATTTCAATCCTGAATACCACCCCAATATCCTATTGAATACTAATCCTGCAAATCAGAAAAGCAATATCAATTTTCAAGATAGCAATCCAAAATAAAAGTAAAGTGAGATTAATTTGAATAATAATAACAATCCAAACACATCTAACAATAATTCCAACAATCAATATCTTTTGCAAAGATTGAGTAGATGTTCGAATAACAATGGTCATGAAAACACCTTTAACAAATTCAGAGATTCACTTTCATAATGAAAAAATATTTCATATTGAGTGTTGCCATATAATCTGCCAAAAGCAAAGCCTTACGAATCATACTATTTTCTGGTTCATACTCTCATTAAATATCTTTGCAAATTGGCCCTCATTTTCTTAACACTATGAAAAATTTGACAAAAAGTTTAGATGTAACATTATCAGATTATGTAGAAAAGATAGCAACATGATTATTACTGATTTACATGTCACTTTATTCAAATTGATATCTCCAAATGTTTCAATGTAATTCTATTTCTTGTAAGTAGTTCTTCTTATTTGTCTGCAAAAAGATTTGTTTTAATCCACGAACTAATATTCCACTGATTATTCTATTGAAGGTCAGCCTAATTTGCTTGCGTGAGGAGAAGGTGTATTCTGATGTGGGGTTGATGTTTTCAACTACCGTGGAATTTCTACGGGTACTGCTGGTTATTATTATTATTATTATTATTATTATTATTATTATTATTATTATTATTATTATTATTATTATTATTATTATTATTATTATTATTATTATTATTAACGGGACCTGTGTAAATTCCACAGCGGTATCTTTCATATGTAATATATTGCTGGACATACGGTGGACTTTCGGCTTTAATGGAAACCCCGCGATATTATTGTAGCCCTTTTGTTAAACAAAAAAAAAACTCGAATAAACATAGAACCCCATCCTTCAACGTAGACTCCTACTACCAGGTCTCCTTCTCCAATATCAGGGGTCTACGTTCCAACCTTCCAGAGGTTGAAACACAATTACATGAGACGAAACTGGACATATTCTTTCTAAGTGAAATTGGCATAGGCCTAACCACTTCCCTAGACGAATTCATAATTAAAGGATACTCCAACTTAACATCTAAATCTGACCCCCAAGATCGCCATGGGCATGGAATATGTGCCTACATCAAAGATGACTTTCCATGTGGTAGGGATATTTCCAGAGAAGACCCTAATTTACCTTATATGTGCTTCCGGGTTGCACTAACTTACACCACTGCATTTATATTTGCCCTCTATCGCCCCCATAACAGTGGGGTTACTATCTTTAAGAGCATATCTGAGAAAATTGACCACATCCTGTCTGCTCATCTTTCGGCTAACATTCACATTTGCGGTGACTTCAATGTCCATAATGTGGAATGGCTTACCCACTCGAATAAAACCGATGACGAGGGAAGGTTCTGTTATGATTTTGCCACTGCCTATGACCTCACTCAGATTGTTCACGAACCCACCCGTGTGCCCGATACTACCGGTCAGTATGCAAGCCTTCTAGACCTTTTCCTCACAACTTCCCTTGAGCAATGTTCATGTTCCGTTCTATCGCCTCTGGGATCCTCCGACCACTCTGTTGTAACAGTTAAGATAAAAATGAAATGTCATAAGTCTTAAGACGTACCTCTCCACCGTACTGTATATCGATACTCTATGGCTGACTGGGATAGCTTTCGTACATTCATTTGAATTCCATGTTTAAAATGACTACCTCTGAATTCCATGTTTAAAAAGGATGTGTCCTCTATAGTATCAGACCTGACGGAATGGTTAATTGTAGGCATAGACCGATTCATACCATCCAAAAAATTCCAACAAAAACCTAACAGCCAGCTATGGCTCTCCCCTGAATATGCTGCTGCCATCGCGCACAGAAATCACTTATTCCATAGCTACCAATGTAATAGATGTATTAAGAGTAAAGCTGCTTTCAGGACTGCCAGCAACCACTGTAAAAGAGTAATAAAAAATGCAAGAAAGCTAGATGCTCAGTCCGTTAAATCCAAAGTAGCTGAGTAGCGGCTTGGTTCCCACCAGTTCTGGCAAATAGCAAATAGGATCTTGAACAGAAGCGTGCGTTCTATCCCAACTATCACCAATGGACCTGAGGTCATCTCGTCAGCATCAGACAAGGCCAGACTATTTGCAAAGAACTTTGCAGCTAACTTTAGCCTATGCAACAAAGGCCATCAACTCCCCGTATTTCCTCCTATAACAGACAACAAGCTATGCAACATACAAATATCTGTGCGTGAGATCGCCACGCTAATCAAGAACATTGATTCCAGTAAAGCAACTGGCCCTGATGGCATTCCAGTTACAGTGCTGAAAAAGCTCCAACTAGAACTTACCCCCATACTTATAAAACTGTTTAAGCATTGCCTTAAGGAGAAGTGCTTTCCAACACCCTGGAAAACCTTATCAGTATGCCCTGTATTTAAGAATTCAGGTGAAAAGTCATCTTCCTCTCAGTACAGACCAATAAATTAACTGTGTGTCATGAGTAAGTTGTTGGAATCCATATTAAATAAAGAAGTAGTCAACCACCTCAACAGAAATAACCTTCTTAGTGACATGAAATATGGTTTCTGCTCTGCAAGATATATAGCAGATCTGCTAACGGTTATATCTCATAGTATTAGTGAATCTCTTGACAAAGGCTTCCAGGGCAATTGCTCTTGACATATCGAAGGCCTTCGATAAGGTATGGCATAAGGGCCTACTTCACAAGATTTCCAGCTACGGTATCACTGGAAATATTTACTCAATAATTAAATCATTTCTCTCCGATAGGTTCATAAGAGTAAATCAGAGGCCCACAGTATTAATGCTGGTGTCCCTTAGGGGTCCATTCTGGGCCCAACTCTCTTCCTGATCTACATCAATGATCTCCCAAAACACGTGCTTAAATCATTCGTTGACATCTATGCTGATGACACGACCATCTATGGCAACACATCAAAAGTCGTAAATGACAAAGTTCTCATTGATTCTCTCTCCTCTGATCTTGAGCGCGTGGTACAGTGGGGGGAGTGGTGGCTGGTCACTTGTAATGCATCCCAGACCAATCTTCTATCTTTACATCATCAACGCTCTGATCCCCCATCTGGTATCAATTGAAATGGATGGCTCTCGTCTTGAGGAGGCTCCATGTTTTGACAAGCTTCTGGGTTTGACCTTTACTCTTGATCTGAAATGGAACAAGTACATCAGGTCTGTATCCAAGGACGCTGGGAAAATGGTAGGATCCTTTTACCGCTCCAGAAGATATTTCACTACTGATGCAATTCTCTATCTGTATAAAAGCCAAGTACGTCCAAGGATGAAGTACTGCTGCTACATCTGGGCAGGAGCTGCTAAAAACAGCCTATCCTGCTTTGACAGAGTACAAAATAGACTTCGTGGCTTAGTGGGGGATGCCCTTTTCTTTTCCCTGCAGCCTCTCTCCCATAGAAGAGACGTTGCGAGCCTGTCGTTGTTTTATCGTTATTTCCATGGCAAGTGCTCGTCTGAGCTCCAATCTCTCGTCCCCCCTCACCAATCTTTCACGAGAAACACCCATCTGGCTGAAACTACTGTCAATAATTTTCCCCACTCTTTATTTGTGCCTAAATCCAAACATAGATTCCATGAGCAGAGCTTCTCTCTCAGAAGTGCACGACTGTGGAACTCTCTTCCGTTTGCCTGTTTCCCACCTGACTACAACTTGGATATCTTCAAGTTCAACATTAACAAATTCCTGAAAAACAATCCCCTTAAGTAAGACACTCTATCAAATCTCCAACACTAATGATTACTACAATACTATCTCATTGATTACTGTACATGCAATAACCCTTATCCCTGAGTGGCCTCCGGGCCTTGATAAGTGGTGACCCCCATGTAAAAGAAAAACGTAAAAGTACTTATCAAAGTTATCTGGTTAATGGAGCGTCTGATTATATCCGGTAATTACATTTTATCTCCAATATCCTTATAAAAGTCTATGATATAGTTCCATTGTATGGATGACCGGCACGAACGGAAATTCCACAATATCATTATACCATCTTCAGACAAGACAGATACTACCCTTGGATTCTAGCCAGAAAGCCAAGAAAGTATATTTTAGTTTTACGCACGGCCCAAAAGCGACATCATTTTGTTTTTTGTTTGTTTGTTTTTTGTTTGTTTGTTTTTTTCATTTTTATTATTTTTTTGCTTTTTTTTTATTTTTATTATTTTTCATTTTCATTTTTTTTTCTTACATTGCATCTTCGAGGAAATCCTATTTATTAAAACACGAATAGAAGATGATAACATACTATAAACATTAAATTACCATCCCTGATTTAATCGTCGTATGTGATATCCTTCTAGCCTCCTTTTTAATAAATAAGATCTCCCGATCGAATAATTTAAAATCTGGAAATCGTGACACACGTACGTTAAAGGTACTACTGTATTAATATGTAGACTTGCGGACCTGTGGAAATTCCACGGTAGTTTAAAAACATTTTAAACATATAAAGAAAATGAAAAAAAAAATTAATAAAATAAAACTAATAACAACGAATTGCAAAGAATTTATAGAAAATAATATTTTAACCTTTTTTTACAAAGGAGTCACCACTTATCAAGGCCCAGAGGCTACTCGAGGATAAGGGTTAATAAGTGTGCAGTGGCCAACGAGACAATGACATAGCAATTGTTAGTAGTGGAAATTTGGTAAATTGGATTACTTAAGGGGAACGGCTCATCAAGAACTTGTTTACGTTGGATTTGAAGACGACCGACGACCATATTGTAGTCAACCGGAAAGCAGGTAAATGGAAGAGAGTTCAACAAGTGTGCAGTTCTGAGAAAGAAACTTTGTTCATGAAATCTACGCTTAGGTTTAGCCACGGATAAAGAGTGGGGGAAATTAATTGTTAGTGTTTTCAAATAAAGTTATTTGAGAAATGTATGTTTTCAATGAAAATTGAACACGCAATATATTGTTTTCTTTTGTGTTTTTGTTTTTTCTGAATAATTTTTATACCAATTGTCAATATATCAGATATCAATTTACTTGCATATTTTTTTTTAAATATTAAAAATAAACTTGGATTTAAAAAAAGTTACTGTTCCCTCCGTAAACAGAAAGCCATGTTCTTTTTCTTTTAATTTTTGGAGAGGAAATGGTTTTAATGATTTTTAACTGATAAAGAGCGACTGTAAAGGGAGGTAATTCGTTTCTCATTAATTAATATTTGCGATGATGATGTTTTTTTTTTTACACTGGGCGTACGGACAAGTACATTAATATTTAGATTAGATTATTAAGTGCTATAGTGGACTGTTTCTGATTAAATATCACACGTAAGCTAAAACTATTTATAAAGAAATAAACTGTTTCAGACACTCGGTTTCACATGATCACAACCTCTGAGTGAAATAAAAAAATATTTATATATTCGTATATATGACAACTGATGCGTGCAGTTAACTCGAAGAAAGAAAATACAGCAAGAGATGCTCAAGATTAATCTTTCTAAGGTTTTGTCTCGAAAAACAAGATATTAATCGTGAGTTTTGGCACAAAAAACAAAACAAAATGGCTGCTGTGTTTGCAGCTGCGGTTTAATTAAGAACGAAAACGTGTACGCATGCGCAGAATTAGCTAGGAAGCCATGAACATGCATTCAAGTGATAAGCCCAACGTTATTATTGTTTTTTTTCTTCTCTTCTTTTTTTAAGTGGAAGAAAATGCGGGTTGAATTCTTTATACCGAATCGTGTTCTTCTTAGCAGGAAAGCGAATGATCAGGTCCATCCTTTTTCTAAGAATATTAAAACTGTCAGCATTTATAGTAACAGCTCTGAGGCAAACGAAATGAAAGCTGTGCGATTTGAAAATGTCTCAGCAAATTCGTGAGAATTGCTGCGGAGAATCCCATGAATAATATTTTGAAAAGCTAAATGCAGCTGGTGGATATTATATTCTCGAGGGAGCTATATAAACGTATATATAAAGTGTGTATTGCAGTTTACTTGTATATATAAACGTTTTTAGCCGTCTATTGAATGTATATAACTCGTATATATTCATGAGTGGTCTTATGATCGTCCAGTGTTCTTGTGTTTGTAAATGTGGATATATTCCCAGATAGAGTTCAACGGACATGACATTTACAACAAAAAGGGACGGATAATACTTCTCTGGGAGTTTAACATCGGACCAATTGAAGAAAAATACCTGGTCTATCCTTGGTCTTGTTGACAGAAAGCTATAAAAAAGATTAACCTCAATGAATCAACAAATCTCGGGTATCTTTTCAGCAACTTTATTGCAGATGTTTCCCCATTGGAAAGCTGATTGCTGATCCATACGTCCCTTACATTTGATAGAAGTTGGACTCCATGCTCCTTCGTGATGTTTGTATTAGTTATGAAAACCAACATTCCTTTTTCTTTCTAAAATGTATTTTTTATGGAATTATTTTTACTGAATATTTTTCTCCTCATAACATTTAACGATATTGATAATAATAGTAATTATAATAGATCAGGATTATATACCGTTGCTACAAAAGTATCTATACAATCAAAGATGGAATACTGCAGCCACGTCAGAGAAGGTGCCGTACGCACAAAGAAGTTTTATCTGCCTTGACAGCGATCAAAATTCAGTTATTCATAATGCTAAGACCTTTTCACGTCTCTACAACATCTTTCTATACAAAATCAATGTTACTAGTCTGTCTCTACTTTATTGTTGTTTTCATGGAAAATACCTGACTGAGTTTTGAGTACTAGTTTGTTTTTGTTTTGTTTTTTTGTTGTTTTTTTTTGGGGGGCCCATCATTTTAGGACATTTGAAGCAATAACTCGCCTGGCTAACACGGCGAAAAGCATTATCCTTTCTCCCTTGACTTGCCTAGCGTCAGCTGAATTTCCATGGGCAGTGCCTCTAGCTCACTTTGGATAACAAACACCGGTAGGTGGCGATGGATTTTCGTCTCTTTTGCCGTAGATATCATGTTTTTCGTTTATGTTCGGACGACTCGTGGCATGATCGTTGTCGCTGAGTTTTAGTGTCAGGAGGTATCAACTTCACCTTGTTTAAAAGGCACGTTAATGACCTGCTCCAATAGCTTTGATCCGGACAAGAAATATTTCGCAACAGAGTAAGCGAAATATTTCTTGTCCGGATCAAAGTTTTTTTAGTATTATATGTAAGGCAAAGAATACATGTGTGTGTCCCATTTTGAGAGTACCGAAATAGACCACAAAAACGTCTAAACACAGAATTTGTTCAACAATTCCAGATTTCAATTCTGAGCATTCTATATAATCTGGAGGACAAACCGCTATAGAAAATTTAATCCAGCTTCCGTTGTCGAACTTCAGCTTATAATGCTCGCGAATACTATCTGTAACCAATGGGCAACGTTTCTTGCAGGGTACTTTCTAAGAAATGTATGCACTGCCATGAAGTTGTCCACTAGAAATATACGAGTTTAACGATCGATATATATATATATATATATATATATATATATATATATATATATATATATATATAATTATTTTCTACTATAATAATTAAATACCTACAGACACTAGTGTTTCATCCTTTCGGGAATTTTCAGTGCAGAGAGTCACGATTACTACCAGTCGAACGATTCGAACCCCGTATCACGAGACATCTCTGGCTCGATTAGCGGAGACCTAATCCATTCGGCTACCATTAACCACTTGAAATAATGTTGAATTTTAAACATCTTAATTTTTAAATGTTCATTTACGTCAGTCAGACAGTGATCTAATCGTTATAAAAGTGAACGTGTCTGTGTATCTGTCTGTCAGTGTATCTGTCTGTCTGTCTTTCTGTGTACATTTCCCTACGCAATAACTCTGTCAATTTTTAGTCTACAGACTCGAAATTTGATATAAAGGGTACTGAGTTTTGGAAAAATCGATATGATTTGTTTTCAATAAGAAATTTGGCGATTAAGGGGTCAAGGTTTAACAGTTTGACCTTTGAGAACTCTACCAAACTCCTCCGACAATTTTAGGTCAAAACACTTGAAATTTTAGATATAGATTCCTTGGACATGGATCTAACTTAATAACTTGATTTGAGTTTAAAACAATAAATGTTAAGGGGTCATAATAGGAGTCAAAGTTAAAAAACATTGACCTTTTTTTTTGCTCAACATACATCTCCAAATACCCGGGCAACGCCGGGAATGCATGCTAGTATATCTATAAATGTGAACGTGTCTGTGTATCTGTGTGTGTGTCTGTCTGTGTACATTTCCCTACGCAATCACCCTGTCATTTTTTAGTCCATAGACTCAATATTTGATATACAGGGTACTAAGATTTGGGAAAATATCTGTGATCGGTTTTCGGCCAGAGATTTGGCTGTTAAGGGGTCAAAATTCAACGATTTGACCTTTGAGAACTCTACCAAACTCCTCCGCCAATTTTGGATCTAAACACTTCAAATTTTAGATATGGACATGGATCTAACTTAATAACTTGATTAGAGCCCTAAACAATAAATGTTAAGGGGTCATAATAGGGGTCAAAGTTAACGAAAAATTGCACTTTTTTGTTGTTTTTTTGCTCAGCATACACCTCCAAACACCCGGGCAACGGCGGGCACCCATGCTAGTAATTCAATAAATTTAAAATTTATGACGTAAAAATGGTTAAATTTCAAATCATTTTTTTTCATTATTATATGTAAGACAAAGAATACATTTTAAATATTAGATTTCAAATGTATTCTTTGTCTTACATATAATAATAAAAAAATTGATTTGAAATTTAACCATTTTTACGTCATAAATTTTAAATTTATTGAATTACTAAAATCTTATTTATTTGCACTACCTTGTATATTGAGCAATTTTTATTTAGATGAGGCTGTTCTTATAGAATATTACTGCTAATAATATTTTGCAAGACCTATACTCCAAGGTGTTCATACCAGTTGATTTGTTGGATAACTTTATTCTGAAGTATATATATATATATATATATATATATATATATATATATATATATATATATATATATATATATATATATATACGTTTTTATATGCACTTTGACTAATTGTGATAGTAATCTATCACTTTTATAGATATATAGATATTATATCTATAAAAGTGAACGTGTTTGTCTGTCTGTCTGTCTTTCTGTGTACATTTCCCTACGCAATAACTCTGTCAATTTTTAGTCTATAGACTCGAAATTTGAAATACCAGGTACTGAGATTTGGAAAAATCGATGTGACGGGTGTCAGCCAGAAATTTGGCTGTTAAGGGGTCAAATTTCAACGATTTGACCTTTAAGAACTCTACCAAACTCCTCCGACAATTTTGGGTCTAGACACTTGAAATTTTAGATATAGGTTCCTTGAACCTGGATCTAACTTAATAAAGTGATTTGAGTCCGAAACAATAAAATTTAAGGGGTCATAATAGGGGTCAAAGTTTTAAAAAATTAACCATTTTTTTTTTTTTTTTTTTTTTTTGCTTTTCCTTGCACAGCATATACCTCCAAACACCCGAGCAACGCCGGGCACCCCTGAAATAAATAACACACAGTTTTCATTTAGATGGCTCAATAAAATGATACTAGAGGTATAAATATTTCTTAAAGATAACATTTTAGAAGAGACATAGTAATGAGTAATAACATTGACAGATTGAAATAGAATTATAAAATATTGCTGAGGCTACACTCGCATCTTTTAAACTTATACGACGATGTAAACATTAATGTATGTTAAAAACTATTTGGTTTTAAATCTGAAAATCAAAACACCATGTTGGTAAGAATTAAACAACATTATTGAAAATTTGATTAATGGGAAACAATAATGGATGTTTGTCATTGAATTATCAAAACGTTGCTGCAAAGCTACCAGTTAAGTCCAGAATGACTGGAAGTTGAAAAAAATGAAGCTTGGCCACAAACAAGAAAAGAGATGCCGGCTATCTATTGGTACAGATGGCAAGTGTAATTTATTATAAAATGCTGATAATATCTTCTTCACGCATTATCATTAATGAATTATTATGAACTTATATGCCAACATTACGGCGGAAACAATTGGATGCGAGTTGTTACCAATAAAAAAATTAACATTTTGAAAATGCATACAACATAAATGTATGTTCCTTCTAACGTGTTATCTTTAAGATACATATATATGTGTGTGTGTGTGCGTGTGTGTGTGCGTGTGTGTATGTGTGTCTGTCTGTTGGTCTAAATTAGTTTTTGGGATAGTTGATAAGCAAGTCTTTATGTCTTCAAGACAAATTAACGCAGTGCTGCTTCTCTGATGACTACAACATGGTCGTCTCCAAATCCAATATCTACAGATTCTTGTTACGAATCTCCCCGTATCTAATCAAATGTAGTACAAAACCGTTGATCCATGTGAGACGGTTTATGGCGTATTTATTGACATTGTTTTGAGGACGACAATCCTGGAATCTGCATGGAGGCAGTCTTGCGGTAATGTGTTCTACAGAAAAAAAAACTCTTAAAATGGGTCCGTACGTTGTAAATACGACACATACTAGACACATGGAGTAAAGTAATTTCCTTTTCGTAAAAGACTACTTTCTTTACTGAATAGTCACCAATTATCAAAGTCTACAAGCCACTCGGATATCAGGTAGACGATGAGACAGCACCGTAATGATGGGTAATTATGGACTGTATATATACAGCACAATCACGATGACACACCGGTTCTCGCCAGATCACCGTATTTACGCAAAGTTGAGCCTGGGTGACCATTTGAGAAGGCTGGGCGCTGTATGTACCGCGCCGTGTCGTGGAAATTTCCAGGTTGGTGTCTGGGGGCGCATTAATTCACTGAGAGAGGTGCATCCCCAGTCCTCGTTATGGCATGCATCTAGAAGAAAACTCTGATGTGAAAACCTACAGTCTACTGTATACTCTGTCCTGTGGTAGCAATCTGCACCGACAAAGGTTAGCAGTTATACCAAAAAGATGGCTGGTTCTACACAAAGCCTTCACCACTATAAACAAATAATTTGCGTGTATTTTCAAGCCACTTAGTTGTTGTCGCGGAAGCTCATACGCAGAAATCGATAGGAGAACCTATCAAGATGCTGACGCGACCTTGGGTAAGATTATAGATCAATGCCCAAGAGTGTAAATGCAAGTGTAATGAAGTCTTCAAACCGATCTTTTACCATGTCATAGATCCTATAGGATGGGGCACATGAAAGTTCTGACTGACCAGAATTGTCATGCTTTAACTTTGAGAACCGGTGTTTCAACGTAAAACGAGGCACATATGCTAATATCCATTGAAGCGTCGGATTAGTATTGTCGCAATATTATTTGGCATGGTAGTAGTGTATTTTCACAAAGATTTAGGCGATTCTGTTTATAACCATGCGTGATAAAGAACGAATCAAGAAGATATCAATCAGAATCGTTTTATAAAATATACTGCATCCTTTTATTTATTTATTTATTCTTTAGTTATAATTTTCCGTCTCGACATGATAAGACCATTACGTTCTGCTGATCGTGACGGGTCCTAATACAAGAATAACCATACACGCAGAAAGTATAATTGGTGGCATTGCAGAATATGAAATCGACATTTTCGTTTTAAAATTCTGCTTCGAATCTATTATAATTAAATTACGCAGTTATGAATCCATAACTTCATATATACTACGGATCAAGAAAGGTTTAATATTACTTCACAGGAATAAAATGTTGACGTTAATCGTAGATATTGTCAGTTACGGTGTTCGGATATTCTAAGCTTTTTAGTCCTGCGCAGAATATAATAATGCAGCCCTCACGCTTGATCGGTTGTATTCGTGTTCTGGATCAGTAATTCTGGTCTTGATTGATATAGCGTTGTTGACTTTTCGCAGAATTCTCGAGAGACCAGCGTTGGAGAAAACTGGTGGTGTTGAATCGTCACCATTGACGAGGCCGTAGCCAACAACATCTTATGTCAATTGATTCAGAATTCAGAACCAGAGTCTATCAAGAATTGGTTGTCAAACAAAGGATGTAGAAAATATATTCCTGTGAAACTTGTTGCAATAACCAGTATTCCATTAGCTGGATGACCCTTGTGCTTCGGGACTGAGTTTGAGTTACAACTTCGACACGCTAAGTTTAATATACGGAGAAAAACAAATCATTCGGTAAATATCACATGGTGTTTCTTTGGGGACTTCAAGATTTAAAATCTCTCAAAATCTAAAACTGGGAATAAATTTGCGCATGTTGCATCTTATATCACATAACAAGGTAACTTGGCGCTGCCCGACTAAATTCTACAGACCTTACCCAGCAAGCAATTTAATTGGTTACTAATTAACGATATTCGTTTTCTTAGTTGATTTTCTCGTGTCAATTATTTCTCTCAGCGGCCTCGCCCCCAAACATATGATACATTCTGTCATCGATACATGTTTCGTTGTCTGTACCATTCTCGTGGTCTAGATTATTGCTAAGCGGAACTTGCCGCGAGGATCTTACATGCCATCCTTTGCACAATCATAGCTATCCACCGTGATCAACTTCTGGCCTTCCCTTCATCTCGGGAAGTTAAAAGCAATATTTTTAACGTGACTCCTTGTTTCTCATTACAACCTACAAATATACACTAGCATACCAACCTCTCTCTATTCTCTCCGTGGGCTCCTGTTACTTTGTTAGACAATGGACTTGGGTGAGATTAGATGCTTCTTATGAAAGATATTAACGAACACGCATCTACCCTTTAATCGAACAAGAGAATATTTAAAAAGAATATTACGCCCCCCCCCCGGATTCATGTTTATCCTGGTAAAAGAAGATGACGACCTTACATTTAATGCCGTTTTTACAAGAAAGTTTCGAAGTCATCCTCCATATAGCGCCTGATATCCCCAAATGGTCATCCATCTGGTATTAACTATTGTCAAGGTCGCTTAAGCTGGATGATCTAACGATAAACTGTGTGTCAACGTGATTGTATTGTATTATATACTAGCAAAGGAGTAGCGACCTTACCAGTGGTAAAATACGCTTAAGCATTTTAATCCATGCATATTTCGTATTTATTATTACGGGTTTCGATCCTGGCTTTAGGTAGTTGCCTGTCTAGCCGCACTGATGAGTTGTAATACAGCGAAACAGTACAGTATGTGAATGACTATATATATATATATATATATATATATATATATATATAACTTTGTGTGTGTGATTTCGTTCCTTATAGACTCCGAAACGGCTGAACAGAATTTCTTTAAAAGAACTTTACAGAACTTTAGTGTATGAGTCTGAGAGTGATCTTAGTGTAGTTTTGTTTCAGTATACCACTGGTAATTACCGATAATCGATAATCGAAACCGTTATTTTAATTTATCTAAAATTGTTAAGGCTATTTTTCCACGTCGTCGCTTAGGAACAATGATAGAACAACGGCCCATGAAAATTCTATTGTGGGTAAGTTGATAGCGTGTTTTTGTGTGTGTATGTGTATATGTGTGTGTATGTGTATATGTGTGTGTGTTTTGCATGATGTGGTCTGTAGGTTCAAACATTGCACGTAAATTTCTTCTTTTTTTTTTCATTGGCTGCAAAGAATTTTATAAGACTTGAAAATTTACGTATTTTTTGTGTGTGTTTTTGTTTTGTTTTGTTTTTTGTTTGTTTATTTTGTTTTGTTTTGCATGACGTTGTCTGTAGGTTCAAACCCCATACGTAAATTTCTTAATGTTTCGCTAACTGGAAAGAAGTTTATAGAAAATAATTTACTAAAAGAAACAGTTAGTTCTCTAGAGTGCAATGTAGAATAACATATATTTTGGACTAAGTTACTGCATGAAGGCATGTGAAGCTTCCTCCCGGGCGATTTCACGGATCTTGATGACAATAAAAATATAGGAGTGTGAAATATTCGTTGATCAATCCCGGGCAACTAGCTAGTATATATATATATATATATATATATATATATATATATATATATATATATATATATATATATATATATATACTAGCTGGGAGACCTGAAGTTGCCCGCGATTAAGCTGGATATAGTAATATATATACACACATATATATCTATATATATATATATATATATATATATATATATATATTACTGATTTCAAAAAAATTTTTTAATGACTTTCGTGCCATCATCTGGAATCAAAACCAAAACATTTAGCGGTCTCTTCGCTGTTGACTGCAGTATACTGCTGGTCCCGTGCAGTTCTTGTGGGTCCATCCTTTACCCTCTCTCTCTCTCTCTCTCTCTCTCTCTCTCACTCTCTCTCTCTCTCTCTCTCTCTCTATCTATCTGAGAACGGGGTCAGTTTATTGCTAATCACCTGAAGTGGTCCTACTGAGAAATGCTGACAGGGCAGCTGTCAAGGATTTTTTGCATGCCAAGGTGCTCCTCCTCGGTGACGCTGCCTCTTTAATCCTATATTCCGACCCTTCTCACATCTTACCGCAATGGGAGAGAGATAAATAAGTATTTTGCTAAAAACTTCATTCCTGACCAAAGAAGCAGCCTTTAATATAACAGAGTCTTAATCTATAATATAAATCTCACCTGTTTCTTTAAATGTATGTATGCATGTATGCCTGAAACTTTCGACAGAAGCGATGGATTTTCACGAGATCGGTATCGTTTTGAAGCTCGACCCTTCGGACGACAAATATCGACAAAATGGCTAAAACATTAATTCCTTCATCCTCAGCTGGGCACTTTTCTACAAAGAGGGGTCGTTTTTTTTTTCGCCGATATTTTCGGAGGCCATCCCTTCTTTTTGATTGACTAATCTTAATTAAAACGTTCGCCACTTCCGGTTTGGCGATGCCCGCAACGGCAAGGACGTCATTTTTTTCACGTTCTTTTCCTTCTCGGTATAGGTTAAAGCCTGCCTGCCTACTACCACTTTTTTTCGGGTCAACACACATCTCCAAACACCTGGGTAACGCTGGCCACCTAGACTAGTCAAGAATAGAGTAGAAATATTTTATTTGTATCACGCTGTGATGTGTTTGTGTCTTCGTTAGCGACAAGCTGTGTATTTAACATCGGTTCGTGCCGAAAGCCGGTTTCGATCGATAAAAACAAAAAACACGACCAAGGAAAATGGCCTTTGCAAAGGATGTCCACTCGGCAGGAGCAGCAGAACCGTTCGCTTCGTTATCCAAATTAATTTATTTACATTCAACAGTGTAGAAGTGCTCAACACTTCTTCATTGACCAAAGCACGTAAAAGAAACACACACACAGTCACACACTCACGCGCAGACATGTATACATTAGTGCACACACTCCATCAAAATTGGTAGAAAAAATTATGCTTTGCCAGTGTTTGTACTCACGATGTATTTATGGATATTACTAAAATATTCATGTACAATCATAGAATTGCGTTAGTAATTTAAGTTTTCCTCTATAAATAAACATTCATCGTTGTATTCTATATATAGTGTGAAGTATTTCGTTTAAAACTCATTTTTCTTTCCGACTATCTCTGTCTTACAGAAAAGACTTTGCGCGTCTATTCTGCTCTATTCGTTATTTTCATGCCAAGTGCTCGCGTGAACTTCAATCGTTAATCCCTTTCACCTCTAACATATTCTTATCAAACACTCATCTAGCTATAACCATTATAAAAAATTTTCCTTTGCCCTCTAGCATTACCTAAAACTAAACAAAAATTCCCGGAACAAAGTTTCTTTTCTAGAACTATCCGTCTGTGAAATAGAATTCCGTGGCGCTGCTTCCCAGCTGATTATAACATAGTCGTTTTCAAGTTCAATGTAAAAAAATTCTTACTGAGCCGCTTTCTTGAATAATAAAATCCTGACAATTTCAGACATAAATGATTATCACTGTGTTGTCTCTCCCCCACCACCACCACCTGACACTCATAAACCCTTATCCTCGAATGACCTTTGAGCGTGGATTAGTCATAACCCCTTTATAAAAAAATAAGTTTGGGGTAGTTATTTGACTTGCTATTTTCTTTTACTCTGACCAGTTTAATATTGTTCCATCCGGGGACAAAAAAAAAGGGTTGTTTTATTCACAAACTTTTTCGTGACGAGAAAAAGTATATATGCTTATATTTATATAAAAATATGAGAGAATAAATATAAAATAAATTGTTCAGATAAAATTGAAAAATAAGTTTATGAAATAGTGGATACGTAAGCAACATGCTATTAGATATAAGGACATAGCTACATCCTGTCTGCACACGACATAAGTATTCATCAGACATGAACTTATTCTGAAAAGGAGGTTTAATCTCGAAATATTCGAAACGTATAACACACGATTGATTAAAGATAAAAAACAGTAAGCGGAAATAATAATATTCAATTGCAGATATCCTAAATGTAATTTCTGAACGTATATACCACACACTGGATAAGGCAAGGGTGGTTAAAGCAGTAGCCTTAGATATATTTAACATCTTTGGTAGGGTCTGACACGAAAGTCTTCTCATGAAAAATAAATCATATGGTATTACTGGACAAATATTTAGTACTAGCATGACCCGTTTATCGGCGTTGCCCGGTGTTAGTATGCCCCCCACCTCCCGTGTAAAAGATTAAAGTACTTTTGTTGCTGTTGTTGTTGTAGCCCAACCACCAACCTCCTTACGTTAAGAACGGCTTTTAGAATGGACACCGCCAACCTCCCTATGTTAAGAACGGCTCTCGAATAAACACCCCGTTTTGTAAGTGGGGGGGGTCATTTTATATATTTTTGAAAGAAATATATTTCACACCAAATTAATTAGGTTTGTGACATATTTACGTCTAAACATAATTAAAGTTATCTAAATTACACTCAGATGTATGTATAATGCGTGTAATAGTACCCAGTGTATACTGGTGGTGGTATTAGTACTTTAGTTATAGAGGGAAAATTAATAATTACTTCCTTGTAAGGTGTGCGCTATCGTGATGATGTTTCTACTGGGTTAGAACACAGTATTTTATTATAACAAATAAATGTGTTTGTAACCGTGTTCTAAAGTTACATAAAATGTTGGATAATAGTTTAGACATAATAAAATTGTAATAATACCAGGGGGGGAATTTCTGCAATTAAAATATTATATACAGGATAATCAAATCCTTCTTAGACAAGCTTGTCCTGAATGGTTATACATCAAAACAGCAATGCTTGGACCGTATTCTTCATATTTATAAACGATCTCCCTGATAAAATTGTCTTCGAGATGAGTATATTTGCTGATGATATCATGCTCTATAACATAGATGAGGGGAAAACGAATGGACACATATATAAGGAAATGACTGAAACCATAGAGAATGACCTCCAGACTGAAGTGAATGGAAGAGGGACAATGCTGGCAAGACTAATCTTCTTTCTTTTAACAATTACAAGAAATCTTCTCAACCACTGATTGCCATAACTAATAATACGCTACCTGAAAGCTCTTCCATAAAACTCCTTAGCTTAACTTTCACAGACAACATAAATGTGGCCAACTACATTGAGGACATTACCAACGTTGCTGCGAAGAAAGTGGACTCTCTCTACCGTGCTAGAAAATGTATCTCTATGTTATGGCTTGCAATAAGCCACAAGAAAAAAGAACAATTATTATTAGAAATACAACGTAAAAATTTAGTTTTTCTGAGTTTCGGTAGTTAGTGTCTGTGTGCCATTTCGACGATTTTTTCTTAGTTACTTTTTTTATATTCGCGATGCCTGCTTCGATATTTCTTGCATCTTTTTTATAATTTCTACTTTTTGACAATCCTCAGTCAATTTTTGAAGTTTTAAGTTCGGTTCATTTTCTAATTTTGTAAGGACTCTGCGTCTGATTTCCGCATCTTTTCCCGAGGTTAACCCTTGCGCAAACACAAGACATTTAAAATTGTCTGCTGTTAGTTCAGACAACTTAAAGTCATCACAGTGTTTGTTCACTACAGCTGCGTAGGTAGCAAAATCGTCATTATCGTCTTTTACCACATTCAAACATCTCCAACGCTTATGGAAAAGAGACGTTTTCGGCGAGAAAAGTTCTGTTAACAAATTTACCGTTCCATTGAATGATAAATCTGCTGTTTTCTGAGGCAAGATGTCATCCACGAATTTATCATGCTCAGCCGTTTCCAATTTTCGTAATAGAAGTCTGTTTTTTATCAGACCAGTTGCTGCAGTCAATATTAAAAAAATCTTCATAAGCCGAAAATACGCTGCGAATGATTTTTCCTCTTCCTCGTATTTAAAATTATCTATCGCGGTCCATATTGTATTCTGAGAAAATGCTGAATTGCTTTCCGCGTTCGCATTATTCTTAACAATTTCTATAAGCAATTCCTCTGTTCGTAATTGATGTTCGGCAAACTGTTTTTGAACTTTTAATTGACGTTCGGCTAACTGTTTTTGAACTTCCTTTCGCTGTTCCTCGGTTCGTGTTTGACATTCCGCTAACTGTTTTTGCAATTCCTTTTGCTGTTCCTCGAATCGTGCCTGACGCTTTGCGGCATCGATATGCAACTTGGTCAAATGTTCCAACGCTACTTTCAATTCGTCCATTTTGCTTTGTTAGCATTAGCAATTTCAAAAACGTTCGCTGAATTTTACAAAACCGTTTATTCTTTCTTATTTATTTCTCCAGACAATAAAACGAAATGAAAAAGAAAACATAACTATATTAAAAAGTTCATTGTCTAAAGAAAAAAAAATCAAGTGTATATTTTTCTCCAGAGAAAAAAAAATAACGCCCGATTTTAGCAGGTAAAACCACAAGTAACGAATTCTTTTTCCAAAAGTATAAAAATTTACCTTTCTAAGTCGCGACGAACCTTTTTCTTTTTGCAAAAGTACAGCTCTATCTTTGAAAGTCGTGACGAACTTTTTTCTTTTCAACTCTTTTTTTTCCGTAATGATCTGCATTTTTTTTTAATTACCGTGAACCTTTCAGTTGCAAGTGGTATATTAGACACTTCCTTAGGCTTGATAACATTTGAGTCCGACGTCGTTAGTATTTTTAGAATACTATTTCAACGCGATTATTTTTTTTTTTCAATGTCGTTACTGGTTTTGATTTTAGTATGCTCCTTGAATCCAATGTCATCAGTGTTTAGTTTTTTAGAACACTGTTTTTAAACGTGAGTACGTTCGCCGAATCCAATGTCGCCAGTGTTATGACTTGCAATAAGCCACAAAGAAAACAAAACAACGGAATAGAGTTGAAACAATGTATTACTGGAACAACAACGTAAAAAGATTAAAACTGAAAAGAGTAGTAAACGTCACCGAGCAGGGGAGGGGCGCTCTGGTGTTTAATCCACACCTGGGATCAAAAGATCTATGGTTTATGTAATGGATAGAAACGTTCATTTGGAGGGTGATTCCCCCACAACACTCTACAAAGCCAATATTTGCCATTCATGAATCATTATTGCCACATCTGGGCTGGTGCACCTGTCAACCTGTCACAAATATCTTGCTTTTAGACGGTCTAAAAAAAAAGAGTCTCCGACACAAGAGATCTCACACTATCGACCAAACTCCAACATTTGTCCCATCGGCGAAATGTTGCAACTCTGTGCCTTATTTACAATAATTTTAATGGACTTTGCTCCGACGAACTCAAACCATTTGTACCCTTCGGTGTAAACAACCCCGACTAACCCGCCAAGCAGCAAAATCCCACTCCTAAACTGACAGCCTTCTATTCTAATAGTTTATTCCCTTGAACTGTTAGACTTTGGAATTCTCTCCCAGGTCCCTGCTTCCCTGACTATACTGACATGCAGAAGTCTAAGAGTAGTGTGAGCAGGTATCTCGCTGCTCAACTCCTTACATGTTATTCCTGTAGATTTGGTCTCAAATGGTAGCCCCTTTTGTCCAAGTGGCACTGTGCTTTGTTTGGGACGAAAAAACAGTAAAAGAATTAATAATGTAGGATAATATGAGAATTACTTCTTTTTAATTATTTGAAATTTTTTAGTAAAAGTTTTTTTTAATTTGTAAGCTAACAAGATTTTTTAAAGTTAAAGAATTACAATTTAGAATTTGTTTAACTTCTGAAGTTTCTGTAACAGCACCACCCTATGCTATCCCACACCAAAACTACTCACCCTTTCAGAACCAGAATCGGGACCTGCCATCGGCAGTGATAAACTGAGGATACAACATCCGTTCGCGCTGATAACCACTTCGGATCGATAAAAAAAAAAAAAAACGCGGAAAATGAAGCCAGCTTTTCCACGGAATGTTCGCTCGATTTGATCGGCAAAATCGTTCGACTCGTTATCACAATTAGGTTTTCTTTTCTTCCGTTGAACAGTGCGCAATTATGGGCAAATCTGCCATTACTCAGCGCTTCTTTTTTTATTTATTTTATTTATTTTTATTTATTTTATTTATTTTTTTTAATATCTGGCCATCTTGTTTTTCTCCGTTTCCGTCGCTGCTTCATCTCCATTTTACCCCCCCACACACACAGTGCCTTAGCAGGTCAAGATTATGGCTGAAGGGTGTTACTGCTGGTGGTGATCTAATCAGAATAATATCACGTCTTAATCATTAATACATGCATCGAATTAAATAGAGACGAAATAATAAAACGAAATAATAACAAGTGGGATTATTAAAACTACACGAAATATCACAAATCGGCTCTTAAATCCGCTGAAGCACCTGTCTATCGCGAATGGAAAAATCATCTCTATTATAATAATGCGCTAAGCCAATTTCATCTCCGTAAATACGTTATATACCATTCCTTCGTTTGGTAAAAATATAAAATAATACGATGTCTGACAATACAATGCGGGGATTAAAATGAAGAATCAGTTCTGTCCAAAAGATGGTACAATATCACAGGGACGTCCATAAAATGCAACTATGCAACAAAAGTATACAAGCCTTTTCGAGATAGAATCCCATAACAAGATATATTCTGAGATCATATTAATCAGAGTATTTAGATTAGTATGCTTCGGTTTGAAGAAATATAGTACAATAATATTGTGTGGTCTAAGTTCGTGCCGGACATCACTGGAGTATATGGTGTTAGCATACAACGGACGAAATGTGTAATTGTAGAATTTCCACAAGTCCCGCTAATAACTATACTAATACATAAGATTTCTTACATTTCTTTATGTATCTGTACTAAACTGAACTGAAACCATTTAGTTATTATTGACTCATGCGGAGCTTTTACACAGGTCATAAAGGATCTCTCTTTGAAAACAGCCTGTGATGTTCCCTGGAAGCTGGGTGACAACAAGTCTACCCAGTTTTCCAGTACTCTCCACCTCTTGCAAATGAATTTGCATTATCGCAACAGCCGCTTACCCTTGGTTTCTCGCTAACAGCGGCCATTGGTCTCCACTGGAACTTGAGTGGCAATAAGCCTACCCAAGGTTCTAGTTCTCTTCACACTTGTTCAGCGGAGGTCTGGTCAGCGCTCTCTCCTCGGTCTTTTCATCCTCCTTGACCCTTCTCGACTCTTTGGTATCACTTTTCTATTGGGGGAACGGTGATGAGACAATGGGAGGGGATGCGTGATGGTGGGGTGTAGAACTTGTACATATGCACCTTCGGTGTTCTTCATTCCCTGTAACGCTTCTTCATTATATTGTATTCTTGTATTATTCTCCGCATTCAAGTGTTTTCCTTAATATTTCAGCCGTTTTCATTATCGTTAGTCGTTGTATTTTTGCAGTTATTCCTCTGATTCCAATTTCTGCCATTCTTTTTTCAAAGGTTTCGGAATTGTTCCTAGTGCTCCTACTATTATCGGTATTATTTTGATTTTCTTCATCATCCAAATCCCTTTTAATTCTCTGGCTAGCTCTGTGTATTTGCTTCGTTTCTCCTTTTCTTTCATACTCACCCTGTGGTCAGCTGGGACAGCAAAGTCTAGGATTTGACAGGATTTTTCTTTCTTGTTAATTATTACGATATCTGGTCTTCTTTCTTGGATGGGTTTGTCCATCTGTATGTCCATGTCCCATAGGATTTTGTGGTTTTCGTTTTCGAGTTCTCTTGCGGGGTTATGCTTGTACCATTTGTCTGTACGTTCAAAATGCAGCCGTTTGCACAATTCCTAGTGCACAATCCTCCCCACTTGGTCATGCCTTGTTTAATATTCCTTTTTGGGCAAGTTTGCTGCATTCACTTACTATATGGTTTATCGTTTCGTCTCTTTGCCTACAGAGTCTGCATTTGCTGTTTTCTCGTGTTTTATCGATCTTTGCTTTGATATGGTTGGTTCTTATCGAGTTATCTTGTGCTGCAGTTATTAGAGGTTCAGTTTCTCGGTTTATATGTCTTTTTCGCATCCATGTCCTGGTGTTTTCGTTATTCTCATCTTTTGTCATTCTGATGAATCTTCCGTGGAGTTGATTCTCTTTCCATTTCTCTTTTCTCGTTTTGTCATTTGTCTCTCTGTTTTCTGTTTTGTTGTTTTTTTCAGTGTCTCTCGCTGCCATAATAATCCTTTCAGCGTTTTGCATTATGTATTTTTCTAGGGGTTTTTTTGTGTCCTTCACACAGTCTTCTAAACAGATCGGTCCTCTTCCGT